>NC_056669.1:27915000-28290000 GCF_018350195.1 Panthera tigris
TACAATCCATTCTCCAAACAGTAGCCTAAATAATACTTTCCAACATAAATCAGAATTTGTTACTCCTTCTTGAGACTGAGACTAAAATCCACACTCCTCCACACAGCCCCTATCTCTGAAACCTTGACCCTTGCCTCCAAGATGTCCTCACATATCTCCATCTTCCTCAGTAGTTTGGCCCTAATCACTGTTTGTCCTTCTGTTTCTCAGACTTGCTGACTTTGGTCTTACTTCAAGGACTCTCCCTTTGCTAAGTCTTCTGCCTGGACCTTTTTCTCTCCAGACCTTCCCACGTATGGTGGTTTTCTACCATTCAAATCTCAGAGAGGGCTTTCTCATTCAGACTATTAAATGTGCCCCATCTTTCTCTGTCATATCATTTATACAACTTCCTGTAGAGTACCAACCACTTTCTGAAGTCATTTTGTTAATTTGTTTACTCGTGTACTATTTATTTCATCCAATAAAATGCTAGTTCAAGAGGAAAATGAATTGTCTTATTTATTATTGTATCATTAAGACTTAAGGTAGTGTTTGGTAACTCATAGATGATTGCTCAATAATGTCAGAATTAATGAAGGAATAGATATTGACATTCCACCTTTTTTTTTCTTTAAAAATTTTTAAATGTTTATTTATGCTTGAGAGAGAGACAGACAGAGGCAAGTGTGAGTGGGGGAGGGTCAGAGAGAGAGGGAGCCACAGAATCCAAAGCAGGCTCCAGGCTCTGGGCTCTCAGCACAGAGCCTGACACGGGGCTCGAACTCACAAACTGTGAAATCATGACCTCAGCCAAAGTCAGACACTTAACAGACTGAGCCACCCAGGTGCCCCTTCCACCTTTTTTTTTCTTAGAAGTCTCTGAATGTAAGAGTGATCCCATCCTTCCAAAACATGAAATGTAACACCCGTCTGAAAATTGAGAGATTTGTTAAACCTCATTTACCCTCTCTTTACTTATTTCTATAGTGGCCATACAGAAATCCTTATATGCCTGGATATTTTCACAATTAAATGAAATAATTTATGCAAACAAATAGGTTGCCAAACTATATTACTTTTTTTTTTAATTTTTTTTTAACGTTTATTTATTTTTGAGACAGAGAGAGACAGAGCATGAACGGGGGAGGGTCAGAGAGAGGGAGACACAGAATCTGAAACAGGCTCCAGGCTCTGAGCTGTCAGCACAGAGCCCGACGTGGGGCTCGAACTCACGGACCGCGAGATCATGACCTGAGCCGAAGTCGGCCGCTTAACCGACTGAGCCACCCAGACGCCCCACTATATTACTTTTTGAGAACGAGATAGATGCTCTACCCCACTGCAAGTACAAATTTGTAGTCTAGAAATATGCATAGACGTGCATTGGGCTCTGCACTGTACAGCTCCAAAGATCACAGATATAGACACCTTCCCCCATACAAACATTAATTGTTATCTCAATCCACATTAAGCCAGTTGTCATGTTGATTAAAACAATTGGGAAATTTAAGATGTTTACTTTTTACAGTTAATGAGATAGAGTTAACATTTTATGGTGTAAATTTTGAAGACCCCAGTCTGTTACGGTTCCAGGTACTGGTTCACTCTGAAAGGCTCATCTCACTTTCTGCTTATGTCAGTGGCCTGGTTTCTAGCAAATAGTTTTAAGACTGGATTGAAACAAAAACTCAAACAAACAAACAAAACCCAAGGCTCTCAGTAGAGGACCTTAGTGACTCAATGTGTCTGTCATGGGATTCAGTGCATTTTCATCCTAAATAGATCAGTTATGTGGCCAGAAAAAAAAAGTGTCACAAAAGGGAGCCCTGTGCTCTGTGCTGTCCTTTGCTTGTCAGTTTTTATACAAGGGTGGCGTACAATGTCCTGGAAAGCAGTGTCATGGTGGAATTGTGAAATTATTTTAGAGCAGCATCTAGTCTGCATGCTCAAAGACCCAATGATGGAGGACAGAAATGTGACATGTAAAATTTATGTGGGAAACATGCCCCAGGCCCAAGCAAGGCTTACAGAGCAGCCAGAGGAGGAGATCTGGGGCAGAGAAGAGTCAGCATGCATGGAAGGCAGGAAAAAAAGCTTTGGCTACCTTTAAAGCTCAGGCTTTGTTATGCTTACTGCCTTAACTCAAATACTATGAGAGGTAGTCCCCGTGGATTGATTATTGAGGGGAAGGAGTCATACAGTCAGAAACACTTACCAGGACATCATAGGCAGGGACTTTCTGGCCTCACGGCCTGGATCTGCTTGCCTCCTGGGCGGGGAAGGAAGGTGACTCCTGATGAGGCTTGGACCCACCCCTTTCCCTGAGCAAATAAGCCAGTAGCATTTGGGTTAATGAACTGTGCCTTTTAATAAATGGTTCTTATCTCGCCAGAGTGGTGCTAAATTGTCAGGATTTTAAATTAACTTAATAGTTTCATGGATGGTACTTATTCACTGGTTACTCAGAAAGTGAATGCAGCCCCCAGCCTGGACTTCTTATTGAATTATGCAACAGTTAGTTATTTCATTTGGGTTTAAGGGGAAATGTTTAGGATTAATGTGCAATGCCTCAATGCCCCCTTTAATGGGCATTTCCAGGCCTACCCTAAACTAAAAGCCAGTTATTTATCATTAGGTCACTCCTTGTTCTTTAGGCTTCAAGAAGAGTTTGCTCATGCTCAGGAATGGCCAGCAAGTCCTGAAAATGCCCTCCCACACCAAAAGAGGGAAACAAAATGCCTGTCTTATCTTTCTTTTGTTCATTTGTGCAAAGTATTTACCAAGGTGGGCAAACCCCTGTCCTGTCTATGAGAGACTTATAATCTATAAGTGCTATAAAAGAAGTGAGCTGTGAAATTCAGGGACTTCTAAAGAGGAAGGAGAAATTACTTTTGTCTAGGGGAAAGGAAGAATTGGGTGAAGCTTCTGCTAGGTAACATCTGAGCAAGGCATCAATTTAGATACATAGAAATGTGAAGAGCATTCCAGGTAGAGTTTTAATCTTGTGTCCCTTTCCCTTGCAATGATCAACTTGTGGGTAAATAGAATGGTCACTTTTTGAGCATTTACTATGATACTATGTAAGTTCTTAGCAAGAACTTTATGAGATAAAAAACAGCATTGTTTCCATTGTACAGATGATAAATCTGAGCCTCAGAGTTGGGAAATACCTTGCCCAGAGCCCCACAGCTTTTGGACACACAAAGATTCTAACTAAAGTCCAAATTGGTTAGTAACATTGCTTTCAGGCAAATTCTTTTATACAGAAATTTACTCCAGTGGGATTATCATCACCACAAAGCAGATTCCACTGCATGCATCAGAAATTAGGTTTGGACAAGAAGAAGCAACTTAGCATGTAGCTAGTGCCAATTCTGTGCGAAGAGCAGTGCCTGGCAGGTACTGTGGCAGATACCTAGGTGATTAAGCCCCTCTCTGTACCCTCCAAAGCTGTCAGGACATGCAGAGAAGGAGCACCATCCCTAACAACTGGAGACATGCAATCCATGACAAATCACTAATGTCGGCAAGCAAATAACAGGTGCATAGCCTACTAACTGCAAAGTGAAATGTAATAAGACTGCAAAGTATTAGTATCAAAAGCTGTCTGAGAAGCAGAAAGACACAAGGAGAGTGTGTAAGGGAGGCTGAGAATGGGCACTTCCCTGTGTGCACATTTTTGGCCTCATTCAAGTTCCCCAAGTGCTACATCTTTGGACCCCACTGGTGGTGGAGTAGAATGGAGCTGGTGAGAAATAGGGAAGGGGCTTCTTTCCACAGAGTGGGGCACAAGTCCTACAGTAATCAACTGAGACCACCCTGCTGGGAACTTCAGGTGTCTCTGCCCCTGGGCAAGGACTCTACTGTGACTGAGGAGAAACAGAAAACAAAACCTGGTCCTTTCAGCTCCTCTGCAGGTCCCTGGGAGAGGCACAAGGGGGCCTGCTGAGTGGAGTGACCTTGAGAAGGTCAAGCTGGCGTCTGAAGTGTGCAGCATCACTGGGGCAGGAGGAACAGTGTGAGCCATAAAGGAAATATTGTATATAAAAGATCTGTTTTCCCTTTCTTCTGGAGCAGACACAAGGCACTGACTTCATTTTGCATTCATAAAGCCTTCCTTTGGAAGCGCCTTTAAGTACTGCTAAGGGAGGCTTGAAGAAGCATGTTGGAGGGTCAAACGCACATCTCCTTGGGCTTTCTTTCATCTGCCTTAAAAACAAAAATCTCTCCTTTTTTAATCACCTCTTCCTGTAAAAAGGGCTAATCTTTTGTTAACAGCAGCTTCCCATGGCACAGTATCTAAGCAATTAATACAGGAGAGCAAGGGAGAGACAGGTGGAGGGGGGACTCAAGTGGATGGGAAGAGGGACGGTGAGTCAGAAAGGGTGAAGGACATGGGAGCTGGCTGCTGGTTGCACAGGGAGAGCATGAGAAGTTGTGACTGCAAGCTGCTGTCTGAGGTGGGTCTGGGCTCAGAGAAAGCTGCATTTTGGGTGCAAGTCTGCAAATGTGGCCAGTCATTCCAAACTAGTCCCTTCAGGAGGAGAGATTTCAACTGGTAGTATCCTTTAGACGTTTTCTTCCTCCCCTTACCCTTCTGTGGTCTCTCATGCCAACCTGTCTCTTATAATTATTTTGCCTTTGATAGAGGACCACATCCTTCAACTCTGTTGTAAACAGGTTCATTATCTTCCCAAGTTCTCACTACGGTTTTTGCTTTAGAATTACATTTCTAATATATATATATATATATATATATATATATATATATATATATTACTCTGCTTCTCCCTATTTCTCCTAGGATCAAACTTCAAACACTACAGTGAGTTTTAACATTCTTGTGTCCTGAATTTTATAAGCATTTCCATACTTATTTGCTGCCAGGCCCCTTCCCTGGTGTCCTGTATGTTTGTCCTTTTGAACAGGCGATGTTCTCATATGACTTTGCCCCCAAGGGTTGCTCTACCTCCTGTACCTTCATTTTCCACTGACACATCCCTCTTTGCTCAAAGATCACTTCCTCTGTGAGCCTTCATGAGCTCTTCATGGACGTTTTAATCATTTTCTCTGAGGTACTTGCATGACAGTCCATGTGGCACTGCTAATAATGTACTTATTATATTATTCTTTTAATGATTTGTTTATGTGGATGTTTTTGGTACCTCCATGAGATTTTGGAAAAAAAAAGCAGGGAGTGTGTTTTCTCCTTCTTTTTAGCACAATGCCTGGGACCTAATTGACACTGAACACATGTCTAAGCTAAAGATTGCCAAGGATATAATAATATAATACAAGAGCCACCCCTTAACATTCAAAGGGAGGGAGGGAAAGAGGAGGAAAAGATTTTTGGATTCTAGTAATTTTTTTTTTCACCACAAGAGTAAAAGGATGGAGAAAAAGGTCTGCCAGAGGTTTTAGGTGGGGCTCTGTGTATGTGTTTGTGTGTGTGTGTGTGTGTGTGTGTGTGTGTGTGTGTGTGCATGTGTGGTGTGTTTATGTAGTTGGGAGCTGATGATGCCAATTAGCAGTAAGGAGACTCCAGTTAGAAACTATTGGGGTTCCCAAAATCAAGAGGAAATGATGCTTTGGTCCCAAACTTGGGGGAGGGGAACCCCAGCAGATCTGAATCTCGGGTGCAGGTAGAAACACATTTATGTTCACAGTGCCAGATTTACAGAGCACAAAGAGCATGTGAGGCAAATCAGAGCACATGGCTGTCACTTTTTTATTCTTCTTCCTCGATTATATGTTTGGAACAGAGCCTGAGGACAGTTTTATGCAGCAAAGGGAACAAAACTATATGCAGCATTTGTCTTACTTATGTCCAAAGAGCTGTTGCAAAATTCTTTGCATGGCTGGATCTGAAAACATAGTTGACTCCTTTCTGTTCTTAAGCCTGGCACTTCCTGGACCCAGAGCTGCTGTGTACCCTGCCCCTACTCCTGGGAAGTCCAAGCTGGCTGCCAGTCATTCAGTGTCACTGTAATTCTAATAGCAAATGTCTGTTAAATTTTTTGAGCCCCAAGAATTATGTTTTTGCCTCCTCCTTTCCTGTCCTGTGCTAGTATGGAAGCTTCTGCCAGAAGTGATGTGGGAGCTAAGGAAGCAAAGACAGCACTTGTTTTGCCCTTATAAGCTTGTAGATCCTAATCATGGGACAATGATGAACTCGGCAGTTTGGGAAAAGACTATGAAACTTGTCAGGAAGACCAACCCTGAGGTTCAGCATGAACCACATTTTGAATGTTTTGGTTTCATGGAAATGATACAGTATAGAAGGAAGAAAGGAGGAGAAAAAAAGAAAGGAAAAAGTAGGGAAGGAGGGGGGTAAGGACAAGGGAAAGGAAAGCAAGAGGGAGGTATGAAAGAGGGAGGGAAGGGAGAAAGGAGAGAAGGAAGGAAGGAAAGAAAAGGAAAAGAAGGAAGAAAGGAAGGAGGAAAAAGAAGAAGGAAAGAAAGAAAGAAAGAGGGGAAGGGAAGGGAAGGAAGGAAGGAAGGAAGGAAAGAAGGAAAGAAGGAAGAGGAAGAAGAGAGAGAGAAAGGGAGGGAGGAAGGGAGGAAGAATTAGCTACAGAGTGGTATGGAACAGGAAAACCAATTGACAATTTGGTTATCTGTGCATTTTCAATTCAAAGCTTACATTTGTGGCCCTAATATTCACCTTTATATGTCACCTGACTTCTAAGTAATAATCTGGAATATTAAGACAAAATTGTCTTCCCCTACCCTCTTCACTACACCAAGTTAGACATCTCAATACTTAGCAGAAGAGTGATTGTTAGTTCCCCCCAAGTAATTGGTAACAATGAAATTTGTTTGCTGAGTGATGTGGTTTATTAGTGACACTTGTGTCTGATCTACTCTCTGTGTTAGAAATACAGAATTTGTGTGTGGCTTGTTGAGTTAGTAAAATCTACAAAGTGCTTTTAAAAGAGAATATGTACTTGAATGTAATTCTCAGCAAAGCTCAGAATGTAATTCTACCTCTTTGTGGGGAGTGTGTGCATGTGTATGTTTCACTAATTAAAAGAAAGGGAAAAAAATGTCTCCTTTGTCTTGGTTTGTTTAAATGGAGAACATCTATGATAGGAGAACCATTTGGTCCTAAGATGGTTACAGATTCCAAGTGAATCTTTGGCCTGACTCAGTTACAGAGCTCTTAGGCCAGAGAACATTTAAGAACTAAAGACTTAATGCTGGATTTGAGTGAAAATGAGATAAGATTTTTACCCTTGGTTTTGTGAACTCAACACAATTCCCTGTGAACCCCAACCCCTTCTATGTGCCTGTTGAATAGACAATGGCTGCTTTCCCAAGGGAAAGTGATGATGTCAGGAATAAAATCGATGCCACCTTGCAACCTCCTTGGAGAAGCCACTGCTTGCAAAAATATTGTTATCAATGTTAGGGAAGTAATTAAAATGAACTAATCATTTCCCAAAATATTTATGTATTGAAAGTAATTCTGACTGATTGCCTTTAAATAGCATTTTATTCTGTTTCAGTAATAATCAGTATGCATGTGCTTCCTTTTGCTTTCTGGAAACTCCAGCCTCACCCCTATGGGCATGACCCTGGAGCAGCGTGTGCCCTCTTTTTGAGTGCAAGGTGGTCACAGTACCCAAACAATGCCATGCCATGGCCAAACCTGATAACCCAGACATAACCCCTTAACTGCTCTGCCCTCCCTCCAAGGCAGTTTTGGGAAGAGCCTTGTCCTGTGGGTACTGCTGGTATTTTCTTCCCAAGTTGGGAACTATTGTTAATTTGGTTAATTTGAAAGAACCACTAGTCTGATTAAATTAGGGCAGACATGCAAACAGCTGGGTTGTCAAGCCCAAGAATTTTATTAAAAATAATAGTGTTAGAAGCAGTATTGTCTTTTGAGGTTGCATGTGAACATATTGTTCCTATAGTATAACACAGCAGGCTCCTGAAGGTCCAGACCCTTGGGGACAGGCAGGAAAAATTATGGGATGAAGATGCAGGAACGCCAGTGGGCAGGGTTATGCAGTCATCTGGCTGTGAGGAGGACCAGGGAAATCAGGAGGAGGGGTCCTCTTATGTCACAAAAGTGGAGGTAAATCTCGGGACAACTCCAGATCAGGAGGTTGGGAGACCTGGTTCCTGGGCCTGGTTTGGTTCTGATTATGACTTTGGGCAAAACCCAAACTCTCTGAATCTCAATTCCATCTGACTTATGTGCAAATGGATGGATTTTTAAGATTCTTTCTGTCCATAACATTCTTGAATTTTGGAGAAAAGCTCTATGTGCAGAGAAAAGGAAGAGGAGAAGGTTCTGGTCAATGGTGGGATGACATGAGAAATAGATAAACTCTGGGGAAAAATTTTATCTCCTTTCCCAAATACTGGGAGGTGATGTGAGTAAACATTGCATGGGGGTTGACATTCCTATTTCTTTCTTCCTGCCCAGGACAGAGACTATAGCCTGTCCACTGCCCAGGACTTCGATGTGCCTCTGTGGAACTTGCTTTCTGTGGAGGCCCTGGATCACTGTGCCCATGCCAGTGGAGGTGCCTGTGCTAAAGGCCACACGTAGGTCTGTCCCATGATGAGTGATGCTGTAGCATATCAGGATAGCAGGCCTGGGACTGCGTCTTGACTCAAACATTTTCTTTCTGAAGTTCAGGAGTATTCAGAAGTGAATAAGGTCCTTTGGAAGAGGAAAGAGAAGGCCAATACTTTGTGAGGTTATTTGGACACATACATCATTATCTCCCATGTGCTAGCCTGGCCCTTGGCCCAGCATTGACGGTTTTCTCCTGTTGCCAGTGATGGATGGAGGTACATATTGTGTTCACTATTCCTTCTCAAACTTTGCCAAAACCCACATAGATATAATGCCTTGCCTTCCCCATGTGTGCACTTGAGTCTTCCTAATTTCTTACAGGTTCTTACTAACCTTTCATAGGCTTACATGATACTGTCTCAATCTCCAAACAGAATTGTCTGTACACTGCTCTGCCCAGGCCTTAGAAGCCAAGTAATGCATTTTCAATACCCACCACATTCCAGTCTGCCAATCTTGCCTCTTGGTACCTAGTGTAAACAACCATGATGATTTTGGGGGTGATCCAGGTGTCAGCCAGAAGCTGGTCTTTCCCTTGAGACTTATAGGACAATTTATTGATAGCAAATCCAAAAATAATAGGAGTTGAATGGAGTTGAACTGTAATCACAGACTCTTAGAAAGGATCCTAGGTGATTTTCTAAGTCAATGGATTTCAGACATTTTTTTTTAATAGCACCTTTATAAAAAGAGAATCACATCCAAGTATACAGGTAGAAGAAGGCTCAACCCAGAGCTTGGTATGCTCAGCTCTCAGGGAAGCCTTGCAAACCTCTCCTGAGCCCTGGCAACCATGATGAACACATTCTGAATGCTACTGATCTGACACACTCCTCTACAGATGAGGTCATTAAAGGCAGTGCTTCAGTAACTTATTTATACCCATATTGCTTGATTTTGTAATTCTAAGGATATAGTTACATTCTGTATTATTAAGCACAACCAGAATGACTCTAAATTGCTTATTTGAAGTTGCAGATCTGATGAGGAAGAGTACAGAAACCAGAATTGTGAGCATCTGCTTCTGTAGGCCAGAACTCCTTCCTCTAAGCCAGAGTCCAGGCCAGCAACATTGCAATCCCAGGATACCTGTTAGGAAGGTCCAACTGAATCTAACACCATGGAGACAGAGCCCAGAAATCTGTGTTTTCATAAGACTCCCAGGTGATTCTGACCCACGCTGAAGTTTATGACCAACTGCCAAGGCCTAACTCATGCTGATCCTTGAATTTTCCAAGAAATTTAGAAGGTTCTTAGTGCTGCATGGGTTAATGCTTTGGATGTTTTCCCCCTTGGTGTTTTTATGTTTTTACTTGGTAGTGGGCAGGAGGTAGGACAGATTTAAAATATATAGGATATCTCACATTATTTTAGGACTAAAGTTGCTAGATTTAGCAAACAAAAATTCATGACACCCAGTTAAATCTGTTGTTGAGATAAACAATGAAAAATACTTTAATATAAGTATGCAATATTTGGGACACACTTATGCTAAAAAGCCATTTGTTTTTTTATCTGAAAATCAAATTTTATTGGGCATCCTGTATTTTTATCTGGCAACCCTATTTGGGACAGATCATGAATTAGGACAATTTCATTTTTCAGTCTTTTTTCTCCTCCTTTCTCTGCATTCAGAGTCAGACACACATCTTAATACTGTGCACCTATTACCCAAGTCCTTTTCTGTGTTGGTGGGAGAATCTGGGAGAGAGGCACCAATGTGTATGAAATGGGGAAGGAACTAACCTTCAGAGTTTAGATCATTTTTTACCACCATTATTTTGCTTGCACATTCACCACACTATAGAAACAGCTGAGTAAGAGGTCAAGAGAACCTTTACAAAATCGTAGGGCTGACTCTCTGCCCTCCTTCCCAGCCATTAGAAAATTCCATAGCCTGGCTGCCACCATTGCCAGTGCTTGCTGATGAACTTGCCATGCTGGTGAATAAACTGCTCCTGGCTTCAGCTGGGCCTTGCCAGCAAAACCGAGTCCATGTTAGAAAGATACAGGGCTAGACTCAGCACAGAGGCTCAGCTTCTGCTGTGTGCAGAGACAGGAGTGAGGAGCACATTGTAGGAGGCAAAGAAAGAACCATGGGTCTTACCACTAGATCATCCCAATGAATTTGAGGCTACAATAGGACTTGATATGAAAATCAAAGGATATGGATCTATACTCTTGTTTTGATGTGGTGTCCAATTAACAGAACTTGAATTAAGGAGTGGATTGGGAGATTGGGAGGAATGTTGGCAGAGACATGGAAATAGAATGATACAGAACAAAATGTCTTCCCATCATATCTCTTTTCATGGTATAAAGAGTTAGGGCTGGCCATCAGGAGACCTATTCTCTAGTCTCAATTCTATTTCAATATTATCATGTGACATTGCATTACTCACAAAACCTTTCTTATTCTCAATCTTCCCATTTGTAAAGTGAGGGTATTTTTTTGAAATTAGACAAATTATAGTTTGATGGCTCAAGTTATATCCTTTTTCTTGGGATCTGTTAACCTCTCCCCCAGACCTCTATGTATCTGTAAGTAGCTTAAACCCATTGCTTCTCTGGCAAACTGATGAGAGAAGATGTCAACTGCTTAAATACCACTTGCTTCATTTATGGGATTGTGCTTAAACACACGAAGGGAGAAGCAACAATTGGTAAATTTCCCCTTACCCTCTACAGTGATAATAGCAAAGCCTGCTCAAACTGCAGGTTCAGGGAAGACTCTAATGAAATCTGAGTTTGGACCCAGAGCCATTTTGATCTGATCAATGTCGGCTCTCCTTGGTGAGAGGCTTTCCTGGCTCCCGAAAGGGCTGCATTTTTTTTTTTTTAAGACATGAAGGGACTTATTTGACATTAGTGGGAACTGAAGAGATAACTCCATTGGTGTAGAGGAAATTTGAACAACTCTAGCTCTGTGTAGGTTAAAACCTTATTCACTAAGGGAGAACGATATTCTAATAAAAGCAAGAGACTTATGTATTTATGTGCTCCATGTGCCTGGATGGTTTTCTGTGTGCTTACCAGCTGCCAAGGCTGTGCCCATGGCCTTGTACACATCTCCTCTGGAGTAGATCTGCAATGCAGAAACAGACACAACACTATCTATGTCATTGACAAGCTGGATCCCTGCAGAGAGCAAAGGATAGGCAAGGCATTTTGAAAACACAACAACCCCAAGGTCCCCAAGTGTCAGCTCACACAGGATCAGATCAACATTTAATTTATTTTTTTATGTTTATTTATTTATTTTTGAGAGGGAGAGAGGCAGGGGGAGGGCATAGAGAGAGGGAGAGAATCCCAGGCAGGCTTTGCATCATCAGTGCAGAGCCCAATGTATGGATTGAACTCATGAACTGTGAGATCATGACCTGAGTCAAAATCAAGAGTCAGACGCTCAACCAACTGAGCCACCAAGATGGCCCCAGATCAACATTTAATTTCTTTAACTGTCCCAGTGTTCTTTCCTTGTAAGAGAAGGATCCGGCAGTTAGTTCTGACCTGGATGTTGGGTTGTTCTGAAAACAGTTTAACTCTGCAGTGAATTTATGTTAAGAAACATTAGAGCTGCTGTTCTAGGCTGAAATTTTTTATTTAGAAGGAAAATGGAATGCTCATTATCTTACTCAAGGTGCTCAGTTTGGCATTTGAGATGGCCCTTATGAATGTTAAGAAGAAAAGGACAGAACTTAAGGCAAGCATAGTCTTTCAGAATGCTCCTGAACCATCCCTCTTCCTATAGGAAGATGGCACCTAATCCTCTCTACAAGAAGGAGGTCAGTCAATGGCTTTTCTTCCTTGATTCATAACATACACAGTTAGGAAGCTACAGTTTTCATCTCACCTAAATTTCCCCTTTGACAATGCAGGCCTTTTGGAAAACAAACACTCCATGGTGGAAAATGTCCTAAGTTTTTGGCTGTCTCCTAATGAGTTTGGTTACAGGTTTCATTTGCTCTTTTAATGGGATTTTCTAAGAGTTATTGGCAGACAGGGAGGTTCAGACAACTGCCTGAACAGGAAGCATCATAGGACTATAGAATTTTAGAGCTGGAAGGAATACTTGGGCTTGCCTTCCAGACAGCAATCATTTTGGCTTAGGTTTAGCTAGGAAGTAGTGAGGCAGGGGTGATTTTATCTGGTCCTTTTTGCCACACGACTAGACTGATGGAGACCTTTAAATGTCAACAAAGCAATTTTGAGTGGAATTCGGAGCTCACTAGGAAACTAGTATCAGGTCTGTGATGTTAGAGGAATCACAAGAACCAAATGTCTTGTTGTCCCCCAGTGGGAGCATTCTGCATGGGCTGCGGCCCACCATGGCTTTATCAGCATGTCAGAAAATGGTTGATCTGAAGCAACGTGAGCTAGAAGCTATCTGCAAAGATCACAATCACAGTGTCAGTACCAGTCAGACACCAGGCATAGATATCCAAATCTCCTTTGTTTCTCATCTCCCACTCACCAGGGACTTGGTAATAGTTCTTCCAATGACTGGGTTTTGAGAGAAACTGAGCAGGCAGAGAAGGAGTAAGCACCTCTGCCTGAGCTCACCCACAACATGCAAATGCCGAGTGAGCAAGTGAGTGGAGGCACAAGAAGGAGGCAGGCCATGACTTAGTTGGCCTCGGAAGCCTGTCTATCCACTCAAAGACCAGATGAGATTATGTACCTGTTTGTTACCTGTTCAAAGCCAGCTGCTTATACCCTGGTAGGAGTCATTATGGAAATTAGGAATAATGAAATTAACATAGAGATTTTCCTGGTCAGTCTATTGATTATCTATTAAATTGCAAGAAAGTAAAACAAATCACTAAGTTTTTGTCAGCCTGTCTATTGATATTTGTGTGTCACATGTATTTAGATATATGGACCACGTTTCAAAACAAAGAGGGTCTGTGTCCCATACTGACTTTCCCATGCATTAAAATCAAGGTATGCTTTAGAAGCTGTTCAAGTTTTGTTCTTTCATCATTAAATAGGCAGAGGCAATCACCAAGGTATGCACTTATTAGGCCAGTACAGAGAGACCCCACAGGTCTGGGTGAGTAGACCATCTCCCTTGGACTAGCCTTCATGGATCCAACTTCCCTTCTATTTGTCCACCCATAAGTCCATCATCCATTCATTTATTCATCCATCCAACAGGTGACCCAGCCTACCATGTACTGAGTACTGAACTAAGTACTCAGGGTACATTGATGAAGAAAAAGGTCCTTTTCATTAGTTTGTAGTCTTATGGGGGAGGTCCTAGAAGGAACAAGTAAATAAATATAAAACTACAACTGTGCTAAGTACTATGACAGTGTACAAAGTGAACTGAGGAAGAATAAGGTGGGGGAGGGAGATTTCCATGAATAGAGTGATCCAGAGAATGTGTCTTGAACAGGGGTCATTCAAGCTGAAACCTGAAGGTTGAGAAGAGACCAGTGGTGAAAGGGAAGGCAGAAGAGCATCTCAGAGAGAGGGCTGAGAAGAGGTTATGTGGTGGCAAATATCTCAGCCTGTTTCAGGGGCTGGGTAGGTGAGAGAGAGAGAGAGAGAGAGAGAGAGAAGAACCAAATGAAAGGGTAGGAGACAGAAGCCAGATTGTGTAGGGGTTTGGAGGCCATAAAAAGAAGTTCGTTTCTATATTAAGTAAAGACAAGACATTGGAGGGAGGGATGGGGGTTAAAAAGATTCTTTTTAGGTGCTATGTGTGGATAAACCTAGAGGAGGGAACAGCAGACATTGGGAGTCTATCATAGTAACCTGGAAAACAGGTGTCAGGAGTGTGAACAAGAAAGAACTCAGGTCAGGACTAGTTGTATGCCATTCTTAGAGATCTAAGCCTGAGCCATCTGTTATGAGAATAAATGACATAATGCCCAGAAATGTCATGAGAGGGTTCTATTATGGAAGCCTTCCTCAACATTCTCCTTTCCTTTGGTTGTTGTGGACAGGTTATCAGCACCAGGTACAGTGTTCTGATCCCACATAGTTGCTTGCTGTACTTTTATAGATGACAGTGCAGTAGATTGAACAGTGGCCCTCCAAAGATGCCCATGCTCTAATCCCTGGAACCTTTGATTATATTACTTTATATGGCCCGAGGGACTTTTCTGGTGTGACCAGGTTAAGGGTTATGAGATGAAGAGATTGTCTTGAATTATCCAGGTGAACCCCATGCCAAGGAAGATGTCTTTAAAGAGGAAGGCAAGAAAATCAAAGGCAGTAGTAGCAAGAGGTATGACAGTGAATGCAGGAGGTTGGAGAGATGCAATAAGGGGTCACAAGCTAAGGCATGTGGGCAGCCTCTAGAAGCAGGGGGGGTGGGTGGGGAAGAAGAAAAAATGGATATTCCTCAAAGGCTCCAGAAAGAACCAGCCCTGCTGACATCTTGACTTTACCCCAGTGAGAGAAATATATCAAATATTCGACCTATAGAACTATAAGATAATAGATTTATGTTGTTTTAAGTCATGAAGTATGTGGTGCTTTGTTACAGTAGCAATAAAAACTAATACAAAAGGTAACAATAAAGAAACTGTATAGGCTCAAGTCCCACTTAATGTCGCAAGATCTGTTTTCTGCACCATTAAGTGCAGTTTTAGTTTAGGACCCACCCACCTGACACTGGCCTCCCATTATCATGCATATAAAGTTTGTTTCCCTTAGCAGAGCAGCCAACTGAGGACCTTGGAGCATTGCGCTTCTGGAATCCGATAGGCTCAGAAGACATAACCCAGATAAGCACACAGAGAATGCATGTATTATATTTTTGTTTCTGTTTTATAAAAGTCAATTTCATTAAAAATAGGAAGCAATGACGAGAATAATACCTTGTTAGAACTAGTGAGTATTTGCTGGCAAATGCTTGGTCTGTCTTATGTGATTTAAAGCTTTTTCTACTCAACTCTGAACCACACTCTTGAGCCTCCCACCTGGTCTCTGGCATTGGCCTTTCTTTCTCTCTTGTGTCTGCATCCCTACCTTCAGCATCTCTCCATTCTGAACCAGTTGAAGTGTTACCCCTGAGACTCTGGAACACTGCATGTGGATCCCTGTGCAGTGTGACATGGGCTAAAAACTTAAAGAGGACATTACCAGAAGAGGGAATATACCGACTTCTCAACTGAGGAATCAGGCATTTGCCCTGAAATAAACTTAGACATCTACCTGGCAGCAGCCATCCCTCTTCCAACAGGTCTATAGCTGGCTCTCAAGCCCAGTGTTACCGCTGGCTCACCAGCTTCCTGTGCTGGCTGACAAAGGCCTTTGGCTAATCTTTTCCTCTGTGAAAGAGACAGGGCTCACCATAGAGGAAAGGAAAAAGACATTTAACAAAGACTTAGAATCCTTCCCTGCTTGATGATCCTTTCCTTGCAGAGGCTGCCAGCATGCAGTCCTGCCTGGAGGAAACAAAATGGGTTAGACAGTGCTGAAGGTTCTTCTGGATCCTTTGACCTTTTCCCCACATAGATTCTTTCTCTGAAACCAAGACTAATGATCTGGTAACCCTCCAGACAGGCCTCCCGGAACAGGAGCTTAATTAGGGCTCATTTATAGGAAGTTACCGCATATGCAGTTACAAGCGACTTCCCCAAGAGCTCAAGGCCAAGATGACAGGGGGTGACGTAGGTCAAGATTTAGATTCTTTCTTTCCCAGAATTATTGCCTCTGTCCTGCCTGGTTCAGGCTTCCCATGCTCTACCTCAAATTTAAACAAACAAACAAAATGTTTTCTGGCTAACCTACATATCTTTATTAAGAATGCTCCACCTTGGCCTTGAAGAGATACATATTTAGCATTGTGATTATTTGGGGTTAGCTATTTTCTTCCTGTTATGAATACACATGAGGATTCTCCTTTTCCTCCTAACTTTGTTATGGTGACTGCCTCGCTAATAAGGGTTGTGCCTATAAATGCATTTCACTTCCATAATTACTGAGGGATTAAATGTTCTCTAGAGAAAATTAGCTGTTCCTGTGTCCTGTGAGCTTGCAGTGGTCAGGAGCATAAGCTGTTGAAGAATCAATGGATTGAATAACCCAGAGAGTTTTCATGTTCAGATCTGAGCCCCATATTTTTGTCACAAAGTAGTGAAGTTGGTGTAGGTATCCTGCTCTGTCCTAATGGAGAAAAGAAAAAAAAAACTGTGGTCCCTCTTGGCTGAAAGAGAAAAGCTTAGGATTCTAACAGGCTGTTCAGAGCAATGGCATCTGACAGCAGTCACATCTGAATATTTCTTATCAAACGTTTCAAAAATTGATGTTTGCCTGGCTTCAATTTGCTGCCTCCTTTCTGATGCTTTTACCAGATTCTCTGTCTAGGCACCTGTCTGGATGTCTGTTTTATCTCCACAGAGTTTTCCACCTTTGGCCCCTTGCCCTGTCTAATCTGGCTGAGGAATGTGCTAAATTGCCTGCTCTACTGGCTGTGTTCACCTCTCCTTCCCTTCCAATGATCCCTCTCATGGCACTTCCTGTCCCTCTGTACTCAATTCAAGCTTCTGACCATGGATTTGTGTTGGTGGTTACCCTCCAGAATTGATAATCCAGGTTAGAAACTCTAGCTTTCTATACCTGACCTACTGGCCAGCGAGATGCTGCAAGAGAGGTAATAAAAGAAGTCATCCATCTGTATTAGTGTGCCTGGGCTGTCATAACAAAACACCACAGAAATGTATTTTCTCACAGTTCTGGAGGCTGGAAGACTGAGATCAAGGTGCTGCTGGGTTTGGTTTCTTCTGAGGCCTCTCTCCCTGGCTTGCATACAGCCCCCTTCTTTCTGTGTCCTCACATGGCCTTTCCTCTGTGCACACCCATCCCTGGTGTCTCTCCATATGTCCCAATCTCCTCTTTTTTATAAGTGCATCAGTCAGGTAGCATTGGAGCCCACTGATATACTTAATTTCACCTAAATTACCTCTGTAAAATCCTATCTCCAACTATTCTGACATCCTATTTTGAGGTACTGGGAGTTAGAACTTGAACATGTAAATTTTGGGGAGACACAACTCTGCCTGCTACCTATATACATGAAGATGGTGATAACAATAACTCCTAAAACAGTGAGTACTAACTACATACCATGCACTACTCCAAGCCCTTAAAAATACCTCATTCAATCTTCATAACAATTCTCCAAAGTAAGCATTATACATATTCTCATTATCTGAAGTACAAAGAGCTTAAGTAATTTGCAATAAATACTCATTCCGTAAGTAGTAAATATAGGATTTGAACCCAGACATTTGGCTCTGAATCTGCATTCTGAGCCTCACTTTTATACTAATACTATTAATAATGATCACATTTATTGAGAATTCATATGTAGTAAGCATGATCATAATGGCATCATGAACATTATCTCAATTAATCATGACCACAACCCCTCATAAAGTTTTTCCATATCAGGAAATAGATGTTGGCAAGATAAATGAACTGGCTCAAGGTTACAAAGCTAGTGAATGTCAGAGTCAGGGCTTGAATGCCAGTCTGTCTGGCTATAGAAAGCAAAGTTCTTAACTACCATACAATGCTGCCTCCTGACTATTAGGAAGTAAGAAATCATGGGGCATCTCTAACGATAAATACCAGACATGATTCCACTAACTTGGTTCTGTAAGAACCATTTTAAGCAAAAACCGTAACTTTCTATGCCTTGGTTTCCCCATAGGGGAAACAGAATTAAACTGATCAAAAGATGAAAAGAGAACTAAAAAGCTTTCCTTATTTGAAATGCTGGAGACAGAATGGTTTATCAAGTGTCATCAAATGTTCAGTTTCACTTTGGGAAGAAGCCGTTTGCTTTGGCTTTTGAAGTTGCAGGATATTACCACTGGAACTGGGTGGTTGGAAATCGGTGTTAGATAAGAAATGGCTGTCAAATACCTGTGTCTTTAAAAGGACCATTAGTTTTTGATCAGGCACAAATTAAATTGAAACCAGAAGCTGTGAGGTCCCTCCGAAACCCACTGAGTGACAGATTTCTAGGGTAGATCTCAGAATCCCCAAAGCAAGAATCTTCCAAAGGAAATTGGCCCATTTTCCCTTTTCCAGATCATGCTGAATCTGAGCCATTTTAGACATTAGTCTGGGTAGGAAATCTCATCAGAACCCTCTTCCCTTCCCTGTCCTTCAAGAATACATATTCCAGTATAAATCAAGAAGGCAGCATGCAGGAAGTCATTGCAGATGGCTAATTTTACTCCTTTTTCCTATACTTTGAATCCACTTGCTTATTTGATGTACTTTACATGTAAAATGTATTTCTCCTAAATTTTAAATAGCTGTTGAATATTGAATAAATTGTCAGCTTAAGATCAGGGACCATATCTCTTATTGTTCTTGCTTCCATTTTATAATAGTGAATAAAGTAGTCTGCAAGAAGCAAACAATCAATAAGAAGATCTATGCTTGCTGAGTATTTGTTATGTGCCGGGTCTTGTCCTGGGTGCACTACATCTTTGCCTGACAGAATGTGGTGCCAGAACCAGCGGCATTCTCTTTACCAGGGAGAATTTTAGAAATGCAGTCACTCAAGCCACGTACAGACCTCCTGAATCAGAATCCGCACTTGAACAAGATCCTTGGGTGATCCATATGCACACTGTAGTTTGAGAGGACTGCTTTACATAATTTCATTTATTCCTTACAGGAAATCTAGAGCGTAGAGATTACTGCACCTATTTTACAGATGAGAAAACAGAGGTGTCAGATAAGGGATTTAAGTTCAGTTCTCTCTGTCTCTATATTCTGTGCTTTTTCTATTCTGCTATGATTATTTAGAGGAGAATCCATCCATGGTAAATATTCAGCTCCAAGATACCCAAGCTTCCTAAGTTTTTATATTTGCCAGGATAAAGCTGATATATTTAAAATATCTAAAGGTGCTGATCAGTAGAATCTCTATAAATGCAGTTTATTTGTTCCTTCAGTGAGAGACCACATGACTGAGCTACTCACGGTTTCTGGCTGCATGGTAGGTACTTCCAGGGTGCAGTGACAGAAGGGTTTAGTATCTGCCTAGGAGGAATGTTTGCTGCTGAGCAGACAGGAGAGTGTTAGTTGTTGAGAAACCATAGTGCTTTCTCATACCAACTCAGAATTCTCAAAAACGGCAGACTGCCTGGAGGTCAACAAATTCAACTTGCCTCTGGGTAATAAAACATCCAGTCCCTTCTATTGCTGGTCAGGATGTAGCACCTTTGCATCTGGTGTCTAGAAAGGGAATTGTATGGAGCAGTTTAGAGTTCCTGCAGGAAAATCAACAGTCTGTGCATTCCCAGCTCAGGTCTTTGAGATGAGGGCATTCCCATTTTCCTCAGACTCCTCGGGGCAGAGGTTAGATGCAGTGTCCACTTGACCAGCTGGCTAGGGACGTAGCCCTGGCCATTGACTCCCACTTCACACCCTGAGTGGAGAATGAGCTTAAAGCTGCCATGCAAATAAACCCTAATGGCTTTTCTCCTGCATTTACATTATTAGGAGTTCCTTTGACTGGCATTATGATGATAAATGAAAAATGCTTTGCACCATTACATCAAGCACTAATGCAGAGTGGAATGAATTTCTGCATTTTTTTTTTTTTTTTTGGAAAGAAAGGGAGAAAGAGAGAAAATAGCAGATGGGAAAGCAATTGACTCCTGTATCCTGCTAAGTTATTTGCATACAGGCCTGGGTGGAGGCTGCCTGGAGGGTGGTGCTGCTCACAAGGCACTGGGCTGGGTCCTTGCCTGCTGCCTGCCTTCATACTGCACAAGTTTTGGCAGCCTGAATTTTCCATGTCCCATGGATGCACAGACCACTTAGACCCCCTCTGACAGGCGAGTTATTACGGATAAATGCCTGAAGTACCTAACTGGCCTGTGAACAAACATTTTCCCCAGGAGCAAAATGATAATTTATTGTCTTGTTTGCAATAGTTTCATTTGTAACCTCTTGTGTTTTTTTTTGTGTGTGTTTTGTTTTGTTTTGTTTTTATATTCTCAAATTCAAGTCCACTTTGTTGTTAAGAAACAATTTTTCTACTAAAGTAGAAAAGATCTGAATTGAAGTTCTTATTTTCCCCCCTGTCTTCAAGCCTTCTTGTCCATTCTAGGACAGACTTCTCTTATTTTTGAAGTGGGGATATTTGATACTCACTTTTTGAGCATTGTTAGGTTTGGCTTGGTTTGTGGGTTTTTTTTTCGGGGGGGGGGTTGTTTGGTAGGTGGGAGTTAAGAAATAATTTAAATAAAATTGCTTATGTGCAAGGTTTTGGTCAGTGTAAGACCATAGTTTCCAAATACCTTCTCACAGATTCTGGCTGAGAGTTAGTTACACACCAGTGTGTCTAAACAGCCCAGGGTTAAGTGTCTCAATCAATAGCCGCCTTTCAATGTTAAGGCCCAAGACACTAAAGTAAATAATAAACACATTTAAAACTCTACAACATGATGAAGACAACTTAAAAATGAATGGGAAAAGTGTTCTAAAGTGTTTCAAAAATAGCACGAAATTCAGCTGAGTAAATTTTAAGATCTAATTGGCTTTATTCAATGATTCATGAAATGGGCAGCAACCCATCTTACAAACAGAAAGGGGATCTGAGGAGCTGTACAAAATGCAAGGTTTTTATAGGCAGAAGAGGGCAAAAAATGTTTCTAACAAAGAGTGGATTGTTTCCTCTGTGGGAATGTTAGGGTCTGTCATGCAGAGTACTTCACCAGTGGGACCAGGTAATTCCAGATCCCCTGGTTAAAGGTCATATTTATGGGAAAGGCTGAACCTACAGGTGAATTAGATATTAAGTCTTGGTTTGCTTACATGGGTTTAGCACAAGTGACTCTACTTTGGGCCTTCTCTCTCTCTCTCTCTCTCTCTCTCTCTCTCTCTCTCTCTCTCTCAACAACCCCCTCCCATTTTGATCAGATTCTCAGCTTAACTGAGAGATATGATAAAAATTTAAGATATTAGCACCACTCTCAGATACTACTATATAGTGCTTACAGTTTTAGTTGATCCTCTCTGTGGGATTTACAGGTCATGAGGGTTTTTTTGCTTAACCTCTGTGATATCCACAGGCCATAACTTCAGATTCACAAGTTTTAAGTCTGTCATTGTCTTCATTCCTTTTCTGATGTTCCAGTCTTAGGGAGATCATTTGCTTGGTGGCTAGCATCTATGAAAATGTATTTAAAACTTTCAAGAAAATACAACATGCAGGGAGACTACTATGATTATTATAAGCAGGATAATTCTCAATGTCTGCAGTGCACCTCAGAGTCATGGTCTCCAAGACCCAAACCAATCAAAATCCAACAAGTCAAAGAAAGACCCCATTGAAGGAGTCGCTTTCCTGAGTCAAACCTCTTGCTCTGTAATCTTACATAGCTGAGTTTCAACCTCCCCAGAAGTGTTAATCCAGGTGCAGCAGGTGGTGCTGGCTATAGCACAGACACCTTCCTTCTCAGCCTAAAGATAATCAAGGGTTATCTTATTATCAAGAACAACTTTGGCCAGAGAGTCTAAGGGTTTTTTTGGGCAGCTATTGTTTTCACAGCAGATTTGGCAATACCTTCAAGAGTTAAGCAGAGTTTCACTATCATGGCCTCATCGCACTCACTTCTAATCAGGGAAGTAGGATCCTGGCAGAGGAGACAAATCCAGGATCCTGAACACCTCCTAACAAGTCTCTTTTAAATCAGTGATGTAAATCCAAATGAGGTGACCCACGAGGTATCTCATTCTGTCTGTAAGCAAAGGCACAGACATTGCCCAGTTATGTGCCAGCCATCTAGGCATCCATAGGCCCAGGGAAAATGATAACCTCCACAGACAAAAATAGATTCTGTCAGACCTCAAGCCTCTCCTGCTAAGGTGATACTGTTAGTGGAAAGATCGGAGCTTTTGATGACAAATTCAGCAGTCTGAAAGGTTACACCATTAACAATGGCCTAGGAAATATCAATGATGGCATTATCTTTCTAGGACAATGTCAGCATAAAGGAAAGAAAGAAAAGATGAAAGTGTTTTGTGTTTCATTACAGTAGGAAGTCTTGATCCAGTTGCTTGGGTGGAAGCAGTCCACATTGATGTCAGGTGGAGTTTTCCTTAGCTGTGAGATGAATACCTAAGGTCTAAGTCCTTGAAGTTTGGTTACATCTGGGTAGCAAGGAATGTCTGGTGTAGTCCCTTCTAAGGAGATTCAAAGGCACTATTTATTCTTCATGATTCCAAATCAGAAGGTTAGGAGAAAGTTGGAAAGATTATTTTGGAGAGTCATAGCCAGGTATTTGAAGAAACTAGAATAATTCAGGATCCAGACCAGTTTACAGGTATATAACAAAACCTCAAAGACAATTAACAAGACTATAATGTATACAATGTATAATGTATATAATGTATACAAAGGTGCAAACATAACTTCTCTCTATAGTTACCCCCATTTTTGACCAACGCTAATCACATTAGTGATTTACAAATTAGTAAAACTAATTTGTCTGCATTAAACATGGCCTAATTATTT
Organism: Panthera tigris; assembly: GCF_018350195.1. Lineage (NCBI taxonomy): Eukaryota > Metazoa > Chordata > Mammalia > Carnivora > Felidae > Panthera > Panthera tigris. Next base: position 27,938,079 of record NC_056669.1, read on the forward strand.
ACATAAGTGCAGCAAGAATAGAGATTGACCATATAAGCTCTTTTTAAACAGTGTTTTCTTGGAACTTTACAAAAGGTATCTCAGACTGAACTCTTAAAAGCCTCTGAAGCCAGAAGGCTAAGCCAAGGATCCACCATTAGATTTTACTTGCAATAACTATAGTTTGCGTGAATTCCTTCCAAAAATGTCCTGAGGTTCCTAAGCCTGTCAGGCAATGACTTCCCTACTCACCTGATAAAGCTGACAGAAACCTCATAAGGTAGGTACTAACTAAACTCATCTTTCCAAACAACTCCTTAAAGCTGTCTGATCATTTCTGAGTCTATACACAACGCTCTCAAATACGACATTCCAGTCAAGGCTTATAATGTAGCCAATGTTTCCAATCGTGTCCTGTTATAAGGAGAACAGATTTTTATTGAGATTCTGCAAATAACTAATTATGTTGCCATGAAAAGAATACTCAAGAGTTTATGAATTCTGCAAGAATCAAGTAGGGAGAAAAAGTAAATGTTTTATCTTTGTTCACAATGGTATAGTTCACCAAATTGCTGTAAGTAATAGAGAGTTTAAGAAAAAGTTTCCTTAAATCTGGCAAAATAAAACATTAAAGAACCAGCACTGTTTCAAACAAAAAGTCATAGAGAATTATAATCATGCTTCTTAGTTCATTCAAGCCTATGCATGTGATACTTGTTCTGCTTGAACCCATTTTTCCGTTACTCCTAAAAATTCTTACTGAGTTCAGTTTTATGATCTTAAAGTTATAAGAAACCGGTACTTGTCAAGTCTTTTCTATGAATCTCCTTGAAAATGATGCAATTTTTCAGGAACATTTTTTGTAAAAGTATCTGAGTAAAACAGTAACTATCTAAAAATGACAAAAGACCTAAAAAATGCCCATTGTTAAAGATCTGATGAGAGTTCATTAAAATGGAATTAAGAAGGAAATGTGGTTGGTTATTTTTGTGACACATATTTTTAAATGATAAGTGAAATTATGATGATAACTTAATACTAGAACATATTAAACTTTAGGAATTTATATAATTTCTGGAATACTTATATACTTATACCAATGCAACATAAAGAAGGCTTAGTATTACTTCTTATTGGACAGTGCTTCCCATGTAATTTAACACATAAAATATGCCTAATTAGTTTAAAATTTCCCTTTTTATATGGAGAGATAACAAGTCTTTTGAGATGTTCCTAGGATCCTTTGAAAAAATCCCAAAACTAGTTTGAGGTCAAAAGACTTCATTCAGAATTTGATTTTGGTAAGTTTTTAATGTCAAAACATTTAAAAACATTTGGTCAAATAGGATCATAGGTTACTGTGAAACAATATTTAATTATATTTATAACCATAGTGACAAAGACTATATAGGCAGGGTTACCTGGGTGGCTTAATTGGTTAAGCATCCCACTCTTGATTTCAGCTCAGGACATGATCCTGCAGTTCCTGAAATCGAGCCCTGCATTGGGCTCTGTGCTAACAGTGCAAGGTCTATTTGGGATTCTTCCTCTCCCTCTCTCTCTGCCCCTCCTCAGCTCATGTGCACTCTCTCCCTCAAAATAAATAAATAAATAAATAAATAAATACATAAATAAATATTAAAGAAAAAAGACTTGGAGGCAAATACAGAAAGTTAAACAAACAAACAAAACCATCCTAACTCTTTTAATAGAGAATACTCAGTTTTCTTAAGTAATCAAAGACCTGATGATAAAGATTACATAAGGCATACTAAGTTATTTTGGTAAAACATAAAATCTTTGCTTTCTAGGCAAATTACTTAAATGATAAAGAAGCTTTATCATAAAGGTAATATGTTACCAAAAGCAGACCAAAACTCCAAGAATATATTGTCCTTTTAAGAAAGAGAAAAACAAATCTAACTATGCATCTGTATCTTTGATATTAAAACTCATTTTTTTTTCACTTTAGTAACTTCATTCCAGTCTTAGCCAAGTTGACCACACATAAAATTTATTTTCCAAGATTATTTTTCCAAAATTTTTGTACAATTTTGTCCTATGTTTTCTCCTTTTTCCCATTCTGAAATAACCAACCTCACTTTAGGACAAAATTACTTTCTTTTTCCTTAACAAAAAAAAAAATCTACATTCCACATACCCTCTTTTACCAAAAACATATTCTACTTTTCTTGCATATATTATAATTTTTAACTCCAGAAAACCTTAAGTTTTACTTAAAATAAAGAAGTGAACAATTGTGAACTTTTTCATTAGCATTCTGTGGCTAGAAAATTTTATAAATACTTTTTATAACTTTTAGAAACATATGCTTTTGCATAATAATTTTTTTGTGTGTAGTACAAAACCTGTTTATTAATAGACCCAAGTATATTTTCTAAAAGGAAACAAAAAATAGATAAGCCTATGTTCAGTAATCAATGTTTTAATATTTTATCTTATTTGGAAAGATATAGATATGTAATGAGTATGCATCATTTTAATTTAACTTAACAAAACTTTAAGGTTTCATGTTATCAAAAAGATTTGGGGAAACTATTTAACAAGTTCACCTAAAAAGTTTAATCCCACTTACATCTATTTACACTTTTTCTCAATGATTATGTTTAGATTAGCCACAAAAACTTCCAAACTATTTTTCTCACTGATAAATTTTTGTAACAAAGATAACTTAAATTTATTTGACTCATAAACTCAAGTAGAATAAAGTTGCATTATTATGATGCTGGTGATTCTGAGGACATGCCTATTTTAATCAATCTAATGAATTTAAACTAGCTTATATTTGCCAAAGATTATTTCAGGTCACATGAGCTTGAAAAGCATTTAGGTTAGTTTCTAGTATATTTTTGAGAGTTTTAGGAATCCTTTATTCATATAAGCCCTTATTTCTCTTCAAAGCAATTAAATACGGCTCTTTTACAAATTAATTTTAGTAATACCATTTGGAGGTAGAAAATATCACACATCTAGAGTAGTATACACCCACACACACGCGTGCGCGCGTGCGCACACACACACACACATACATACATACAAACAGATACAGACATATAGCTTCCATTTAAAAATTTTAGCTATGAATCAGGTACAACGATACAAAAGTCACTAGTTAGAAAAGGAGTTGGACCAAAGTTGTTTTTCTGGTATATGGAATAAGCTAAAGCCACCTGCTTAGATGGCTAAAGCTTTCTACTAATATTTGTGGAGAAGATACATGATTTTCCAGTCATTTAAATTTCAAATGTTCTTTTCCCTTTTTGTTCTCCTTCTAATAAGAATTACTTCCCCAAAGTGTATACTTTGAAGAAACAGTCTAGATATGAATTAACATTTACATCAAAGGTATAGGGAAAAATGCAAGTTCCACCAAGCAGGACTTTGGTTTTCCAAGGCCAACATTTACAAATCTTTCGAGATATATAGGAGAAATTTGGGGATTGGTAGAAAGGAATAGGTGGGCTTCAAACTGCCTCTAGAGCTGCATTTCTAGTTTTGCAAAGATTTGTAAGATGAGGACAGTTCTCAATTCCTCAAAAAATTAGGTTGCCACCTAAATGACGTCATAGATTGATCTACCCATCTAACTACATTATCCTCATATCTATGTATGTGTATATATATATGTGTGTGTATACAATATATGTGTAGATGTATATGTGTGTATGAGTATACACACACAAACACACACACACTCATACACACATATACACACACCAAGGAGATTTCCAACTGAGATGGAAATCAGAAGATTTCTATGTTCTGAATTTAGAGCTTTATGTCTTTGGAATGTTTTTGATAATCCTTTCACAAAAGTTTCACAGGGTTTGTCTTTTCCTCTGGGTACATTTAGCTTAAAGGAGGAGGCCAAAAACAAAAGAAAACAAAACAAAACAAAACAAAATTCCTATATGGTTTTGAATAATTTTAGTTTCCCCTGGTTGTTTAAAGGAATAGCATAGCAGCTTACCAAAAAAGTCCCTCAGAGTTTTATCAACTTTGGGAAGGCCCCAGACAGGGCCTTCCTTTGGCAATAGATACGGAGTCATTCAAGGTGGTCTTGAAGAATTTACACAAAACCTTTTAGGACAATCTTTTTTTCCAGTGTGTCAGTTAAATACAAATGAGATATTGATTTCTGGATCAGTATTTTAATGATAGACCCCTAAGAAGGAGAGTAATGGGGGAGACTTAGGTGTTCTCTTAGATACCTTTTGTATTTTTAAATTTTCATTACACTTTTGCAATGAAACTTTCAATAAGGCTATTTTGGAATCTTGAGGCCTTTTGGCAGCTTTAAATTAAATCTTAGATATTAAAATAGTTATCCCATTCTGTTTGTTTAATTTAGGAGCACTTGCTGTCAAATGTCCTTCTTAAATAAATGATCTTGTCTAATTAGAATATTCCCATAATGGGCATTGTCTTTGGTAAGAATTTGCCATTTTTATAGATATTTATAACTTCCAGTACCGTAGCTCTTAGACATAAAATAAGCAGGAGTACTACAGCGTGGAACGCTTACCTCTTTGGATTTTAAGTATCCTATTTAATTAATTAATTAATTTATTTATTTATTCATTTATTTATTTAACTAGTTAGTTATTTAGCTAGCTAAGCCTTTGTTCCCTTCACAGCCAAAGCAGTAGTTAAATGGTATCAACCACTGAGTGTGGAAAGGAAATGTGTAATGTTTCACAGTGTACTTCATTGCATAGAAATTTTCTTGAGGTTGGTAGGTGTCCTAGTGTCAATATAACCCAGTGTGTGACCAGCTTTTTTAAATATAGGAGTATTTGGGTTAGGCAGTGAGAGCTCTAGCAGCTTTTAAACATGTGCTCACCAGCTCTGTAGCTGCTTTTGAGAGTTCCAGTAGCAGTAACCTTTATATACACAAATCAAGACAAACAAACATGCAAACCCTAATATTTCAGCAGTAACTAAGAGATGTTACTGCATTTTGTCCAAGAGAAGACCCTCTACACACCACCAACTATTCTTACCATGGAACCTTGGACTGGGGAAAAGATTGAATCAAGTGACTTCAACAAATGGGCACCTGGGACTGGGGGTTTCACGTATATGGAGGAATTGCAAATTCCCGCTGACAAGCAGTTACCACGTGGATCTTGGGAGAGGATCAAGGACTGAGGTTTTTTGCTAATTCAACAAGAACTGTAGCCTCAACTACCAGAAGCCCCCAGCATGGAACTGACTGGTAAACCAATTATATTGGGCACTTGACACAAAGAAAATAGAGCTCAGAACTGAGACAAACTTGCTCACAGCCTTCAGAAATGGTGGGAAAGACAGGTAACTCTAAAGTGTTTGCAGAAACCAGGTCTGTGTTTCTCATTGTCCCTGAATGCCATCAAAAGTCTACTTCAGATCTTATCACTGCCACCAAATATGTTTTTAAAAATTTCAACTTAGTGGATTTGAAGATCTAACTGGCTTTATTCAATAATTTATAGATGGGGGGGGGAGAAAAAGAAAGGTGCTAGTAGAATAGATTGTTTCAGTCAAGGTCATCCTCCTTTGGGGGAAGGGTGGAGTCTATCATGCAGATTACTTCACTAGTGGGGACCAGGTAAGTCCAGATTGACTAGTTAAAGGTCGCATTCCTGGGAGAGGCTGAAACTACAATTAGGTTAGATATTAAATCTTGGTTTGCTGATATGAGGCTTACCACAAGTTACTCTATTTTAAGCCTGCTGTCTCTTTGTATTATTAATAGAAGACAAGGTTGAATACTGGTTCCCCTCCAAAATCACTGAAACACCCTGTTAATAAGGCAAAGCCATGTTCATCATTTCCTGAGGCAAGGAGAACACCATCTCTACATGGTCTTCCTACTGCTTCTGAGGTAGAAGGGCAGATTTAAGCAACTTTTTGAGATGTCCAAGTCTGGCTTTACATGGTTCTTTCAGTGTGAGAGCTAAGGAGGGGCTGATTATGGTTCATAATGGTCATAATATAATAGGTTAGGGTTGGTAGACACAAAGAGTCTTGGGGTAGAATCTGTCCTTTTGTGTTTTTTACTGATGACTTAAGAGACCTTTCAGGAAGTTCCTGCAGTTATTTGAAACTTTTATCTTCTTGGGCAAGAGTCTTGGGAATAGTAAAATATTGATGAAAACAGTGGAACAGTGAAGACAGTAAAGTGTATGCAGAAAATTTGGGTTCTTACTAAGTGGGACCCTATCAAGGCTGATCACAGTGGGGGCAGCCTCAGAGTTGGTGGCCAATGGCCTTTACTGCTGACAGACTGTGAGCATCACCCTCTTGGAAGTAATCACTGAGGGCCTGTGAGTCCTGCAGCCATAGTCTTCTCCCCCCTCATCCCAAGAAGGGCTCTGTTTGGCTAAGAGGTCATCTTTCCCTTCAGATCAGGTGTCAGGATGAAGTCTGGAAAATAAGAGTGCAAGTTCTTGATTTCATGTTCTTTTTATTTTTTAATTAATTAATTAATTAGTTAATTTTTTTGCTGGTCCTATGAGTAAGGAGGAGAAATTTGTACAGGATAGTGGTAGGAGGGATGACAGTGAGCCATGAAGAGCCACGGGAAGCAGGTGCATCTCCATGCTAATGCGATCCTGTGTTCCTCAGCACACCTGAGGAGCTCTAGCTTTTTATCTCAAAGTAACCCAGTATGCAGGGGGAGAATTTCTCTGCTCCCAGCTTCTAAAGAGTTGTATTGAGCAACTGTGGATAAAAAACAATTAAATTTGCTAAAGGTCTGAGAAATCAGATCTAATCTCTTTGGGGACTTGGAAAAAACAAGCAAACAAAAGAGCTGAGTTATCGATTGCTGCATTTCAGTGGCTCTTAATCTGAAATGAAATCAGCCTGGGCTTGGGCCCAAAGGCCAGAGACCCTGATATCCATTCTCCCCTTGTCAGAAGGCCCACCTGTCAGAACAAGGCTTCCCTGCTCAACGACTAAATTAGTAGGCAGGTGGCAGGTTGCAGAGAGCTGCAGCCATTGGGCTTTCTTGGGGCACAAAAGGCAGAGGAAGAACTGGAATATTTTCTTAAGTGTAAAGCAGTGAAGCAAATTGAGTTCACAGGGTCAACATTACTCTTTCTCACCATATCGACAGAAGCACCTAATCTGGCCAGCAGCACTGTGCCTTGAACCTTATATTTCCCTTTTATGAGGTGCTGTCACTCTATTATCTTCCCCCAAGTTGGTCTTTACCCCTTTGACCTTCAGAGGTGGAGAGGGAGGAAGGCAGCAGGACTGGTGGTGGGTGCTTACCAGGGAGGAGAAAGACTTTGACCTTGAATAAACTAGATATTTAGCCTTCCCTGAGTTCAGGTTGTGTCTAGGATAAAATGAGGGTAGTAGGGGTCTCACCAGCTTGTCTAGTTCTGAAGCAGAAGACTGGTATCTGAGGTCAAGGTATCTAATTTATTTTTTGTTTGTTGTGTTGTGTTTTATTTTGATTTGTTTTGGTAACTGTAAGAAAGGTCATTTCATAGTCTCCAAAACAAACCAAATGAATTTCTGGTATAAAAAAATGTGAATCTTTCAACAAAGATCTAGCAGACAAGTTAGAATGTCTTGAAAGTTATAGCTTCTCAGTTTACCTTCTTAGATCCAGAAACAAGAAAGAGGAAAATGCTCAATACTTATTTTTAGGGAGACCCTTTTGCCTTCATCCATTCAGGTTGCTATAACAGAATACTATAGACTGAATGGTTTTTAAACAACAGAAATTTATTTCTTGGAGTCCTGGAAGGTAGAAGTTTAAGATCAGGGTCTAGCAGATTCAGTGTCTGGTGAGGGCTCACTTCTTGGTTCACAGATAACCATCCTCTCACTGTGTCCTTGTGTGGCTGAAGGGGCAAGGGAGCTTCCTGGAGTCCCTTGATAAGGGCACTAATTTCTTTGACGATGGCTCCACACTCATCACCTAATGTCTCTCAGAGACCCCACCTCTGAATACCATCACATGAGGAATTAGGTGTCAATGTATGAATTTTGGGAGAATGCTACCTTCAGTCTTTAGCACTTTTGAACTGTGCTCCCCAGGAAACTACAAGGCAGATGAATCTGAAAATTTGAAGATTTATAGTTTAAATTATTAATTCATCATGAATAGGATTAGACCTCACCTCCATGCACCCTGTCCATCAATGTTCTGCACACATCCCAGATTCACTTTGATTCACAGCTGACTTCTTTAATTTTTTAAGTATTTATTTATTTTTGAGGGAGGGGGAGAAAGAGAGAGAGAGAGAGGGAACACAAACAGGGGAGGGGCAGGGAGAGATGGAGACACAGAATCTAAAGCAGGCTCCAGGCTCCAAGCAGTCAGCACAGAGCCTGACATGGGTCTTGAACCTGTGAACCGTGAGATCAAGACCTGAGCTAAAAGCAGTCAGTTAACCAACTGAGATACCCAGGCACCCCCACAGCTAAACTTCTTGAAATTGGGTCTCCAAATCTTATTTCTCAGTGTACTGCAAATCGGGTTTTATTGTGACCACTGGAAAACCATATCTTACCATTGACTAAGCTTCCTATTCCTTGTTAAACTTAATTTTCTTGAAGGAGTTGGCATAGTAGATCACTCCTTCCTTGAAGTGATTCTCAATCTTGATGTCTTAAAAGTAGATGTATTCTTGCCAAGGGGCTCTCACTTAAGATCTAGGTGATGGTAACACTCTATATGGCTGAGGAGGACAGCTGGAAACAAACCTATGGATTCCCTGAGCCACATAGTGGAGAGATGGACAAGAGAAGACAGTCTCCTCAGAAAGGAGTGCAAAGAGCACTGGACAGGTGGAAAAAACACCTGGATTCTCTTTCACTTCAAAGTTATGGGTAAGGTCCAAATAACCCTCAGATTCTTATCTGTAAATAGGGATAGGTTACTAGTTTTGCTGGGATGTTGTAAGAATTCAGTAAATGTCCAAAGTATTTTCACAAGTCATTCATGAGCTCAGATTTTGGACATCATTACTTTAAAAAAAATTTTAATGTTTATTTATTTTTTGAGAGAGACAGACAGTCAGAGTGTGAGCAGGGGAGGGGCAGAGAGAGAGAGGGAGACACAGAATCTGAAGCAGGCTCCAGGCTCCAAGCTGTCAGCACAGAGCCCAATGCGGGGCTCAAATTCATAAGCTGTGAGACCATGACCTGAACTGGAGTCAGACGCTCAACTGACTGAGCCACCCAGGCGCCCCTGGACATCATTACTTTTTAGAGTAATAATCTGTAACATCTGTAATTATAATGATAATTACAGTTATGAAAAAAATATGAATAACAAGGGCGCAAAGTAACACAAAATAAGTAAGCTGTATACTTAAACAGGAATGTTGAAACAAATAAAAAAAAAATAGGGAACACTAAAGACACTTGAATTGGCAACTCTGGTATTTCCATACATGCTATGTGAACATTTATCAAACTAGGGGTCTTTCATGAAAGAAATGCTGAAAAATGCATTTTGCCTACTCTCTGTACCACCAGGGTTTTTTTTTTCCCCCACACAGTATTTCTCTAATGTACTTATTCAGTAGGATTTATAATACAATTATGAATTCATGTCATAAACCTATCCTCATTTCCAGAAATAGGTCGCATTTCTCTCCAATGTGTCCCCAGGCACTCTGATCTTACACTGATCATGGCACTGACAGGGCCACTGTTGGTTTACTTCTCAGTCTGCCTCAAATGTTATTTGAATTTCTGAAGGATGGGGATGGTATCTTGTTCACTATGCCTCCGCTAGCTAGTATAGTGTGAAACACTTAAGTTGTGCTCAAAAGGTATTTGCTAGCTACTCATGCATTCATTCAATCATTCATTCCATTTATTTGTGGAGTGCCTTTCACTGTGCTGGGCCCTGGACGTGCAGCAGTGTCAGTCAGGCTTAGTCATACAGACTCTAGATGTGCAGAGCCTAGCCATAAGGAATGATTTAATTAAAATTGCAGTAAATACAACAATTCAAAAATGTAATGTGCTAGGAGAATATACACAGGGATTCCCAACCATGTAAAGGGCATAGGAAAGGGTTTTCGAGGAAATTACATTAAAATCTAAAATCTAAGGGTTGGGGGTGTGAATGGTGGAGAGGGAATAATCCAGACTGAAAGAGCTACAGAAAGCCTGTGATGGGAGGATGTGTCTGGAACACCAAAACTACAAAACACCTGAGCCCCAGATAGGCAAGAAGACTGACTTCCTCTGGGCTGCCAAGTCAATTAACAGCAGAGGAGGGACTGGAATCCAGGGTTTTACTCCCAGGCTACACAGGACAACATATAGCTGTGATCCAGAAGACAGAAAGCCTTGAGCAATTTGAGAGTGACAGTGGGCAAAGATCCAGACTGATTACAGAAAAGGGAAGCAGCAAGTTCATTGGGACTAAATGGTTCTTCTTCAGCAAGACATCTGTCCTGTACCTTATCACAGCGCTCAGATGGCAGGATTGGAGCTGACAGGTCCTGGGCCCCATGGTGCACCCTGCCCATTTTCCTCTGTTAGATATCTTCCCTGCAGTTTACAGCCCTGGGGGCCTTACTGGGCCCCAAGCCCTGAATAACCTGCCTCCCCCAGAATGCTGTCTCTCAGCAGGATCCTGCAGGTTGCCACCCTAATAGTCTGTCTCCCCACAGGCCTCCTAAACCCATTGCTGGATCCCAGTCGGGATTTCCCTATCCACTGGGCTGTCCTCTGAGGTATACTGCAGTCTCCTACAAGCTGCAGGGAGATAGGCTATGGTGATTCATGGTAGCTTGATTCGTAGCAGCTCAGTGCAAAGTATCGCAGAGACCTGCAAAAATCCCCATGGTCTTGATTATGTTTGCCTTTTGCTGTTTATCAGTGGTACCTGTCTGTTTTTATAGCCACTCCTCAGCTACACTCAGCACTGCAGCTTTCCTGATGGCAATCACTCCCTAAGAGTATGGCTTTCCCATTTGGGCTTTGTGGGAGGTGGGAGGGGACAGAAAGAAAAGAGGATCCAGATGTGGAGTTATTCATCCAACACTGTGAGGGCTACTGCCCTGGTTGAGGCACATGTCCCTTGATATTTTCTTGTTCAAGACACGCTCCACCCCTACATCTTCTCATATATTCACATTTAACTTTGTGGGAGGTGGAGGAGAATGACAGGCAGGTAAGTTAAAAAAGATACCTCTAAGCAAAGACAAATTGAGGTTAATGATCTCCTTATCTGCCTCCCTCCATAAATATGGAGTTTCAAGAAAACCAGTGACTCTTGTGCTCATGAACTACCCCCAGCCACATGCTGTCCACACATTAGTCCATACGTTAATTCACTAAATACTTCTCATCTTACTTGATTCTCACAACCACCCTAAGATTTGGATGAAGTAGGTTGGTTTATATGTCCATTTCACAGATGAACAGGTGATCTTCTCCAGGTTACACAAAGCCTGGAGCCCTACGTCTTCCCACAATGCCCCCCCACCAACTCCTCACCTTCCCACCACACTCCACTGCATCCCATCTCCCCTACACTGCTCTCTACCTCTTCCTCCCCCTCAGCACCTCCCACCTTCTCCTTCCCACTCCTGAATCCTCTCATTTCCCAGCTCCCCCACCACACCCCAACACTCCCCACCCTTCCCCACCTCCCCCACACCACCCCTAACTCCTCTTCCCTGCAGCATCTCCTACCTCTTCCCCCCACTCATGACCCTGCTCTCTCCCCAGCTCTCCCACCACACCCCAACACTACCCACAATTCCCCACCACCCCCACAATCCTCTATCTCCTTGCCTCCTACCCCTATAACCTCCTACCTCTCCCCATCATCCACCACCCCCATTTCACCCTACCTCCCAAGCCACTTTTTCTTGAACTTTCTTGTTTTGGGTGATGGAAGAAGGGTTGATGAAAGGGACTTACAAAATAAAATTTCAAGGAAGAAACACTTTTACACTTAATGACTCTTATTTGAGAGTTTTAAAAATATTTGTTTTAAAAATGTTTAGGGGCAACTGGGTGGCTCAGTCAGTTGAACATCTGACTTTGATTTTGGCTCAGGTTATGATCCCAAGGTCATGGGATTGAGCCCCAAATGGGGCTCTGCACTGAGTGTGGAGCCTGCTTAAGATTCTCTCTCTCTCTCTCTCTCTCTCTGTCTCTCTCTGTCTCTCTCTCTGCCCCTCTCCTTCTCTTGCAAGATCTCTCTCTCTCTCTCTCTCTCTCTCTCAAAAAAATTAAAAATTTAAAAATGTTTGATGATTATAGGGGATTTTAAACCTACATAGAGGGGAAGGATTCCACTCTCTGCACTTCCAAGGCCTCTTTAACCATTATGAATTTTTACCAATAATAACACTATAGTAGTGGTGGGGGTGGGGAGTACTTAATTCCTCTACAAGGAGAGAACTGTCATTTTTGATGTAAGAAGATAGTCCTTAGGATGAAGTTGTATGTAGACAAATTCATTCGTTCCTTTATTTTCTGCTAGGCACTGGGGAAATAATGGTTAAAAAACCAAGACCCATACCTCAATGGACTCTGCAGTCTAGTGGGGGAGACAGATAATAAATGAATAATTTTCTCATTAAAAATTGTGATGATTGCTCAGAAGAAGAACAAATTTCTGTGAGAGAAACTGACATAGGGCCTGTTTTATATCGGAGGGTGACAGAAAAGACATTTTTGAGGAAGCGACAATTGAATTGAGAATGCAAAGAGATAAACTCTTGGCCTATTTAAAAGAGATTAATGAATTATTCAAGGTCACGTCTCTGGGACATAGTAGAATTAGGGCTAGGGGTCAAAGGACCTCAAATCTATGACTGAAAAAAGAATATTATTTTTTATCAAAATAATTAAATACCAATAGTAGTGCAAGTGTAATTCAAACAAAACTAAACAAAACAAAACAAATGGCCTCACGGTCCTCATCCAGGAATCCCATTCTCCATAGGCAGCCATCTTCAACTGCCATTCTGTGTATTTATCTTCAGATTTCTAAATAGCATGATTGTAAATCTACTTTATAAATTCCAAATATTAATTTGCTACAGAGAATGTAGCTTTACAACTCTTACATACCCCCTATTACATTTACTTCTCATATTTTCTTAACATGTAGTTTTACATCACAGTTTTGGCTGAATCAATAGTCAATATTCAAATTATCAATATAATGCAAGTCAAATCAAGTGAATCATGATTCCATTGCTTTCTTAGACAGCTTGTTCCACTTTCTGGAGCAACTTAATTGTGTGTGTGTGTGTGTGTGTGTGTGCGTGTGTGTGTGTGTATGTGTATGCCTGTTTTCTCCAGAATTTTTTCCCTTGCACTGCATAAAAGTTGCAAGTATGAGGTAGCCTAATGCTTCTCATTATTGTTGTTTGTAGTATTTATCTAAAAGTCTGTCTTCTAGAACCCTCAACTGTCCTCATCCAGTTTGAGCTGGGTGCTCCCCATGCCTGCTTCACAGTTCTCACCCAGAAATTCCCCATTACAGTCATCTGGTGCCCCTCTCCCAGGTTGGAATATCTGTTTCTAGGACACTATGAGTTCTTTTTTCTTGATGTCAGTTATTTCCTGAGGGACACGTTGACAACTTGCTTGTTTGAAAAAATATATGTCTTTCTTCACACATTATCCTTAGTTTGCTTTGATATAGAATTCTTACCTCAAAAAGTCTTTACCTCAATTTTCTTTATTATCCTGTATCTTCCAAGGGGGGATGCTTAGAAATGTGCCACTCTGGTTTCTGGTTCTGTCTGTGACCTATATTTTTTCCTAAGAAGGTCTTAGGCAGTTCTCTCTATCCCTGGTATTTTGGAATTTCTTTATACAGTGGCTTGGTGTGGAAATTTGCTTTTATTTTTATTTTATTTATTTTTTTTTTAATTTGTTCTCATGGCTACTTGCTAAATTCCTTTTCAGTTAGTTTTGGAAACTTACATTTTGGTATTTATTTAATTTTCTCTGCTTTTTTTTTCTCTTTTTCCTTCTGGATGTCCCATTAAATGGAGTTTGTATTTTTTAAAAAATATTCTTCCGTTTCTATTTTCTGTATTTGTGTCCCACTCTCTGGGAGAGTTCCTCAACTTTATCATGCTATGTGTAAAATTAATATTACTTAATTTCTTTTTTAGCTAAACATTTTTAATTTCCAAGAGTCCTTTGTTATTTTCCACTTAGTATTTGTTTTTGAGAGGTAAAAGCTTAGAAGCTCTTTGGAAGTTTATATGTGACCAAGCTGACCAGGGGGCTTTATTGTAAGCTAATGGTGAGAAGCCAGACATTTTATTGGGGAATGCTAAAGTCTTGACAATTTTGCACTATTCTTGTGCGGGTATTTTTTTCAGAGGAGACTCTTCCAATCTGCTTAAATCCTGCTTATCTCTAATTCTACTGTGCCTTCTCTCCGATTGGTTCTCTTATTGAACGTGCATCAGGATTACCTGCAGGGCTGGTTAAGATGCAGATTGCTGGGTCTATTGCACAGATGTTCTGATTCAATAACTCTGGGGTGGGGCCTGGGAATCTGCACTTATAACAAGTTCCCAGGTGACACTGATGCTATTGATTTGGGGACCACATTTTTAAAAATCACTGCCCTAGAGAATAAGCTTTCCATCTCTTACCAGGATAGAAGTCTTGCTCCTTGGTCTGAGAGAGGATTTAGGGAATGTAACCTTTCCTCAGAGAGACTTTCAACAGTATCCTTGTTTCCTGCCTGATCCATTACCACAGCCTCCATAAATATATGATGAGTATTTCTAGAGGTTCGCAGCCTGAATCAGCTTACTTCTCCCATCCAGACATTGCAGTTTTAACTTTCCTTGCTTGGCTAAATCAGTTACTATTCATTCATCTGCTCTCCATTCTATACAATTTTGTCAACATACTTCATCTGCTGATGTTTTCTCTCTTGTTTAATCTGTCTATACTGATTTTTTCTTTACTGCTATTTTAGAGAGGTATTGGAAGAAAGTAGAACTTAACACAGTTCTTCAGGACATGTAGTCATGTCAAGATTATTTTGATTGCAGGACATTGCCTCCCTTCCCCTGATTAAACACAACTCTCATTGGCCATCCGCTTAGAATGAGCTGATGCTGTCTTCAACCAAAACCCAGAGACCATGAATGTGCCATTATCCTAATCACGCAAAGCACTCTCATTTCCATTCCTGCTGAGGGAGGAACGCTTCCCAGAACTAAAATCCCAACCACTAAAAGAAGAAAAGGCAGTTTGATGTTTTCTTCACTGTTTGGAAATTTTTCTAGCACAACAAGCTGTTTATCCTTCACTCTGGTTCTTATTGAATTAAGTAGGGAGAAAAGAAATCAATTCACTCTCCATATGCTGCACGGTAAAAACCACCACTCACTAAACACTATGGAATATGTAGGAAAGAGGAAAAAAGATAAATCCATCAACTAACAAGATAAGTGCCTTGTTCCTCCATCTGTTACTGTTGTGTCCTTATCTGGGATAGGAGCATGGCAGCCACGATATATCTTGTGTCGGGTATTATATTCCAAAGTCATATGAATGAATTTTCATGCTAGTAACCATCCATGATCTAGCTCAGCCACAGCTAAATTTGTCCTAAGGCACCACCTGTCTTTTTGCATTTGGAAGTCCATTGAATTCACAGGCAGGAATAGGGTTGGCTGCTGCTACTGCTGGGCGATAGTATCTATCTCATAGCTTTTCCAGCATGGTTCTCTCTCTGCTGAGCATGGGCTGGTAGTGATGACTTAGTTGATTCACCTCTGAGGAAGTGCTGGTGTCCTTACAGGAAACAGGACAAAATTGGAAACCAGGAGAAAACATATATAGAGATTCTGTGTAAGGGTACATCAACAATGATTAAATCATTGATTAGATGATTGATTAGATGTACCACTTCTTAGATCACTGGGGAAAACTTCAGAATAGTGTTCAATTAGAATGACATCCCAGGCTCTTCAGCAGTCCCAATTATACTGTGATGATTTCCTCATTCAAAAACAGAGTTTATTTTGAGGACTCAGCCTTTACTGAGCATCCAGGTGCAAAAACAGAGATGATGACACGTGGCATTGGAACTCGTGATTTTGGCAGTTCTGACAAGGGCTGAAATCTCAGTATATAGATATAGCTTGTTTGGATCCATAGTTGAAACTGAGCCTCAGATTTTATTGTAGAGATTGTGTAACTCATCACGTATTATCATTACCATCATCATCATCATCATCATCCTTGACAATGATGGCAGCAGCAACAACACTACGACAGAGTGTGCATTGCAGATTTCAGCCTTTACTGTGTCCATCCTTGTTGTCATAACCTGACAGCACCTACTAAATTCAGTGTGCTGGAGAGGGTTACTTAGGCTATAGTGCTCATGAGTTAGATTTGCTTCAGGAATCCAGGTGAAAAACAATGAGCAACTCAACTTTGTTAGTGCTAAGGTGTTGGAAAGAAGGGAAACAGGTTGGAAATAAAGACTGATTATATCATGATATGATAAAGAAGAGTAGAAAGTGAGGTGTGCCTTCTAGACTTCTAGCTAAGATGCCTGGGTTTGTGGTTGTACCACATTTGGAGAATAGGAAAAAATAGGTCATATTTATAGAGGAAAGCCTCAGTTTTCTTTGGAATATATTGAGATTGAGATGCCTATGAGTCATCCAACAAGGGCTGTCCTGCAAGCAATGAGTATAAAACTTACTGGAAATACCTAGAGATACAGACATAGACATGGGACCATCAGTGTACAGGTGGCATGGTAGGCCGTCTTCATGATGGTCCCCAATGGTTCCCATCTACTGACTTCACACCTTGTGTAATGTCTTCCCCTTGAGGTGGGCTGGACTTACGGATTGACTTCTAATTGTATCTAATTGTAGTAGACTACAGCAGAAGTAATGGGATATCACTTCCAAGACTGTGTTATAATAGTATTGTGTCTTCTACCTGGGGATGTCTTTATCAGTCCCTCTTGGAAGGAGAAGAAGACCCCTCTCCCCCATTCCTCCAATTGTGCCTTCTGGTGAAACCACACCCTTGCCCAACAGCTTGAATACAGCCTCATGAGAGATCTTGAGTCAGAGGCACTCAGCTAAGTCTCTTTCTGATTCCTGACCCACAGAAACCATAGAATAATAAATGTTTGCAGTATTAATTTGTTGAGTATTAAGGCATTTATTACATAGCAATGCATTACTAAAATAGGTAATTAAAATTATGAGAATATTGAGCCCATCCAGGAGGATGGTGTAGAGAAAAGTAGAACCCTGATGCTCATCAATGTTTAGGTAGACAAAAGAATGGAGGATGAAGAAGAAGAGGAAGAGGAGGAGGGGAAGGAGGAGGTAGGAGGAGGAAGAAGAGGAAGAAGAAGAAAAAGGAGAAGAAGAAGAAAAAGGGGAGGGAGAGGGAGAAAAGTAGGGGGATAAAAACCAGATGGCAGTGGAATGATGAATAACTGGCATGTGAGAAGGGGAGAGGGAGATCATAGACTATATTTTTTGTGCTTCTTTTGGTTGTTTTGTTTGTCAGTTGATTGTTTTTACTGTTTTGAGACAAATGATTGAGGAAGGGGAAGGATTGGTTTATAAAGGAATACATGGCATAAGATGACAATTATTCATTATGTAATTACCTGAATGTGTTTATGATTACAATAGGTCCAGAAGAATAGGGAAAGTGGAAATTTCAGCATAGGTTAGGGGTGACCAAAGGGAGAAAACCACAGAGAAATGGGAGAAGGTAGAGTCAAGTACACAGGTGGAGGCATTTGACCTAAATAGAACTGTAGCTCATCAGTTAAAACTGGAGGAAAGATGTAAGGGAAGACTAAATGTGGGCATAAATATGCTTCTGGAAAGGAGGATGAGAAATTGTGGTAAATTATATTTGACCTTGATTTACTTATCAAAGCAGGAAAGATGCATAACAAGACAGTGCTTTTCAAACTTTATATTCATCCCTAATGAGAAATAAGAGTTAATACACATCCCTAGCAATCTGGAGTCATAGCACAAAGTGGTCAGCAGCAAGCTCAAAAACTAAAATTAATTATTAATACTTACTATTTGTATTATATTCATGTTCTAGCCATGTCTTAATTATGTTTTGAATTTGCTATAATGTTTAGCTTTCTTACAAAATTATTCAAATAAGTGTATGTTTCTGAAGGCTGCATTATATCTCTCTTGCAGTATGTTTATCTTGACACATTGGCTTGTGCCCCTAAGGGTATTTATAGAGCAGTTTGAAAGTTCCAGCATTAAACCATTAGCACCCACTGACACATTAGCTCGATCAGATTTTGAGATTCATTCAGTTCTCAATGGTCACCATGGGAAGCACAGAGCTTCATCCAAGTCAATGAATGAGAAAAAGAAAATTTATATGTAGTTGGGGAGATAGGTTAAGAAAGCAGAGGGAACAATCTTAAGCCTGGGGTGATATTTCTAGAATTGGGTAGGTCTCTTTGTTGAACCAGGGGTGTCGTTGTGGAGCATCACGAGGGAGCTGATCTTTGAGGGCAGGCATGGCATATGGCAATCAACTCCAAAGTGTGTGAGTAGGCTATAAATAGATGGGAGTTGTTGAGGGGTGTGATGGTGTAAGCTTACACCATTGACAGGCAAGGTCAATTAACAAGTCATGCAAGATGAGACTTACATATACCATCCGACCTCCTTTGCTTTTCAGGGACAACATACAAATTATTATAAGCCCAATTTTTTTTTTTCTGTTCAGGGGTTGGCAAACTAAGGCCAGTGGTCAAATCCAGTCTGTCATTTATTTTAGGAAGAAAAAAAAAAGTTTCATGGGAATATAGCTAGGTTTATTAGCTGACGTATTGTCCATGATTGTTTTTCCCTATAATGACAGATTTTAGTAATTGTGACAATGACTTTATGGTCCACCACGCCTAAAATATTTACTACCTGTCTATTTATAGAAAAAGACCCCAAATCTAGATTGACCTATCTTACAAGATAAAACTTAATGAGTTTTGCAGATCACTCCTGCTCATTTTCAACAATAATTCTGAGTTTCCAAATATTCAGTTTAAGACTCTTCAAGCCTCATGAAGGAAGGGCTATCTTACACTTAAGAGATTTCTTGGGGCATTTGGACAGCTCAGTCAGTTGAACATCCAACTTTTTTGGTTCCAGTCATGACCTCTCAGTTTGTGAGTTAAAGCCCTGCATTGAGCTCTCTGCTGTCAGCACAGAGCCTGCTTCAGATCCTCTGTCAGCCTATCTCTCTGTCCCTCCCCATCTTGCATTCTCCCAGAAATAAATAAATATTAAAAATAAAAAGAGATTTCTCAACCTTTACTTGATCCTCTTCTACAGTTTGGTAGTATAAGTCCATTAGAATTTTCTTTGCTTAAATACAGGTTTTTAAAACCTTATTTATTTATTTATTTGAGTGACATATATAGCAACGGAGGGGCAGAGAAAGAGGGAGATAGAGAATCCCAAGGAGGATCCATGCTATCAGATGGAGCCTGGCTCACGGCTCAATCCCATGAAACATGAGATCATGGCCTGAGTTGAAAGAGTCAGATGCTTAACTGACTGAGCCACCCAGGCACCCCTTTAAATACAGTTTTTACTCCAACAGAACTTTGTAAGTTCTGCTCAGCCTTACAACTGTTTCCCAAATTCTCCAATCTGCAGAATTTCTACTGAGAACCAGCCTTTGCATTGTCCCTGTTCACCCTTCTCAGCTGTTCTCCTCCTTTCAAATTTTACATTCTCTCCCTTTTAGAACTTCCAAGAAAGTATTCTCACATTCCTGGACTCAAATTTTGCTCTTTCTCTCTTCTTTGATCCCAAGTAGAGAAGAAGACTCTACTAGTAAGCAAATATATATATATTTAATATTAATTCTTCATGTAAAATGCTTTACTCCAACCATTACATCCAGGCATACATTCATTCACCTTCCTCTCCTTCACTGTGGAAATCCAGAGCCTCTGGAGCCAAATGAAGCAAGTGTTTTACAGCCTCTCTTGTAGCACCGGACCGCCCTGTGTCCACCCAGAGCCTTCCTCAAGTCATACATACTTCTCTGATTCAGGGTTTGGGATGAAATCAAGTCTAAGTACGTGTATCAATGGCTAGTGCTGACTACATAGGATTTGCTGTGGTTAATGCAGTTTTTAAGACCTGGATGACTAATTACATGCTCAGCACACTTTGGGGCCTTTATTTTTACTGTTATCCAGAGAAATGTGCTTCCCAAGAAATGTGTTGTAATTTGAATAGGTCTCAGTTGTGACAGGGACCTAAGCTGAAATTTGGCTGGGGAACATCACAGCACACAGCCTTATTGTATTTAAAGGCATGTGGAAAATTCAGATTTAATTATGGCTAACTTTAAAAACCACTGAGGTCTAATTCAATGCATAGGGTCAGCAACTTGAATACAGATACTAGTCGTTTGGTTTTAGAAAATCTATTTATAGCATAACCTTAGAAGGTGGCACTGATTATCTGGACTCTATCCATTTGAGGGGTTATGACAGGTCCCCAACACCTGCAGTTTCTTATGCAATCTAGGCCATGAAGGTGGAAGTTAGAGGAAGGCCTAATATGTGGGCTTATATGGATGTGCAAGGCTCTCAGGCACCTTCTAACAACTTAACACAGAGCAATTCATTTTAAACCCTGTCTACTCCCAGAGCAGTTCCTTCATTGGGCTAGATTAGGGTATGAGGATATAGAAGAAAGAATGGATGTGACATTTACAGAGCACGTGCATGGGAGAAACTTTTCCAGACTCTTAATGCATGTTACATATGCCTACCATCCTTTGAGCACCTACTACATGGTGGTATAATGCTGGACTCTTTGTACCCATTAGCTATGTGGCAGGAGGGTGAGTATTACTGACCAGAATTACAGCTGCACTGCTTCTGACATGAAAAGCTGTCCCAGAGATTATTATGCACGGCCGGAAGCTTCCAGCTGCAGGACTATGAGCTTTGTTTGGTAGGAGGGATGGCATACATTTGATAGTGGAGAAAGCATTTGAAGGCTAGTAGGTGCCATGAGTGTGAAACTTCTGAGGAAAAATAATATGTGGTGAGGATTTTTAAGGACATTTCACTGTGTAATACATGCTATAACCTCTCTGTCTTCCCCTTTAATTATGCCTATATTCATTTCCACTGAGATCCTGAAACAGCATATTGCACCTGGCTGTGAGGAGATCCAGGTTTCTCTTTAGGTTGTATGTTGCTACCTGTCTTGAACACCTACTATGTGCCAAGCACCATCCTAAATACATCATATTCATTTTCTCAGGTATTCCTCAAAAAAGTTCTTAGAAGTGGATACTATTCCTAAACCTAGACTTGGACAGGATAAGTACATTGTCTAAAATCATGGTGATAGTAACAGGCAAAGGTGGGTTTCCAATCAGGTTAGCTCCACTTCAGACCTTCCCATCTGTCTAGGGCATGCTGGTGAAACTGACAGAAGTCAGTAACCACTTCTGAATGGGCTGAGGGCAGAGAAGATGATGGAAAGCAAATGCATTTAAGTACTAGCTTAACTAAAAATAATGCCAGGAAGGAAAGGAAGTCACAGGATATAAATATGAATGTGTAATGCACACCAAAGCCCAAAATAATTATTTTTGCTTTAAATATCCTGCCATTTTATACGATCCATACTAAAGCTCCCCTCTCCTAAACATGGATTGTTGAGTTATTTGTGTTTGCACGTGGATGCATATTCTCATTTTGTGATAATTTTCATGAATTGTGAATATGTGAATATTACAGCTTGGTGTGGGCATGACCAAAGATGGTTATGGATCCCCTAACTTGCTTCTTAGACCCCTAAAGGTGAAAGTTGGGGGTAGTTCCTTCTTTTCTTGGCTTTTCCTTGGGTCTATGCTTCGGTTTGTCATTTTATCTTTTCAGAGTTCATGTACTTACCATTGAATTAAAGGATGTCTTTTTCCTTTGCTTCCCATGTGGCCCTGGCGATTTTGGTTATCTTCAGAGGCTCTCAGATCCCTACTCCAATTTCAATTTGAGCACTCCCTGTGGTTGTGCAGGCTGGGCTAAAGAATCAATTCCTAATCCCCACATTAACACCAATGCATCTCTTTCCTGAGCGCTGCCATTGGCTGCTCTTGGGGGAGAGAGGGAGGGAGAATTGAGCAATCTTTCAGAAGAATAAATATGGTTTGTTTGTATTTGTATTTGCTTCTACGTTGAATTCTGATTGCATCCTGCACCTTGACACTGCAATTATTATTAATTTCCCCCGTCTGCTCTTCGATTCTTGCTGCCACAAAGACGAAATGATGGATAATGTTAGATGTGGTAATTGGATGAGTTGGGGGAAGGGAGGGGTAGTGAAAGACAGATGTTTCATTATGAGATTTTGAATCTCAGTTTGGGCCTCCAGAGCAGGGACCTGAAATGAAGCTGCATTTGGGCAATGAGGATGAGGAGGGAGCCGAACCTGGCACTCCTGTGTCTGTACTTCACTTATTCTCCTTGAACCTTTGTGTCTCGGGCAGTTAGATTTTATACCCATTTATGGTAAATACTAGAAAGCAAATACGAGAGAACATAGAAACTTGGACCATCCTGATTCTCAGGCTGCTGCATCCCCACTTTGTGGTGCATCAGGTCACACAGCCTGACTCGGTGACCATAGCCAGACTATGTCCTGTTGGCTGGTAAAGTCAGGTCACTCTTGCTTGCAGTATCTCCTGATTTGAGATTACAGATGTGGATTTCATAGCCCTTGCAGAGTGCCAAATCTTAGAGTTTAAGAGGCTAGTTTCTGATGAAGAAGCAGCTCGGGGGACTGCTCTGCACTTGACCCTCCCCCAGTTCATGCTGTCTTTATGCCATTTGAACCCTGAGTGAGGAGCCTGGTGGTGGAATAGCCAGTCACTGCTGTATCACTTTCCCCTCAGTCTCTCCTGGACAGTCTGACCTCTACCCTGAGAACTCTTCTATACACCTGGGCTTGTGCTCACTTGGCATGCTGTCCCTGCCTCACAAACACCAGCTTCTAGTGTGAAGAGGGACAGCAGGAGAAAGCCATGTCCCTAGAATATATACCTGTGTATGTGGTGCAGTCCTTCCTGTGCCTCTAGGCATGATATTTCCGGCGTGAGGTGGTAGAATCTGAAACCAAGGAAAGAAGGTGGATTCTCCCCTCTCTGGGGAACAGGAAGACCTTCCAGGTAATGACAAGAGCCCTCACTCACAAGGAAACCAGCAGAAGAAGCCACACTTGCAGTTTTGTCTTTGCTGTGTAGTTCTAACTGTTGTTCAAGCCATGTGGAAGAAAAAGCAGTGCCTTGAGCCAGAGAAGCCTTTTGCCTGTTCCCATGTGTGCTTTACAACACCACCACACAATTCTCCAATTCTCAGTGGACTCTGACTGGGGTCCTACAATTTAACTCCATTTTGATGACACTTCTCCAGAGAGAGTATCAGTTCCCACAGGTAAAGGGCTCAGTCCCGCAAGGCTGCCCCAACTTCATACACCAAACCTAGATCCAGGATTCACCTATGCTTCTCACTGACTGCCCTAAATTGGTGGTTCCCGTGACCTCCCCATCGGGTACAATCAATTTGCTAGAGTAGCTTATAGAACTCAGAGGAATATTTACTTGAAATTAACAGTTTATTATAAAGAATGTTGTAAAGGATACAGTGAACAGCCAGACACAGAGGTACATAGAGGAGGTCCAGAAGGATCCCAAGTGCAGGAACTTCAGTCCCTGAGAAACTGGCATGTGCCATCCTCTAGGCAGATGGATGCATTCACCAACCCAGAGCTCATCAAAGCTCCTTCGAGAATTTTTATAAAGCTTAATCGGCAGTCTCCTCCTTCCCTTCCCCAGAAGTCAATGGGTGGTGCTCAAAGTTCAAGACTTCTCAATCACCTATTCTTGCTAGTGACCAGCCCCATCCTGATGTTATCTGGAGGCCACAGCCTAAGTCACATTGGTATATGAGCACCCTCATTGCTATCAAATAGGGGCTTCTTATGAATGACACTTCCCTCATTCATAAAATTCCTGTGGTTTGAGGGGGTCTGCACCTGGAACTGAGACAATGATCAAATGTATTTCTTATCACACCTGTCCCTGAGATGGCCCTCTCACAGCCTTTCCATTCAGGCCTAAAGTTTCCTGCTGTGCCCCCAGCCAACAGGACTGTGATGCTAGTGACCCCAAGTCTCATGAAAAAAGCCACTAAATGATAATGCCTTTGACCTAAACTGGACTGGACCACAACAGAGCTGGAGACCTGGTGGCCATAGTTATTTTGGGGAATCTTGCTGGGGACGTCTCTTCTCAGACCCTGCTTCTGCTTGGGAGAAAGTTCTTGTTCCTTCTCCACGAACCCTCCAGGGCATAGTAGCAGGGCTCACAATGCACAAATACAAAAAAGAAGGGAGACAGAGCATTGTAGTGAACAGGAAGCATTTGGCAAACAAAGGACTACAATAGGCGATCTCAGGGAAGGGAAGGAGGGAGAGTCTTGGGGGCTCTGAGCTATAAATCGGTGCAGTCAGATTAGGTGCTTACATTTATTTTTTTCTCATCAGCACAGACACTGTTTTTGGTAATGGAGCTGCCGTGCAGTAACTCAGGCATGAGATTAGCAAAAGAGGAAGGACAGCCCAGGAGATGCTATTTGCTGGGCAAGTATGGGTGAGAGGAGCCTGGGGGAGCCTCCCTAGTGGGCTCCAGTGGACGGACACTGGGACTTGCATTTCTCATTTATAGACTGGGAAGGGGCCCTAGAGATAATTAGAGTCCAGCTTCCTCATTTTGCAAAGGCGAGCAGAAGCCCGGATTAATGACGGACTTGCCTAAGATCACACAGCAAGCTTGTTGCAGAGCCTGGGCCAGTATTTGGGGGGCAGTAAATATTCCTTTACAGCATGCTTTTCCTCTCTGTAGCCTTGCCTATAGGGGGCTATCATTGCAGGAAAGAGAAAGCATGAGGTAAATGCACAGCCAGCTGGCAGCTTCAGCATCGCCCAGATCTTCATCTCCTTCATCTTTTGCAATCACACCCTCTCTCCTTTCCTAATTAAGTCGCACTTTCTCTCTGTCCTTGTGGTAATTTCCATGAGCTGACCCTTCAGAGGAGCATCTGTACGTGAGCGCGTGTGTGCACAGAATCAGCAGGGGCCCCGGTGATCTGGCCAATCACATACTCCCCGGGAGGGACAGCAACGTCTTTGGAATTCCCGCGTATCTCACGCATATGATCTGAGTGTGGGAAAGCTTGTCCCAACAAACAGGGCTGCGCCATCACTTAACCCTGGTTGCCAGATGCATGAGTCAGGGCAAGATGGCTCCTGTCTACTCACTGAACCCATTCAGTTCTACACACTTCCTCTGCATTTACTCAAACTAGCATTGGGTTTGGAGACCTGAAATCCCAGACATCCAGGTATGCATAGGTAGGGTATCATCACTTCTTGAGAAAGTCACTGTTCTAGGGCCACAGCTGGAGTTCTTAACATCTTTTCTCCTCCTTTCTTATAGAC
The DNA here is from genome assembly GCF_018350195.1 of Panthera tigris. NCBI lineage: Eukaryota > Metazoa > Chordata > Mammalia > Carnivora > Felidae > Panthera > Panthera tigris. Next base: position 27,963,602 of record NC_056669.1, read on the forward strand.
CTCAGAGTAAGCTACTTTGTTTAAAGTTGCCACACTTATGTGGTCCCTCAAAAAACTTTCTCAAAGGCTAAACTGCCATGTGGAACAGTCTTCCCAAGTACCCCAGCACCTCCTTGTCTCTGCTAACTCCTCTCTCAGTCCTCAGATTGCTTTCCATCCATCCAGTAGATGGAGAAGAAAACCAGGTTTTTACATATAAGGGGAGGGATTCACACTGAGAAGCTCATGGGCCAGACTTGAAAGTGGTGCATGGTTCCTGTGGGTTCTGTTGGCCAGAACTCAGTCATAGCAACCTACCCATGCCACTCCTAGCTGCCTCTCACCTCATTCTGGGCCATGCTACCTAGAACCCTCCTCCATTTTTCATTTAATTAATTCCTACTCTGTCAGATTCCAAGGCAGGTTTTGGTTTTACCTCCAAGAAGCCTCTCCCAAATCGCTAACCTGGGAGGTAGGACTACCCACATAGCCATGACACCTTGTACTGGCCTTAGAAAATTTATCATAGTGTTGGTGCTACCCATCCCTCTCTCTTAATGGGCCATGAGCATCTCATGGCCTGGACTGTACTCTTGTTTTTGGTTTTGCTTTGTTTTTTTGTTATTTATTTATTCTTTTTTTTTTTGTATATTTCAGTGGTTCTTAATAGAAATTATAACTTAGAGTTAGTTGGAGGTCTTTTTAAATATCTGTGTTTGGGCCCTACCTGCAGATAATAAGTTAGAATCTTTGAGTATAAGGTCCTGATTTTTTTAAAGCTCAAATATTGGGGCACCTGGGTGGTCCAGTCAGTTGAGCATCCCACTTCAGGTCAGGTCATGATCTCACAGTTTGTGGGTTCAAGCCCAGCTTTGGGCTCTGTGATGACAGTTCAGAGCCTGGAGCCTGATTTGGATTCTGTGTCTGCCTCTCTCTCTCCCCCTCCCCCACTCGTGCTCTGTTTCTGTCTCTCAAAAATAAACAAATGTAAAAAAACATTTTTTTAAAGCTCAAATATTTATCCAGGGTTGAAAACCATTATAGAAGATGACTCAGCAATGTTTGTCAAAAGAATAAACGCTTCTTTCCAGCATTTAGGAATGCAAAGGAGATGACACAACACAATAGAGTTCTTCTGGTGTCCAGAAACTCCCTTGGGTAGATTAGGATGTAGTCTCTATACATAGAAATCAATCTGTATTAGTCATCTTCAAAAAATCATTCAAACTTTTTCTATATATTATAAATTGGATATAATAAAATCCTTTTCTTCTGTTTATAGAATTAGGGGAAGAAGATATTTATGTAGAGAAAGAAAAATAAATTAACCAAAATTTTATTATAAGCATGTATTGAGTGCCAACTCTATGCCTAATCCCAAATGGGACTTGGGGAGACATACACAGTATGAAAGTATGGATTTTCAATCTAGGTAGGAAAACCAAGCAGATGCACAAGACAAGAGTTTTATAGATGAGTATTTTCTGCAGATATTTTTAAGGAGTACATAACTTGGTACAGATAATTAGAGAAGAAGACAGCATACTATCAGGTGCTAATTATGCAGTGCAGAAAATAATATATGAGGAGTAAGAGGAGAGGGAAATCATCGTAGGATGAAGTTTCAGGGAAGGCTTTGCTAAGGAGAGAGGCTATGGGCTCAGGCTGGAAGGATGAGACCACACAAGACTTGGTGTGGGCAGAGGGATACTAGGCCAGGCCAAGGGACTTGTATGTCCAGATGCAGAAATGGGCACATGCAGAAATGGGCACATGCATGCAGCTGGACCTTTTTACAGAGGCAGGTTTGACTGGGACAAAAGGTATTTGGGGGGAAAGAACATGAGATCCATGTGCTTGGGGAGGGTGGACCAGATTACGAAGGGCTCTGAGACTGAAGCTGGAGAGGATGGGAAGCATCACTATTGTGTGATCTGGGGACACTGTGGTCACCAAGTGTTAGAAAGCAGATTCCGGCCACAGTGTGCATGAAGAGGAGTGTGAGGTTCAACAGCGGCACAGAGGCCCATAAACGACCACTTGGGTTATCTGAACGTGACACCAGTGGGCTCCACTCTGGTGGTGGTGGAGGGAGGGAGGGGTATATGGCTTTAGGATAGTGAAGAACCCAGGGTCTCAACCTCTCTAGGATGGCTCACAGCAAAGCTTACAGCACCCACCACAAAGACACTTACCTGGGCTTTGGTGCTGTTGCCCCATTTCCTTCTCATCCTTTCTTCTCATAGTCAGAGGTAATTTGGGATCCCTAGATTTGGAAGTGGGGAAGAACCTCATTTGGAAGGGATGGGGCCAGAGGCACGGCAGGCTAGATGCTATTTTATCACTGTTAAAGTCTTCTGAATGTTTGGAGTTTTCTGAGCTTAATGGGCTGAGAAATAGAAACTCATTCAGTTGGCAGCAGCCTGGCCTCCCAGCCTGCTGCTTTCCTGCTGGAGCACTGGGGCAGCCTCCCTATCTGCAGGCTCCACTGTCTCCCAAAGATCTTCCATGATTTAGAAGCCTTAGCTTGAACACATTCTTTGCTCTTCCCAGAGCATTCCCCATTCTTTGCATGGGTGGTCTCAGGGGGAGTCCCCCGCTTTGAAGGCTTTCTCCTTTTGTGACTTGAAGAAAGACTTTCCCCTTCCCTGAGCCCAGCATCTCTGCAGAGGGCTACTCATTTCCAGTTGTGAACTGAATTTAAATGGGTTTGCAGGAAGCTTTCTGAACCAGGTGAAGTATGTGTTCTTGTTTGTAGAAAGGTGGGAGGAGTACCTTGTTTTCAATCGTGTAAAGGTAAGTGATAAGGTAGGAAAATATCTGCTGTGTAGAGAGTGTTCCCTAATAGAAGCTATTATTAAAATGGACTTTCATTTTCATTTCTGTGAAGACACTGAGGCTCAAGGGGCTTCTTTGTTTTCCCAAGACCCCCTGGATAGTTACAGTCCTTAGTGTGAGCCTAGCTCCTCTGAGATTCCTGAAAGCCCCATATCCTTGTCTTTTAGTGCAGACAGTGCTTAGAAATAGGCTGCACAGGTCCCTGTGATGCGTTTGGGTGGGATTGTATCATTCGTATGACTTTGACTGCTACTTTATCCAGTGACCCCTCAGGAAAAAAAAAAATACTAACAATAACACTAATCATCTCTGTGGCCAAGATTCCCTGTGGGACTTTGCAATTTTCAGTGTCCTGGGTGATAAAGCACACAGGACTCTAGTTTCTTTTTGCTCTGGGACCAGCTCTTCTAAGACCATATTTCCATTATATTATCATATTTCAATGAGGTGGTCTGTCCTACAAAAATAAACATGTTGTCGGAGTAGATACTTTCTGAATCTCTCAGCCTCCTCTCATGCCAGCAACATCCTGTCAGGACTGCCGGTCAGGACAGAAATTCAGATCATCAGCCCTGGACTCCTGGAACTCATGGCATGTAGAACTCTCTTAGAGGTGCATATCAAAAGCAGATATAGTTTGGGAAACTGTGAAATAGGAAACGGAAAAAAAATAATGCCTTCTGTAGAAAACCTAATGTCTACATCTTCCCAAGGGGTGCTTGAAAAAAAAAGGAGGCCTCTCATGTATAATCAATTACAGTCAGTGATCTGAAATATTTCTCTTTTTTTTAAAGTTTGAAAAAAACAAAGCTTGAAGAACAGTAACTCGTTGATTAGTTACCTGGTACTAACCATCCCACCACAAATCACAGAGCAACTTTTCTGCATGAAGAGTAGAAACTGCTTTTCTCTAGTGGTGGAGAAGGACGAGAGACATAAAGAGAGAGGGAAAGACAACTACAAAGAAAAGAGTAGTTTTATTCAAGACACAAAACAAGCAAACAAAAGAAAAAGAGCTTATCTGAGAATGACCAAGCCTGCAGGGACCTTACATAGTGTTCATATTGCAAGAATAAATTATGCCATCTCTAAATGCCCAGCATTTGCTCCAAATATCCACGTGATGAAGAGAACATAATAACTATAACATCCATGTGGTACCCCGGCTCTCAGGGGTGCAAGTGTGTCCCTCCGTTAGGGGTTGGGCTGAAGGAGAGGGAGGCTGGAGGGCCTGGAGACCCCTTGTGGGGTTCCTTCGTTCTGCATGGACAGGACTAATGGGTCCCACTTGCAGTAGCAGGTGGGTCAGTACACTGTGCTGAAAAAGCTGCTCCTCTCCTCCTTTCCAACTCTGGGACTTCTTTGGTGGTATCTCTTCCCTTTCCCACCTGGGGGCTTTTTTCTATCACATGCTGCTCCCCATCTCTAAGCAGGTATTTATTTTCTTTGACTTAAGAAAATTCTTTGTTTATACATTTATTTTTGAGAGAGAGAGAGAGAGAGAGAGCACAAGTGGGAGAGGGTCAGAGAGAGAGAGAGAGACAGAATCTGAAGCAGGCTCCAGGCTCTGAGCTGTCAGAACAGAGCCCGACGTGGGACTCAAACTCACCGACTATGAAATCATAACCTGAGCAGAAGTCAGATTCTTAACCAACTGAACCATCCAGGTGCCCTAGTTTCTTTGACACTTTAGGAACAGACACCCCTCAGCTCATCTGTAGGAGGATTATTCTGTTTTTCTCTCTTCAAAACTTTCTTCTCTCATTCCTGTTTCTAAAACGCCATACAGCAATGGCAGACGTCCCCTAATATACCATTCCTCTCATTGTGCCTGCACTGTAGTCCAATGCTTCTTTTCAGAGTTGGAACCATGGCTACAGATTTTGTGGGCAGAGGCAGGGGAGGCGGAGAGGCAGAGCATTTATACCCATCCAAGGAAGCATGCGATTTGCAGGTACTATAAATTTGAGGAAGTCGCCTCCATGGGCAGTGTGTGTGCCTGGAGTGGCAGAGGAAGGGGGAGAAGCAGGGAAGAAGGGACTGGAGACTTAGAAATTAATGGCATCCGCAGTGAACCGCCACATCCTGATTTGGTAATAAGCTGGGGCCACAGAGAGGAGAAAAATCACCTGTATACAGATCCTGTATTTGGCATAGTTAAAATAATTTTAAATGAAACTGTCATCCTTAGGCTTTGAAATGTGCCTCCAGCAAAAGATAAACACAGAGAAGAGAAGACAGAGACGATGGGAGGGAAAGGGGTGCTCAGGGAGGGGGGAGACATCATAATCTTTAATATTTTTAATCAGCCTGTCTTCCAAAAAACAGGAAACATTGTTGCAGATATGCTTGCAGACTATAAATTTTCTGCTGTGTGTGTGTGTGTGTGCGTGTGTGTGTGTGTGTTATTCAATGTAAGCATGATAGTTCCGTTTCAGAGGCTCAGCAAGACTTAAAATCTCTGCTTGGCTGCTGCTTGGCAGTGAAGGCATCAGGTGCTGTCAATGGGTGGCTCAGCCATCGACCTGAAACCTGCAAGTATAAAGCAGGAACTGCAGCCAGCACCTTGAATGAACAAAGCTTGGTCACAGATTGGAGGCAACGAGGCACCACAGGCCAGGCTGCATAAGAGGGGTCGCATCCGAGAGGCTGTGCATTATCTAAATCCTGCACACCTTCAGGTGTTCCTGTTCTCAGCCTGCTATGGGAATTTCCACCATCAGACTCAGACCATGGAGTTAAACCTGTGCCTTCAAGCTAATACCTTACTGACAGCCTTGCCACAAAGGAATAGAATAATGTGTCAGGTTAGGGTCCATAACTGTATTGAAAGAACTGTTCCCTAGGAGGAAATTGGCCCCCTGAGGTAGGAATGGAGGCTGCAAAAAATGGAGGAAGGTTTTCAAAAAACCCAGGGACAGGGGCTTAGCCATGGTGTTCAACGTCAAATAGAACTTGGCTTAAGTTAGCTCCAATGGAGGATTAAGCCCAGGCCTGGATAGAGGAGCTATGAGGAGGGTCTGGACTTAGTAGGCCATGTATTTGAAACAAAGCAGCTCAGTGCTGTGTGTGTGTCTAGTTTGCAGGAAGCATTGGCAAAGAAGGGCTCTCTGAGCAAGGCATCAGGCATTCCTCAACTTGGCACGCCTTCATCTCTGCTTCAGAAGCTGCGCAGGGACTTTCCTTCTTGGTCCTCATCCGGGCATGCCAAAGTCAATCATTCTACCATAGCTCTCAAGATGAATAGCCAGCATAGCTCACAGAGTGGTGCGGCAGGGTAGATAGCATGAAAAGTTGGAGGTCAAGTTTAGCTCCAAGGTAAATGAGACTGAAAAGGGAAAGCAGAGCTCAAAAGCAAACCTTAATATCATGCATAATATTAATTTGGAACCAAAGAACATCTTGACTATGGGGAAAATCCCATCTACTTGCAAGGGCTTGTGGGTGATTACATTTTGAGTTGGGGCTGGAGTCAATGACCCTGCATATTCCTTTCAGACTTACAACTGTATATATATATTTTTTTAATTCTCTCATATGGTCCTCTGCTCCAACTAAATTGGAATGTTTGCTGGACTTTGGATCTCTATGCTTTCTTATCTCTATGTTTATAGTTAGGCTCTTCTAACACTTGCAATATCTTCTTCTCAATTCACTCAATACAACACGCCAGGCACTGTGTTAGATTATGGGTGTCCAACATTGTGTAAATTGTGTTAATCATACTCAAGGAGTATGATATTCGTTTTTGGGAGATGGACATGTAGCATAATGCAAACCAATAATCCAATGAATATTTGTTGAATGTCTACTCTGTTTCAGCTGTCCTAGGTGTTAGGGATATATAGCAGTGAAAATAGCAGTCTCTACCCTGCGGGTTCCACATGAAGTAAGAAAGCAACTATGGTAAAGAAAAATTTTAAAAAAGCTAAGTTGGATAGAGGGTATGAGGTATAATTCTTAGGTAGGGTAGCCAGAGGGAGCTTGGAGACCAGTGGGCTAATGAGGAATGAGGGAAAGGCAGAACAGCAGGAGATTAGGTCAGAGAGAGAAAGGAGGGGCCAGGTCCTGAAGGCTTACTTAGGTGAAGCATTTGCATTTTACTCTGAGTGAGATGGGAAGCCATGGGGGATTGTGAACAGAGAAAGTGGAGAGTGAACAGGTAGAAGAGATGAGAAGTGGACAGATTCTGCAATTTCAAAGTCAAAGAGAATTTGCTGACTTGGGTGTGGGGTTTGAAAGACTAGAGGCAAATGTGACTGTTTTTGGCCAGAGGTTTGAGAAGAATGGACATTCCTTTTATGGAAAGAAGACAATGAAGGAGGAGGCAGAGGTGCACTGGAAATGCAGACAATGACCTCAGGGCATGTTAGGTTTAAGACACCTATGAGATAGGAAAGGGAAGAGGTGAGGTCAGTGTTTGTATATGAATCTACAGTTCAAGGAGAGGTCTGGACTAAAGATTGTGGAATCATCTAGATATGGAATTCATCTATTTGAAACTATGGAATAAGTGTGGATGGGAAAAAGAACAGGTTTAAGTTTGGGGTTCCAGGTCACTCACATACATAACTGAGGGGGAAGAGCCATGAGGCAGGGTAGAGTGGATTCTCAGTCAACAGGTGCCATCTGCAGCACAGTGATCTGCTTCCCTAGTCATGCTGACAGGTGGGACAAACTGAGAACTGGATAGAGACCCTTGGTTTGGCTATGTTGAGGTGACCCAGGATGTGAGGAGATTTTTCCTTCAGCTCTCCAGAATGGCAGAGATATGCTGATATGCATACTTTGAGGGAAGCCCCAGAGTAGGCATATTTATAGGGTACAGTGGAATACAGAAAAGGAAGAGGGCAAACTTCAATCACCCCACCAGGCACATCACAGAAGCAATATGCTCCATTAATCAACCTTCATCTCTCTTCCCTGTTCTCCTCACCCTACCCAATTGGATTGATTCACTTTCTCCTTTTAACACCTGATAGAATTTTTATGACATGTGTCTTGTTAGTATCAGCCACTGTTTATTCCTGTCTACATTGTAGGCAACTTAAGGATAGGGACTGTGCATTATGTCTTACATTTCTGCTCACCTCTAGCATCTAGCACATTGCCTTTTGTGGAATAGCCACTCCAGAAAATGTTGGCTGAATTGAATTTTGAGAGTTGACACCAACCTTACACCATCCCTTCCTCGGGCTGTCTACACTGGGTTGTCCAGTGAGAAAGCGAGGCTTCTCAAACTTTTTATTCCAAATCTCCTGGAGGGAGGGGTGCTAATTAGAACCCAGTTGCTGGGCCCCACTGTAGAGTTTCTGCTTCAGTAGGTTTGGAGATACACAGAAATTTGCATTTCTAACAAGTTCTCAATTGATAGGAAGGCTTCTACTTCAGTCAGGCAAAAACACTCTGAAAATCACTGTCCCAGAGCTGAAATGTGATTTCTTTCCATCATGTCTGTTACTTATCTTCCTTGGAGAACCTGGTCTTTCTTATGTATGTATGTATGTATGTATGTATTTATTTATTTATTTATGCATAAAGGCATCTGGTCTGGCTGCATGGGGGAATGTGAATGGTCCCTCTCCATGCTGTTAAATGCCAGCATGACACCATACATTAGCCACCCACATGGAGAAGGGGCAGAGATATCTGCAAAGCCATTAGACACTAGGCCAATCACTGCCCTCTGGACCTGCTTTTTGTGCTTACCAGCAAGGATGACAAATAAACAGATTCTCCTGCACCTCTTTCTCTACTGTTTTCCCACCCAGGTTCTGAAAGGCCTTTGTGGCTCTCAAAGACATATTTTAAAATATCGTATAGATTTGTTCATATGCACTTCACTGAAGACCTAAATTCTATGTCCCTCTACCATGTTGTTGAGAATGAGAAATGAGCCATATTATTTGAATATTCAGAATGTTAGATTTTCCATAGAGCTTCCTTTTCAGAAGAAAGACTATAGGAAAAAAGTATTAATTGGATGATTCTGAGCACCACAAAAGCAAGCAACCATTGGTTTACTACAACAAATTCCTAGCAGTCTAAAGCAATTTCCTTTTTATAACAACTTACTTGGGAAATTTGGTAGACATCACTTTTTAAGTCTAAGCTTAGTATTTCCCAAAGGTCTTCATGCTGTTCCCAGATGGCAGGCGGGTTTGTACCTGATTACATGACAGTCTCCATGGTGTTCTGAGTAATAGATCGGGGTCAACTTTGAGGAAGTCCTTAGTTCTCTAAACTGTTCTGTTTAATATTTTTATCAGTGTTAGATGAAGATATAGCAGGCACACGGATCACACTTTCACCTGATTCAAAGCTGGGATGGAGAGTATTCAATCAGCTGGATGGGCTTGAGTTTCAAAAGATCTTGACAAGCTCAGGAAGTGGGCCAGCTTAAAAAAAAAAAAAGAACAATTATTTCAAAGCAGTTAAAGGAAACAAGGGTCAGTGTAGAACTAAAAAAAAATGTTGAGGAATTTTAGTTGCTAGAAAGCATAACATGTCATTAGTGCAATATAAGTTCCGTAGAGGTTGATATATGTGACTGTATTAATAGATCAACGGTGCCCAGAAAAACTATATTTGCAGCTTCATAAGCAGTCAGGGCTTCACAGACAAACAGAACCATGTCCACACAGCTTCAATGATGAATAGATTGGATAATGTGTCTTATGATCCTTGTGATGAGTAACAGAAGCAACTGAGGGAGTGTAGCTTTCAGCCTGAAGAAGAAAAGACAGGAAAAGATACAGTTATTCACACATTTTGAAATCTCTTATGTGAATTCCACTTATTTTGAATGGCTTCAAAGGCCAAACATAAGATCAATCAATGAAGTAATAGGGCTACAGATCTTGGCTTAATAGAAAGATACAATTTCTAGTATTCAATGCTATCTATAAGTGAAATAATAATGATGATGATAAGAACCAAAGATGTAACCACTCACACAGCATAAAGCACATCTTACTCTGGGTGCAGTGCTCGATTCAACCAGACTATCAGGATCGTGAGTGTGGGAAATGCAGCCATTGGCTGAGCGATGATGTTGCAGAGGGGGATTCAAGTATCAGGTAGGAGGCTGAACAAGAGGACCTTATGTTCTGGAAATGCCATGACTGTGCTTTTGTAAACTTGTGCACAGAGAGAACTGTCGGTATAGAATATTGTTATTCTTTAAATGTTCTAGATTGTTTCCTCTGGATGTTTTCACATATGAAAAAAATTTCATACAGATGAGAGTAGTAGTTGCAAGATCTACCCTTGCCACACATCTGAGTGAGGGATTGCCTGGGAGCCAGAGTCAATGGGTATGTCTGTTGGTGATCATGGTTCGTTTTATTGGTTACAGACAGTCAATTTATTAGTTGTTTATGGACAATATTGTGCCATTATGACTTGGGTTGGCCAGTGCTTTACAGTTCCAATCCCATACTGTGATAAAAATAGAACGTCTACCACTTAGTCAGCAAGTTGGAAGCCATGCAGATGAACAATTCTTAGAAAAGCACTTCATGTATCTTCGTATCTTCAATGCCGGTATAGTGCCTCAGAGGAGGGAGAGGATAAAAATTGGGTTTCAAAGTTGATGAATTAGGTTTATCCAAGAAGGATGGAAGAATCACAACTGAGTGTTGCATTTCTTTATCCCGAGTACTCTTTTCCATGGTATACAGTTGCTACTGTTTCGGTTGAAGGGTGACTTCATTCTGTTTCACTGCTTTCCTTCCCTCCTGCGTTGAGCGCTGGACAGAAACTTCCACAGGTCCTGCCAGCAGGACCACCCTCTCCTGAGTGCAGACAGCCTATGAGCCTGAGGCTCCATACCTTCCAGCTGAACTGTGATGATATCAAAGTTTCACCTTGAATTTTTAAGGTCCACTTATCCACTCATGAGAAAAAGGCCCTGGTAAGAAGAAGCTGTAACTATTTCAAGGCTCAGATACAACTTCTCCTTATCATCCAGTACAGTAGGGGAATTGCTAACCCAGGACTTTAGAGAACTGGGTTCTAGGCCCAGGTTTGCCTTGATGACTGTAACTTCTCCTCTCTGGGCTTCTCCTTCCCTTTCCGGAAAAAGATTATAAAAAGATTCCAAGGTGTCCGAGGTCCTTTCCCTGCATCCACATTCTATCACATTGTCCCCCCATCTCTTGGTGACAAGCAAGTTGTTCCATCTGAGCACAAACCCTGATCTTGACACACAGTTCCTTGGTGTCTCCCTAAATGATGCCACCAGACATGTGTGCCAGGATCCCTGGAGCAGGAGGTTGTCAACCACAGCATAGCAGCATGGCCCCTCAGTCTATGACCTTGGGCAAAAGGCCTGACCTCAATTTACAGCTGAAAGATGCAGATAATAATCCGTACTTTGCCGAGCGGCTTCTAAGCACTAAAATGTATTAGCTAGGCATATAATAAGTATTTAGTAAGTAATAGCTGCTAATATATGTCATCATTATTAATATTACTTTTATTATTATTACTATCATTAACATCAAAGATATAAGTCAGGGTCTTGAAAAACAGTCCAATATACCAATAGGCAGGTTATTTATCATCCACCTTCAGAGCTGACCCTTAAAAATATTCTCCCTTCTGACCCTTTATTCATTGCTAAAACTTTGTCTTTGAAATCGGTACTGGGGGCATCAGGCTGATTCGCAGCCTCAGTGAAACACTGAGGTGGAAGAGGAATCCTGGAGGTGTAACCAGGAGATGGCTCCCGGAGAAGCAAGCTCGGAAGGGGAGAGGCTGGAGCCTAGAGGCAGTGGCTGTGGAAGCTTCTGGCTTCCAGAGATTGATTTATCACCAGGTTTCTGATGAAGGTGTGAGCAACACTGCAGTGATAAAACAGCACGAACCATAATTAAAGTAACAGCTCTTGTTTTTTAAATGCTGTTTACGTGCTTGGCTTTCTAGGCAATTTCCCCATGTCTCACTTCAGGACAGTGTTTTCTCCCCTCCAGAGACTTGATGAGAGCCCTGCTGAGCCTGAATATGTGAGGCAGGAGCCAGGGGTCTGGGGTGAGGAGGAGATGGATGCAGCTCTGGAGTGGCTGGCCCTTGGTCCTTGATTAAAGTGTTGGGGAAAAAGCAATCCTTGGAGACCCAATGCCACGTGGAAACCTCCTGAGAACAGGAAGTCACAAACACACTATAGGGCCTGGAAACTAAGATACTAAAGAACTATTTGTCAAGAGGGACGCCATCTCTATTCAGTCTGTAGAAACCCAATGGGAAGGGGAGGGGAGCTGCATCATAAATTCATTGCTAAATCCACTCTTTCTGGCAGCCGTCTCCAACCTGAGTGGTATATTTCACAGGCTGTAAATTAACAGAGCCCCTACTAGAGACTTTTTTCCTTTCTAACGCTGGTTGTACTTACTTGTTTTTCTTCTTTCTTGCTGGCTGCCTCCTCCTCTTTTTCACTCTCTTTCTCCTTACTGCCTCCTCCCCTACTCCCAATTTGGCGAACATCTTACAGACTCAGACACTGTGATATCCCAAACAGGCACACAACTCAGGTATGTCTTTTGAAAGAATCCTGGGAATCAGCTGTGCCCTCTAAGAGGCCAAGATGTCCTTCTGTCAGCTAAGAGCCACATTCTTCTGGAGACTCTGGCAGAATTTCACTGATCAATGTCTAACCAGGGCTATGAGAGAAGTCAAGGGTAGCAATAAGTCATGCTTAAAAAGTTAGCCAAATACTTTGCCTACTTTTCCTAAAAACTTCCAACTCCTGAATGTGCCATGGACTGATACTCCTCTTGGGCAAGATCTCTAATTGTCATTTTAACCCAGAATTTCCATAACCTTGATTCAGGGACAGGGACACTGCTCTGGGTCTAGCCATTTCCCAATTCACTCCAATGGCAGATAAATCCCAAGAATGGATGACCCCAGAATGACTTATATTTGGCTTTGGTGTATGTCAGGCAATTAATGCACAGCTTGGATGATAAATGACTTTTATCCCTTGAAGAGATCCCAGCTGGATGGTGAGGACAAGCTAACTAAGGGGTGACCTGAAAACAGATGACCTCACAAATGGGTGGCCTTTTGGATCATCACCTCTCTAGGATCACTGTTCTCATCCACAGTTACTGATATAACTACATCCCATTCCTTCTTTGCATTCCAGACTAACCCTGAATCAGAGTAAAATCTGAATAAAATCCAGTGACCCATGTATTAGGAATAATAGACTTACAGGAGCAGAAGACTGTGACAGAGGCAAGTGCACACCAGGAGGGAGTCATGCCTATGATTCCTCCCATGTTGCCAGCTTACTACCTCTTGTCTATACACAATTAAAGGCTTTGTCATGAGTGGGTTCTATTGTGGACCTAAGCCCTTGGGACTTGTGTACTAACCTGAGGTTTCCTGGGTGCTGTGATTTCACAGAGCAGAGCACAAACTCTGATTGAAAGTCAATAAAGTATTGAATTCCACAGTGAACACTGTCTCTTCCTTTCTTGGAATTCCAAACCAGGCAATCATTAGTACAGACAGACAAAACTAGATATTCCCATCTGAATGCACTAGAGCAAGTCACAAATGTGTTTCTGCAGGTCTATGCATGAGAAATTGTACCCAAGCTGGTGGAAAGTTCTGTGGTTGTGCCCTGATTATTCCTGGAGCCACAGAGCCCTTCTCTGTTCTTCAAAGCCACAACATGATGCCCTAATTGTTGCTAATAATCAGCAGATGGCTGATGACCACCAGGGATTATGACCCTTGGAGTTACCCTGTGAGTAGGAGCTATCACCCAGCAGGGATTTCAAGCACAGCAGGATGCACGTCTATCAGGATCCTATAAGCTTTTTCCCAAAGCCATCACCTTCAGCACATTCATCAGAAAGGCAAGCAATGGGGGAGCAGGTACTTGATGTATCCCCCCCAGCCCCCAGTATCACTGATATTCCAGATGCCTGCTGGTTCCCAGTTCTGACAGCCAAGGATTATGTTCATGAAAGGAGCCCAGGGGAGAAAGCAAGGGAGACAGGAAGAGAGCAGAAAAGGAGAGTGGGAAGATGGAGAAGGAAATATAAAAAGAGATGTGGGGATTTTTTCCAAGCTGATAACATAAACTTGATTCATTGAGCACTTCCTAAGGGCCAGACCTTGTGCAAACTGTATCTCATTTAATTCTTACAGCAATCTTATTACAATAGGTGCTATTATTATATCCAATTAATAGCTGAGGAAACTTACTCTCTGAAAGTTTAAGTAACCTGTCTTTGGATATATAAAAATAGACATTGCAGCTGGCATAAGGCTTAAGGATTTGTGAAGGTTTGGGAAGAATGACAACTGAGTTCTAATCTCAGCTCTTGGGAACTCACCCTGCCCTGGAGTCCTGCAGACTGTGTGCTAGCTTTTCCTTAGCCCCTGTGATGAGATGAAAACAATTCCAATTCTCTCTCTCTCTCTCTCTCTCTCTCTCTCTATATATATATATATATATATATATATATATATATATCGCTGTCTTTCCCCCCATCCCCTCCTCCCTCTTTTGCGGATGTTGTATAGCACAATTAGTTAATGTTCATAATGGGCTTTCAACAGGGAAAGTGACACTTAAATTCACAGCATTGCTAACCTCTCAGTGACTATCTCTACAAATTCCTTCCTTTCCACTGAAATTAGGTGGTGGAGTATATCATGGTTCCAAATCATGGCAGTTGCTGATAGAGCAATAGAATCAAACATAAAAGCAATATACTTAGAAAGAAGACAGCTTTTTTGAAAGCAAAATAACAAAGTGATGATTTCTTCTCTCCTTTTAAATTATTTTCTTCATGTTGGGGATTTGCAGGCTCTTTCTCTTTCAGCGTCATGCACTCACAACCTCTCATACAGGGGAAATGAAAGCATTGGCCTATTCTCCAGTTCACACACATTTGCTCACATGAGTGTGCACGCACACACGAGCATACCATTCATGGCCGTCAACCCAATCCTTAGGTTTCTGACGTCAAAGACTTTAAAGAATTGCTTTAGCAGATTGTGAATGGTGAATGATGAAGTTTTAAAAACATATTTATTATTGATAAAGGTAGGGAGAAGATAAAGGAAGGCACAAGAGAAATAAGTGGGACTAAAGGCAAAAGGGAAATAAAGGGATAAAGGGTCAAAGAAGGAAAAGAAGGAAAAGAAGTAGAGAGGTCTCTGGGGAGAATGAATTGTAACTCAGAGAAACCGTGATCTCGACAACCATGCCCTTGGCAGTCCCCATTTCACAGGATATATGTACATTTTTCTCCTTTACATTTCAAGTCAGTAGCAATCTGAGCTAGGCTCCTGCCAGGCTTGCTCCGGACTTCATCTGCCTGTGGGTATCCTCTTTACACAACCAAGGAATTCAACTGCACTTCAGAACCTAGTTCTAAATTGGCCCTGAAAAAAGCTTCATATGCATTCATATATCTGAATACCCAATTTGAATATCCAAATCGTTGGACTGAAATTGCAGGTTGCAATCCATTAGAGGTCATTAAATAACTTAGTGGCTTCCACCTATAATTTTAAAGACAAATTTTCCAAAAAGTTGAAAGCCATGGGACCAAATAACCTGGAAGATTTGCAAAGTCTGTGAGCCCCTGAGATTAGAAAATATGGACAGAGCAATCTTCTGATGGCAAGTTCTCTCCTGTTTTCTCTGCCTGTGGAATTAGATATTTGAGAAAATACTAGCACATTGTCCACATCCAGAACTTTGCAGACACCTTTTCAGTCAGCCCTTTGGACAGCTTGGGATGAGCACAGTGGGGGAAAGGAGTGAAATCAGGTAAGTCTAAACTGATCAGACAGAAAGGGCACTTAACACAACGGCTTCCAAGAGGCAGAGTTCACCTTCTGGCTGGTGCACCTCCTGCCCACCCCACACTTCACCTGCCTCCCCTTCTTCCTCTTCTGCTCAGTCACATCTGATTGACTGGCTGACTCAGGCAACCTAATGACAGGTAACACCCCATATGACGAAGCCAATGCTGTGTAATGGGTTGATTGACATCTCAGGGATCTGACTCTGTGCACAGCCCCACTTGCAGATAATGTTAATGGTTGAGGAATTAAAACGCTGCTCGGTGCCTAATGAATGCAGCATGTGCCTCATATTAGCACATGCCAGCTGCATCTCTGGGAACCAGGAAGCAGCAACAATTTCTAAATTATTTATCAGTTCCCTTACCTCCACCCCAAAAGAGAGTTGGCTTATGCATTCATTTATTTCATGGACCGATATACAGAGTAATTGCTTTGGGTTTTTGTGATTTTTTTTTTTTCCTAAGGATTTTCTTTTCCTGATTCAACAGCAGGGGGGAGAAAGAGAAAATATCATGTCAATGTCATTTGAATCATAATAGCTACAAATTCACTCCCCTGAATAAATAGAGAAGCTTATTTATCAAATACAGACAAGATGTCTGTCTAGTTGTTAACAGAGGGAGAGAGATTTGAGTAGGCAGAAGCAATTGCTAAAGTTTGCATAGCTCCAGAGCTCCCTTGGGAAGAGCAAGCAAGCAGCTCCTTCCCTGGTCTGGAACCTTGTGTTTTGGCAGCTGATTGGCCAGCCAAACTGGCTGTTAGAACCTGTCACAGGCTTTACCAGGAGGCTGAGAGGGGCAGGTAGCTCAGCGCATCTGTGCCACAACCTGAGGAGTGAGGCAGTGCTTGTTCCCCTTCAGATACTTGTCCATGTAAGGCAGAGGGAATGGATGAAATGCCAAAGTGAGAGAGGATATACAAAGGGTTAGATTGTCTGTGGCTCTAGTCTTTTTTTTTAATTTAATTTAACTTAATTTAATTTAATGTTATTTTATTTTATTTTATTATTATTTTTTTTGTTGTTATTTTTTCATCTCTGTCTTGGAAGGGCCAGCTGCTGCTTTCTGTTGCAAACATAAGTTTCTGGTGCATCCTTTGTCTATTACCCTCCTTCCACAGCCAGTCCAGCCAGTCCCTCTGAGACCTACCACAGTGCTGTCATACCTCCATTCTATGAATCTTCCTGAAAAAAGCAGCACGGCCTAACAGTAATGGCTACCACCTCTTGAATAGCTACATCCAGGGGCTCCTCTAAGTGCTTTACGTATATTGTCTAATTTAATTCTTACAACAACCTGTGAAGAAAACACTATTTTATGACAATTTTTTATAGATAAGAAAATAAATTGTCAGGTCGGCTAATGACCTGCCCAAGGCCATCCCCACCATGGTGTGTTCAGTTTAAATTTGAACCTTACCTTTTATTGCCTTACCTTTTATTGCCATCCAAGTCGACAGGCAGACATCTGGGCTGTGAATTAAGTTTTCATCCCTATGGGCCAGTTGCCCATACCCCTCTGGAACTCAGTCTCTATGAATCAAGTCTCTATATTAATGGGGAGAGTGAGTTCAGGGCTTAGATGCTAGTGAAGCCACAGTTAACTGGGAGCAGGATTACTAGACCTCTGCTTCCTCCTGCAACATGGAGGTGATAATCATACTCTCTGTCTCATGGGAATGGCTTCAGTGATGAGGTGAGTTACTGCATGCAGAGTAAGAATGAAAGCTGAGCTCGGTGCATAGTAAACACTTAGTTCGTGTTAGCTATCATTACTTAGCTTCTGTCTGTGTGTCCATATTTATAACATGAGATGCAGTCGCCTTTCAGGTCTACTTTGGTTTGGAAATTCGACGAATCAGGTCTGTGTTTACACTTCCGCGAAGCTCTGTAGCTATTTATGGTGTTATGCCCATGAGGACAAAATTGGAGGGTGAAAACTGGGAAGTACGAGCAGCAGGAACAGCTTGCACGTACGTATCTCTTCCGCACTGGCAACGCCTCTTCACATCTACATTTCATCTCATACGATCATACGAACTGCACATTGGCCCCCATCGTCACGGTGGGGATTACTTTCCCTATTTTAAAGACCTGTTCAGTGATTAGCCCAAGGTCAGAAAGTGAGTGGAAAGCAGGAAACCAGTCCACATATCCAGCTTCCAAGAGTTCTCAGTTGTCCGCAGGGCATAGGGATTTGAGATTCTGAGTTAAAGCCCAAGCAAGGAGGCGCCTCAGAAAAAGAGCTTTTGTTTAACTGTATTAGGCATTTTCTATTCCAAAATAAAAGACTGGGCAAAGCGTCCTGGCTGTATTTCACCAGCACATCTTTCTCTAAACATAAAAATTTACCACTTTTCCTTTTTCTGACTAGAGAGCAATTAATCTTGTCTCCTCTAGACCCTCATGATGGCACACATTACCAGTATCTTGAAAATACACCATTCCCTGGGGGAGAAGAAAAGTGAAATAACCCAAAGCAACAAGAAGGATTGGAAAGTTCAAAGCCTGGCCAGTGGAAACCAGTGAAAGCTGCCCTGAAAGGCTCCTCCAGCACTTCTGAGCTGTCATCTGGGGAGTCAGATCTGCTCCCCTTGGCTTGCAGGCAGGAGTTCATGGGTCAGAACACCAAAGGAAACTGGTTGGTCATTTGCATGCAGCAAGGTTATACAAGGCCCTGGGGGAAAGGGAAAGGCCAGAGACCTGTGAACTTAAAAGAGAAAGCAGCCAGTGTTCTTAGAGCTTTTGTTGAGAGAGAAGCAAAAAAAGCAATGTCTGTTAACACTTACATTTCCAAACTATCACAGCCTGCATTAGCTGTACATCTAACTAACCTGTTTCTCAGCTCTACAGCGCCCCCTACATCAAAATTTCATTTCTCTTGGGAGGGCACAGCTCAGAGTTAACAGGAAAACTGCCATACACCTTGACATTCTCTGCAGCCTAGCATCAGGCTGGGATGGGAACATAGAACATAGTAGATGCTCAGTTAATTCTTGAAGAATCAAATCAGATTAACCAAATCCAACAGAAACATTATTTGTACAAGAGTGTAGTCAATGCTAAAACAATGATGTGGGGAGGGCAATTGATTCAGATAATCCAACTGGATTGAGTGGCAATATATAAGACAATCCTCAGGCTCCTCTAAATACAACACATAGTTTCATATGTCTATTTGCCTTCCCAAAGAACTTTTCCCTTGGTTAATTTATTCACTTATTCAACCAATATTCCTGGAGTGCATACAACATGAAGGCACCGTACTAGGAAATGCCAAGGTATCAAGATAGCCACAGTCTCTGCCACATGCAGAGTTGATCATGGATGGGGAAAAGATCGGTATTATACCATAATTATATGAATTGTCTAACTATAATAATTACTTATGCTACTGAGAATTAGGCAGGATGTACCAGGAAGTCCCACCAAAATCTTCCCGTGGGAACAGAGTGGTGGTGAGGGAGGAAGGATTTGATGACATAATATTTATATTAAGACTTAGGAAATGAGTGTGAAAATTCCAGAAAAGCTTGGGGGATGACAGGTTGAGGTGCCAACTTTAAAATAAAATTGTCTTTCTTTAAGGATTCCCTAACTGATGTGGTTTAGCTGGTACAGAAGCACATCAGCAAATCCATTCTGCCCTCAAGGGCAAATGCTTGAAGTGCCTTCAGGATAGCCTTCCTTTGTTCATGTTTAAGGGGAGAAGTGTTGCTCTTCAAAGTTCTATCTCCTAAACTGTGGTATTGGCTATTTACACACATTGCCTGGTGTGTGTCATCCAATTCCTGCATGCTCAGTGGCATCTGTCTGGGAAAGACCTCTTCTCATCAATGATTAGAAAGGGGAGGAATCAAAATTTGCTTAGCCAGAGATTTCATTGCTGCCCAGGATTATTGTGACAGGGAGTTCTAGCCAGTTTCCTGAAACTAAGATATTTCAACTAACAGGTGGCACCTTACACCAGAATATCTCTCTTCCTTGCTTTCCAGTCAGAAGGCTGTGTATTATAAATAACAATAAGCTGGCCCAGTCAGAGGCTGTAATTGAGTCTCTTTTTTCTGCTGACATCAGCGGGATTCCCTTGAGTGAGTTACTGTGTGGGTATTTAATTGGGTAACACATAGGGAAAGTCAGACTCTCTTTGTTTAATTGCATTGGGTATCCCCCACTGGCGTCAGTGCCCAGCCTTGGAAGGGCTCTTGGACATCACTCATGTCTCTGGAAACTATTGCAGAAGGGTTAGGGAAGACCAGGGACAAAGAGAATCAGCTTAGAGTTTGAAAAATGAAGGGAACATGGATAGAAAAGAGGACTGATCCCATGAACAATAACAATCCCCCTGGTTTACAGATTTAACTTGTACGGAACCTAACATTTATTGACTATGTGTGTGCATGTGAGTATAAATGTGTGTGAGTGTGTGTGTGTGTATTGGGAAGTGGTTGATAAAGGAGGGGGGAGAGTCTTGAAGAGAGCACATCGTCACAAAATACAAGTTAGCCAATGCTGGATCCCTAAAGAAAAGTACACTCATATATCCAACAATGTAAGCACTACTTTCTTTGTCTAAAATTAGGAAACTTTAATTTTTTTAAACTAATGGATGTCTGGCAATGAATATATGTAATACTATTCCTTACAATAACCTCTGCAGTAGTATTTAATATACCCGTTGGACAGATGAAGAAGCTGAGGCTAAAAAATGGAGTTAATAAGTGGTAGATTCAATTCAGACCCATGTCTGTCTGATTCCAAATCTCATATTAATTCCGCTACATGCCAATGATTCAGCCACCCTCCAAACCTTTATCAAGCTTCTTGTATATCAAATTGGTTAATTAATGTGCAAAATATTTGAGTTTTCACTGCATGCATGGAATAGATTTTGGTCTTGTGGGAATATGAGTAACAGTAATAATCTAATAACAACAACAGTAGCTGACATTTACATGGTTATTACTTTTTTCTAAGTCTTGTTCATAACATTTTAAAAATATTAACTAATCTAATGAAACATCTAGATTCAGACAATGGGCTTCCAAATATATCACCACCATGCCTTGGAACAGTGAATGTCTCAACCCTGATTATTTTGAGTTAGGGGCTAGCTAGCACACAAGAGCAAAGAGCAGACTATCAGCCCAGTGCCAAGGCCAGAGCAGGTGGGGTACCTAGGGCTGTGGCACAGTAGCTCCCTACCAAAATATGAATTCCCCATGCTTTGCCAACTACTCCAAGAAACTTTCTTAATGGATACCATGAACAGAATATATGGATCCTGGATGAGGAGGGAGGGATTGTGAATCAGTGGCTGAGGATGTCTTCATCAGACACTCAACTTTTTCCCCATCATCTACTAGGGGCTGAATTTTTCTCTGCAGCACCTGGGGATGCCACCAATAAATATTTCTTTTATTCTCTCAGCAAAGAGGCTGGGATGGGCAGGGTTTAAATAATGTCAGAAGAACCAGAGATTAGACATTACTTAAAATTTCCTAGTTGTAAGGTTTTTGAGAAACTTGGAAACAAAATTGAGTTAGGGCAGGGAAAATGGAAGCTAATATTATTGAGTGGTCGCTCTCATATATCATGGCAGTGTGGTGGACTGTGTTCAGCGCTCTCTCCCATTCACTGGGTGCTTATTCCAAACAGAACCTCTCTCAATGCCTAACCACCATGCATAGCTGCAATTAGCTTCTTCCTTCTCTTTTCAGAGTATAAAGTGTTCGTTTCTCTTTCTGATAAAGGCTGATTGTGCCGTTTCTACCTCTGATTCAACCCACTCCCCTTCTCTCTGGAAATTTGGTCTGTTTATTTCTTCTCTTCTCTCTCCAGCATCTTTAACCTTTCCTCCCTTTGATCACTTTCTCCTAACCTATTTTATTCAACCTATCAAGTCTTCCTTAAAAAGTAAGAATAACAATAAATCTTATACATTGTCTTATAATTGCCTCCTTCATTATCATCCAGATTGTTTGAAATGGTAGTTCCCATCCCCAATGTCTTCACCTTATTACCTCTTATTCGCTCCTCAATCAACTGTAATCTGGCCCCTAGCCTCACTATTTCACTGCAATTGCTTTCATTAAAGTCAGAAATAATGACCTCCTATATGACAAAAACTACAAAGCACTTTCAGAATTTCTCTGATCTTACCCTGAACATATTCATGTCTCACATCTTTGTAACAGTTGAGGCAACTAACCACTTCCCCCATCCCTAAATTCTCCTTCTTCCACTTCCATGATACCTGCTTTTCTTTTCCAACTGTCACCTTAAGTGGTTGTTTTCTTTGGATTCTACCTTTAGTTCACTTCTTACTCTACATGTTATCTTTGCCAAATTCATTTATACTCATGTTTTAAAATTCCACTTATATGATAATAATTCCCAAATCTATCTCTCATCCATGAGGTCTGTACCTATAAATCCAACTGTTTGCTGGACAGAGTCACCTGGATGCCTCGCAGGCACCATATGCTTCACACTCCAACACTGAATTCACCATCTTTATCTCTTACTCTGTTTTCTTCTGAATTCTCTTCCTTGATTTGTTAGCATCTCCATCTGCTCAGATGCCCAGCCAGGAGCCCAGACTTTTCAATATTCATTTTTCTCCAGAATTCCCTTTACACCAGTCACCAGTCCTGAAATTTTTATTTCAAAGATATCCCTGTTTTTTTTTTATCCCTGCTGCCAGCTTTTTGTTTAGCTTCTTTTTGTATCATTCTTAGACTATTACAATAACCTCCTACCTGTTATTCTTACCTTGACTATGCTTATCCCCTACCACACACAAACATATCCTCCACACTGCTCCCAGAGAATGTTTCCAAAATGTTGAGCTGACACTGTGAATGCCCATATTCAATCTGACAAAGTCTAAGCTTTTTAATGTTATACAGAGAAGTTTAATTTATGTGACATCAGCTCATTTCTCTACCCTTGCTCCTTATTATTATTATGCTAGTAGCATACTAGCTCCCTATCATTATTATGCTACTAGCAATTACTCCTTGTCTATCCTGGCCCAATGTTACCTAGTCCTCTACTCAGAGTGCCATTTCTGCCTACAACGTCCTGCACTC
This sequence comes from Panthera tigris, assembly GCF_018350195.1. Classification (NCBI taxonomy): domain Eukaryota; kingdom Metazoa; phylum Chordata; class Mammalia; order Carnivora; family Felidae; genus Panthera; species Panthera tigris. The sequence continues at coordinate 27,986,351 of NC_056669.1, forward strand.
CTCTCTTCTTTCATGTCTTTGGCTCCATTAGATCTTTCATCTGTTCTCTCAGTTGGCTGAGCACAGTGCTTCACAGACGTGAGGGAATAAATTTGGCCATCCAACCCAAAATGTAGAGGTAGACACAGTAGGTGCCCACAGACATGGTTTGAAGGGTGGGGCTTACAGAAGCTAATAACTAGTTATCTTTCATTATTTAAAATTATTTCATTTTATTGGGTCATTTCTTCTTATTTTTGGAGAGTCTTCTAGAAATTTATGCAAGGGGAAGCTAATCCCTTACATTTTTACCAGTTCCTACATAGTATGGAAAGGGGCTAATGGTAGTTAGCTGGGAGTGAGGCTTTTGGTGAAATGGCACATGGGATAAAGAATTGCAATGAGGGGAGAAATGTTTGTATAGAGAGAGCTAAGAATGTCAAATAAAGAAGTCATAGCACAGAACTAATGTGGTTGAATCACATGGATGATGCCAGAAGTTAGGATTCAAGTTAATACCCAGATCACTAAAATGAGAAAAGATAAAAGGATTTTCTGAATAATACAGAATCATCACCTATATAGCTCTATGTTCATTTCCTTAAAAAAAAGAAAAAGCTGTCAAAAATAGATCATTTGTTTAATGGGATCTTGTGGGATAAGTCAAAGTATATCTGAATGTTTGAAATAAAAGATAAAGATAATGAAGTTGGTACCCTACAGGTTGTTGATAGAGTGACGAAGAAATTATGTTACTCTCAAAAGACTGGGAAGAAAAGGAAGAGAGACAGGAAGAGAAAGACATGTTCAACAAACTTGTGTTGAGTATCTACCACCTAGAGATTGGTATGTCACTGAGATTATATTAATTATCAGTATGTACATAATTCCAGTTGTGGGTATCTACTTGGAACATGGTAAATACTTGTAGAATGAAGAAAAGAAGAAAGAAAAAAAATAAGGAAGGAAAGAAGGAAGGAAGTAAATAAGAAAGGACAGACATAAACAGATGTCCTATTATTACTAAGTCTAGGATAGCTTAAATTTACTGCATCATTGTTAACAATTTACTGTTTAGCTTTTCAGGCTATGGTATGTTCTTTCCCATGGCATGCTCTTCAAGGAAATTCACACTAAATCTGTTCCCCATTAAGGTTAGGGAGCACTTTATCAGGCTAACCTGTGGACTAAATAATTCAGCACGTTGAAGTTGGTGACTTATCAAAACAGACAGCGAGTCGCAGAGTTGAGGTTCTAAAACCAAATATCAATAGCATCCCAGATAATCGTGTACCTGGACTCTGTATCATGCTGGGAATGGATGTCTCCCTGCTTGTCTAGGCCATTTGATGGACCACCATCTGACGCATACCCAGAAGGGGAAAATAAAGGTGGCACAGTGCTCAGTCCAGTCTTTGTTTTCTAATCAGTTTCAACTACAGGCCCCAGAGCAGTAGGGAGAGAACAAGCATATAACTTTTGATCAAGGAATTTATATGTGTGTTGAGCCAATTTTGTAAGATAGCTGTTCAATAAAGGATTTATCAAGACAATTAAAAAAGAGAGGGAGAGAGAGAGAGAGAGAGAGAGAGAGAGAGAGACAAGAGCCTAAAGACCCTCTAGTGAAAACAGCTCTTTTATACTATGAGTGTCAAAGAAGAAACGCTTTGAACAAGTGCCAAATTTTGCCCATTCCCACTCCTCCCCATCTTTTCTCCTACTCACCCTGACACATAGGCAAAAGAGCTCTTTAGTTGTCATCTCAGGGCCTACATACTATAGGTACCTGACTTATCTTTTTGTCTGACACCCACCCTCAATCCACTTACTCCAGATGGATTTTCCTTTCATTGGAAATGGCTTTCCTGTTTGGTTATTATTGGGGATTTCAAAGACGGTGAATTCTAGATAATGAAATAGTTTTTAATTGAAATGGGCATCTCAACCCTTTGAAAGTCATAAAGTGTCTCTCTACATAAATCACTACCTACATTTTAATTCAGTTTATCTCTTTACTGAGTATCTACTCTTCTTCTGGCATGTGTTGGGTGGGAGGGATAAAAAGCAGATCCCAGACAGCTCCAGGGCTTGCAGAGTTTACCAGAACACTCGCTGGGTAAGGCCAGCACTGATTACTAGTGCCCTGCATGCCACCTTGCAAAACCAGGAGCTTAATAAAGGCTTATTTGTAAGCATTCTGACCATGATGATTCAATTATTCAGTTATTCATAATTCATTTATATAACCATCAAACTTGTTTTGAGCACCTGCTATATGCCTTTGATATAAAGATAAATTAGAGACAGTCTTTCTGTCCTTGAGAAGCATGTTAGAGCCTGGTGGCAGAGACAGATGTATCAACAGACAATTACAATGCAATGGAAAGTGTGTTCTAACAGAAGTCTACACAAGGGGCAAGTTTTCCAGACAGAAGGAAGAGAGAACAGCATGTATAAAATGTGAGATGGGTGGACAGAATACGAGTAGTTCAGGGAAATGTTAGATCCTAAAATGAGTGCTGATGTATTATTTGAGGAGCCTGGGACTGAAAATGGTGAAAAACGAAGGTGCAGAGGCAAACTAAGAGTTTTCTAAGGCAAAACTAAGAGAAAGAGTCTGTGGATGCTGAAGGTTTGAATTCCTTATTAGGCCCTAGGGAGCCCCGTATGGTTCTTCAACAGTGGGGAAAGCAGACTCAGCAGTATGGACAGGGGTAGTTCTGAAAATTAGTGGACCAAATAGAGGACTATTATACTAATGCAAAAAAGAGATGGGGAAATGAACTGGGCTTATGGAAACAGGTATGGAGGAAAAGAATTGATTCTATTTTTTTAACTTTATTTTTTACTTTTTTTAAATTTACATCCAAATTAGTATATAGTGAAGCAATTATTTCAGGAGTAGATTCCTTAATGCCCCTTACCCATTTAGTCCATCCCCCTCCCACAACCTCTCCAGGACCCTCAGTTCGTTCTCCATATTTATGAGGCTGGAAAAGAAGTGATTCTAAAGGTACATGGTGGACAAAAGTGAAGATCATTATAAGTGGTTGTGTATGAGGGCAGGATACAGGGGAGGGTGAAACAAGGGAGGCATTCCCCTCAGGATAGAATTCAAGGGAGCAGCAAAACTCAACAATCAAGATAAATAATATTTTAATGCAACATTTTAAAATATCAAAATCAATGCTAACTAACAACCCCATGATTAACAAAATATCAATTTTTTAAATAGAGACAGGTAAGTATTACTGATTTTTCCTTTTGTCTCTGGCTCCAATGAGGCTCTACATGGTAATGTACTGATCCTGGCTTTATTGAAAAAATTGGTAGTTTGTTCATTATGGTTTTTACATGATTTTGAGTTTTAGGTATACTGCATTAATGTTTATCTTGATTACTATTTACCAGAGACACTCTGTTAAATTTTGCACTGAAGCAAGTGTTTCATTCATCCTCCACCTAGAATTGTCCCTGGAACAGGGCAGAGAACAAGAGAGAGGGGGAGTTTTGACGAATGATAATTAAGGGTGTTGTCAGATAAGATGCACCAGTGTGCCACCACGGTGCCTTACTCCATTGAAGAACTATTCGGTCTGTTTCTAAAAGTGACTTGCTTTCTTGTATATGTTTCCTCTACTCCCTGAAGGGTTGCCATTTTATGCTAGTTTTCACCAAATTCAGACATCACACAGACCCCGCCTAATGCCCTCCCTCTGAGCAAACTGGGTCTGGGTCTCCCATGATGAAACTCACATACAGCTTGTGTACAACTTGTCTAAATGCCACAAATGCTTTGAAATAAGCATGGAAATTGGTTTCTAAGCTCCAGCAGTTTCTAAAATAGGAGTGGTTTTAAATAAAGCAGTACTAAAAAAGGGATTCCTATAGAGCAGATTGTGGGAAATAGCAGTGAGCCTCCAAAATGGAAAACCTGGGGAAAGAGTCATCCCTGGGAAAGGACAGTGCAGGAGGGAAATGGGGTCTTCCAGGGAGAGAAGTCAGCTCTGTCTCCGTCTCTTCAGTGCAGTGAAACTCATTTCTCTTCATCCCCTGGAGCTTCTTTTCGCTCATATCTTGGCTCAATGCAGATATAATACATTCTGTCAGTGTGAAATTTGGCCTGAAAAATGTTGTGGCCTTTGGAAATATGAAAGGAGCTTGGGTGGGGGTTCCCAAATTAATTGCAATGTGCAGAAGGAGTACATTGGGGATGATGAAGTGAAAGAGTGGAGGATACTATCTGTATCACAACATTGTATACAAGGCAATGCTTGGGTGGAGAACATGATACACTGGGTAGGGCTGAGCATTGATATAGAGCATTTGATAATGAAGGAGAGTAGATGAATATTTAAGTTGCATTTTCCTGATGGCTTCAATTTTGTTAAATAAGTTAGAGAAAAGACTGTTTTGTGAGAGCATGGGGTTGGGTGAATATTTAGCAGGATAGTGAAGTCTAAGAGAAGTGGAGAAATAATTGACCAAAGATAATGAGTATATTTGCACGCTTCCTTGCAAACCATCTGCACTTGGGGACCACAAATGCATGTGACTCCAGTCTACAAGATTGAGTGATTTTTGTCTTCAGTTGTGTTCAGCTTTTGGGCAAAGGCTTGGGAAGGTAGGTCACAGGGCTGATCCCAAATTGAGGATATGTAAGGCCCATGAGAGGTGAGGGAGCTGGTTGGTAGAAGAGGGAGAACTGTAGAAGTGGCTAGCACTAGGGGCAGCGACCTATGAGACCAGTGATGAGGTGACATCATTGCCACACAACACCAGCGATGAAGAGATATGAACAATGCCAGAGTACCAAACTCCTAAGTGTTATGTCATCTTTTCATAGTGTGAGAAATGGCTGAGGGATCTATGTTATTACAGGGTGCTGTCTCTGTAGACTCAGCAATAGGTCAGCGTAGATGGCCAAAAAGCCTACACAATTTAGAAACTGGGGTGCCTTTTGTTAGATTGGCATCCCCACAATCATCATGAACTCTGCACCATTAACAATAGTATCTCCTCTCTTGAAATGCAGGCAAACAATTCTCTCTTAGGTAGAAGATGAGTTATCTGCTTCTCTGGAATACCATTTAGGAACAGGTAAATTCTTATTTAGCGAAAGAAGACTTATTTCCTTAGTAGGACTGTAAGTTCCCCCAAATCCCCCCTACTCACAATGAAATTGTTAAAATGTGAGAGTCAATAATGAAGGCAACATCCTCAGGTTGATAATGAAGACAGATGCCACTAACATTTCTTATACTGCATAGAGCTGTCAGGGCAGGATGGAATTTGAGAAGGTGGTATGTAATTAACCTAGTTGGAATTGGGCCAAGGAACCCGAGGTTAATGGCCCTGGGAATGGGAGCATTAATGACCACTAATGGTCAAGCCCCTTTTCATGTCTTACTCATTAGAGCTACCTTTTATATTCTATAAGATCATGGCCTTTGGCCCTGGGACCAAGGGTAACGGAGAGTCACCCCCACCCCCCGCAGACAATGTGTTATGCATTCTGACAGCTTCTGTTCAGCTCTTGATCCCCCCCCATCACAATATTCAGGTATAGTGTGTAGCAGATCTCAACACATACCAGCCATCTGCTGAGCACTGCTGATGAAGGCTAAGACATATACATGATGCATATTCATGGGCAAAAATTGCTTCAGGTTTTCATCCAACAGACTGACAAAAGTATGACATTCTCTTGCTTTCACCTGTTTCGTGCTGGTATTTCATTTTCTACACACTCCTTAGTAAGCTGGAATAGAATCTTTAACCACTTTGGAATGTGTCCTCAGTCATATTTGATGGTGACAACAATTATTAACATGTGAATCTTCCCAGTCTTCCACCCTGACTTGATTGACAAAGAAAATGCTATTTTTGACCACTCCATTTCTCTTCTCCCCTTATTCCCTTTACCCTCCTAGAGAGAATTCTACCTTTGCCATAGCTCATCTTATGTGATAAGCTTTTGTGATGCAAATTTGGGACACTGGATAGATCCAGACAGAACTGAAATAGGAGAGATGAGGGTATAAACTCAAGGGAAAGAAGGAAAAAGCAGAGGCAGAGCAAAGGAGAAAGGGAGAAAAGTCAGATTCAATATGTGTGTGATTTGTTGGGGGAAAGATGAACATAGGCTGTGAAAAGAAAGAAGCTTCAAGGTAGCTGTGTTGTGTGTATGTGAGAGGGAAAAAACAGAACAGTAAGGGAAAAATCTTAAGAAGTCTGGTTGATAGTTATCAATCAGATCTCCCTTAGTATTCTTAGAGGGATACAAATAAACACTGGTATTAGTTTTAATTATGTCTGGTTGTTGGAGTGTTTTCCTTTGCATAGAAAAAAAACCTCCTGAGACTGAAATATGTACAAATCTGGGATTATGTGAGTTCACATGTTTAACTGGAAAGCTAAAGTTGGCATTCTGAAAGAAGCTCAAACAGGGACAGTGACTTTGCTTCCTCCTATTCTTAAGCTGAAAGTCAGTAACACATTTTATGATGCTACCTTCCCTAATGGATTTTAAAAAGCAGAGTGTGTTAAAAATACCAAGAAGCTCCATGCCGTCTGCAGTAACATACATCTACAGAAGGCTCTATGATTACACGGCAGTTTCATACATTCTTATTTCAGCCTTATATAAACTCTCAGGAATAGGCTTTACTTTCCCATTTCATAAACAGAACTACTGAGGTCTAGTGCCAGAGAGAGACTTACATATCCATGGTTACAATGCTCATAAGAAGCACCTCAACCCAGGGTAGAAGTCTGAATTTTTATAAAAGGGAAGATGAAGAAGGAGGAGAGATATTGAAAGTAGAAATTCCGTTCTTAAAAAGAAGCAGGGATTCAGTGAAAACTATGAGGCTCTTCTTGGGTTTCACATTTCCTGCTCATTTGGGTGATTCTCTACACACAGAGTTACTTTGAGCCCTTTGTTGAGAGAGTGAGAGAAACCAGCAGAGACACAGAGCTGCACTTCTTCCTGATGTATTTCATCCTGCATAATAGCCTCAGATGCTTGGTGATCTCCCCACTTAACTGTCCCTTTTTCTTGGACACAACAAAAGGGCAGTGGAGGAAGCACAGCCTGGGTAGAGACAGGGCAAGGAGAAGATGTGTGCATGGCTCTGCCAGCCTTGGCATTTCCTCCACGAATCTGAAAGATAATCCGAGCCATTAAATCATCCAAAATCATATGCAGTGACTGTCATTTTTCTGTTTGAACATCTCACTGGCTCAACACAAGCATCTCGATAGCCATGGTGTCCTAATTTTCTTTGCTGGAGACAACAAAACCAAAGGTAATGAGAGGAGGAGGGACTGATTCCCAGGGGCATATTCTCTGGGGAAGTCTCTTGGGCTTAAATACATCTAAAGCAGATCCAAAAGAAAGCAGTGATTACAGGCTAATTTTCTGCCTGCATTACGTTAAGTGTCCCGTCGTTTACACAAATAGCGATTGCTTTATGCCAGAAATCTTTTTACTGAATTCCTCTTATTGGTAAATTTTGTATTTTTTTTAAAAAAAAGGAGACTAAAAGAAAAATTTTTCAATTTAAAGGTGAGACTATCAGGATACCGGTAAAAGATACAAGACTGGCACATACCCAAAGGGTGATTTTCCTTTTCAAATGAAAATATAGGAGAAGGAGAGATGGTCCTATTCTTTAAAGGTCTGGGAGATCCAAGCTTTTAGCTTTAGGAGGACACAGCTCTACCTCCTGCAAACACACTTGGTTTTCTGGCAAGAAAGCTGATACTGGTGTGAAGTGGGGAGTATAGGTGAGGAGAAACTGATAAATTTAGCTATTCCCGAGTCATTCCAGGTAGACTGTCAACAGTGGGAATGAGAGGGGCACGTGGGGCCCATCTTTCCCCAGCATCAACACTGTCCGCTTCCTGGAAACAAGAAGAGTCAGTTCAGCCACTTCACTGACACTGTCTTATGCTTCCACCCTGGGCGTCTAATCCTAAAGGCGTTTGTACAATATTCATTCATTCACACATCATCCATTCTATGAACATTTAATTACTAAGCATCTTCTGTGTTGCAGACAGTGGGCCAAGCCTAGGGAATTCAAAAACATAATTATGAAAAAGAAGTTGGAAGCATGATAGTCAAACAGAAACGGAATGCAGGCATTGAAATCAGAACCACCTGAATGGAAAATGTTACCAAAACCCTTCTTGCCTTGGATAAATAACTTGGGGTTGTGGGGAATGGATCCACATTAGAGAGCTGTTGAAAGGAGTAAACAATACATGTGAAGAAACAAGCTTAAGGCTTGTTGCCACAGCAATGCTCAATAACTGTGAGTTGATTCCACACTTCTGAATTCTCATTTGGAACCAAAAAATCCCCCCACCACATCCTGCCCAGGGATTCTCTGATGTACAACCATCAGGACATCAAAACCCCTGGCCTACATCAAGAGGCACTTATCTGTGCCTGTTCAGACCTAAATCTATGACCTTCTTGACACAAGAAGGCTGGAAGGAGGCGCAAAGACTGAAATGTTGAGTGGGGTAGGGAGAATTTGGCATTGCTTTCAAGGGAAGGCGACAAGGACTAGTAAGAGGCCCTTCTGTGCCAGGAGCCATGCTAGGCATTTTGTATAGATTATGTTCCAGGCCTATGTGTAGGGTGGGAATCCCTGTGAGAAGACTGTCCTCAGTGGGGTCAGGAGGACAAATTAGCAATGGCAACTTCCCAGAGCCCCAGCCTTGGTCTTTGACTGCCAAGGTCTGGACACTGCCAGGGAGTGTCCATTTCTGAGGACATGTGGTAGGATCATTAATTCCTAAAAAGAGTGAAAATTTGTGTTGCAGTTGAGAATAAGCTGTAAATTAGCAATTAGTCAATGTTTTATACAACATCCTCTGAAGACAGAGTTTTAATATCAAGGAAGATAAGCTTACTCTCCAACTATCCAAAATGGGAACTTTGGACTTAATTTAAACTTGTCTCCATGTGTATGTACTAGTGCTGAGGTAGGTATTTTACTTGTCTTATACACACTGACCCCAATTCTTGTGGTGCACATATTTTCATGGGACCTTATAAATGACTGACAATCTCCACGGTTAAATGCAGCCTCAAGGGCATGACTATGAGAGAGAAGAGGAGGGTGTTGGTCTCTATTTCTTGGAGATCCCAGGTATAGATGTTTTGCCTATGATGAACTTGGAAAACCTTGGGAAAATTACTTTATTTCTTTGAGTATGTAATGTCTCCTATAAAATGGGGATGATAACATCTGACAAGGTTGTTGTAAGCCTTAATTTAGATAACACAATTTAAATACCAAGCAGAGCTACCACCATTTACTGAAGGCTCAGTTAATATTAGTTCTCTTATACAGAATACAGAATGAAGGACACTTGGCGAAGATTTAGTGTTTGATGATGATAATAATGACAATAGGAATATCACTGTGGGTGTTCAGAAAGAAAGACAAACATGGGACTCTACTGCCTCCAGAATTTGGCAGAGTCAGGTGCTAGGAGTAGAAATTGAGGTGAATTTGGCTTTGCTGATTCAGGCTACCAACAGGGCTCTGAAGTCCCAATTTCAGGCAGAAGAACCATCTTTTTTTTTAAGTTTATTAATTTATTTTGAGAGAGAGAGAGAGAGAGAGAGCAAGCAGGGTAGGGGCAGAGAGAGAGGGTAGAGAGAGAATTCCAAGCAAACTCTGTGCTGTCAGTGTAGAGCCTGATGTGGGCCTTGAATCATGACCTGAGCTGAAATCCGATGGTCAACTGATTGAGCCACCCAGGTGCTCCAGAAGAGCCATCTTTGACATGCATAACACCAGGTTGCACCAGGAAAACCACACTACTGCTTCATCACTGAGTTCAGTCATCTCCACCTCAAGTGGCCAACCACAAGTTCACCTCCTTTCCCAATAGTGAGGAGGCTTTCAGGTGGGGTCCTCTCAGCTCCCAGACATGCAGCCACCCAACTTTGCCTCTGATTAACTTTTGATGTCTGGCAGAAATGAATTTCCTAGATTGCATTTAGCTGGTAAGGAATTGGCAGGGACTTAAAGTAACTGAATCCCATACCATTCCTTCTTTAATATCCATTGGAATTTGGAGGTAGTTACTTAAGACATTGTGTTTTCTAAAGGTCAATTTGAGCAATCCAATCAGCCTTGGCCAATTGTCACCTTCTTCCTTTTTTCTTCTTTCCCTTTCTATCCACATTCTTCTCCAACTTCTCTTTCTTCCTTGACCTCTCATTTAGCCTTGCTAAAAATTGCTGAGTCAGAGTTCTTCTCTTGCTGCCCCTCTCAGAGAATAGACAAATGAGACACCAATACTGGATGGTTTATAAATAATGCATAGTGCACAGAAACAGCTGGAAAGTCCCTCTGGTTACAAAGAGAATCTCTTTCAATAACCTATTACCCTATCTGCTCTTCTTAATGCCACCAGTTAAGAGTCACACTTCTCATTCAGTAGAGTCACACTTCTACTTGTTCATCAGTATGAAGTCCTAGAAGAATGCCAATGGTTCTCCTGCAGTCTCATTCCAGTTTCATGACCAGGAAGATCTCTCTGACATACTCTCCTAATGACTGTGCCGCCATGCCTGGGGCCACTGGAAACTTGCCATAATGGTGGCCAGGCTAAAATTGATTCAAGACTTACGTTTCATTGTTTTAAACTCTTATGGTTTTGATGTCTTCATACTTGCTGAACCTGGCAAGGAATAAAGACCTCTAACTCAGTATCCTAACATATTTAAATATAGTGCCAATAAGCTCCATATTCAGGACTAAGAGCTTGGTGAATACAAGATGTCTCAGGCATAAACCTGTAAAGTAGGTTATTAGTATTTCCAGTTTCAGTTGAGGAAATTATGACTCAGATAAGTTAATTGATTAGTTCAAGGTCACTAGACTAAGAAATTATATGCCTAAAACAGAAACCCAGTATCTATGACTTCATGTTCCATATTAATTTTTCTTTCTGCTGATTAGGATTCAAAATTTGGGGACTGATAAGAGAGTTTATCAGTAAAGGTAATAGCAGAAAACAGAATTTCACTTTGTTCAAATGAAGATATGGCAATGAAGAGATAATTTACATAGTTTGTAGGCAGGGTAAAGGAAATCCAACAGGAATGTTGAGGCATCTAGTGATTCACAATCAAAGGAAACTATTACTACCTCTACACCTGAAAAGAAAAGGGAAAAGATAATGTAATTGGAACCAAATGAAAGCTGGAGCCTTAGAAGAGGGTCTGCTTGCTAGGCTCTGTGGCTTGGAAGGCTTAGCCACTTCAGTATATCAGCATTGAAGCATAGAGGGAACAGGAGAAAGAGCGACTTACTTTGTAGGCATTTGCCAAACCCAAATGGAACAAGGCAGCAAAGGAGAAAGTAATGCAGTCAGTGTGGTCATCATTCTTTGACACAGAGCAGAGAAGAGAAATGTAGAAAATGCTGTGTCAGGGGTTGGGCCATGGAGAATCACCAGCATAGAGAGCCAGCACATGATTCCTCATCATATGGTTGGCATGTGGAAGAGTCACTGTTTTCCTGCCCAGGCTCTATACCCAGAGGTAGATTTTCCATGAAGCTGATGAAATTTAAGCTTTGAGGTCTATTTCCATTAAGTCTTGCTGCACAGTAGACTATCTAGGAACTCGATGGCTTAAAATAGATATGATTTATTATTTCTTACATTTCTGTGGGTTGGCTAGGAGTTTTTTTTTCCCCATTTTCCATGGTGTCAGCTGGAGTCACTCACACAGCTGCACTGAGCTGAGAGCTCATCTGGGTCTGAAACACAGACATCTCTACTTGCATGTCTGGGGTCTTTGGTTCTCCTGCATATGGTCTCTCCTGAACACAATCCTTCATCATTCAGTAGTCCAGCCTGAAGTTTCCTACATGGCAGTTGACCTCCAGAAGGACAAATAAGAAGCTGTCAGGCCTCATAAGACCTAGATCTGGCACAGCATCACATCTCCCTCACTTTATTGGTCAAAGAAAGCTGCAGGCTGGCCCAGATTCAAGAAGGAATAACAGACTCTATCCTATGATGGAAAGAACAACACACAACACACAGACTGGGAAGAATTGTCTGGGGTCTCTTTTCAGACAATCCAGCACAGTCTGCTTTCACACTACAGCAATTCACATACATTTTATGTGGAAAATATATTCACCCCACCAAGACACACCAAATTTTCATTCCATTATGGCAGCAACCTCAAGTCCAGTATCTCATGATCTGTAATGGATACAGATGTGCATGAGGTCCTTGGGTTAGGCGCCTATTGAGCTAAAGAACTGTGAAATGATAGACATAAGTTAAACTCCTCCATATTCACTAGTTAATTGTGATATAATGCTAATATAGGGACAATTGCAATAAATGGAGACAAATGAAAAGGAGATAAACAAGAAGCACATAGCAGTTACTTGTCCATAGCCATTCTAAAATCAAAATTCTGGCTCTTCGCCCTTCCCAATGCATTGGGGTAGGCATTTTTTTCTTTTAGGCAAGTTCTGTCTCTGGGAGTATTTTCAAATCCACTGCTTTGGGGACCACTGTCTAAACTCTGCCCTCTGGTTCATTTTTTCCTTTTTCATAAGAAATAGCTCAAAGCTTTCAGTTGAACAACTTTCTCAACCTATTTTCTTCCCACAAGAAATTGGAGCTCCAATGCCTCTTTTCACTTTGCACCTCCCTATTCTTTTATCCAATCTTGTAGTTCTCTCATCAGGACAAAGTTCTTTAAAATACCGTATTATCTAGCATTCTTACAGGTGTTTACTCCATGTCCCATGACCCAAGACAATTCTTTCTGAGATTGAAGTCTTTGTATTTTGAGAATATGAGGCTGCTGTGAGACAGCAAAGTTATGGTTCTTGGGAACACTCTAGTCTTGCTCAGAGTGTAGGGAGCAATGCCTTACCTCTTCTAGAGGTTTTAATGAGGGGTGCTTCAGCCACAGCCCTGATTTGATCTTTTCTCCAAGGCCTCTCCTTTCAGAGTCCTTTGCCACCTGGAGAAACTGCCTAGAGCCCCTGTATTTCCTCTAAATCTTGCTTGAACATTGATCAGTTCTTTGGCTCCCCTTTCTTTCACTGCATCTTAACATCCACTACTAAAAGAAGTCACTTGGCACTTTCAAACTTCCGTCTGGAAATCTCTTTAGTTAAGTTTGTAATGTACTCACTTACCTCACTGTTCTTCAAGTGTCTACAAATGTTTACTCTCTCCTTTTAGTCTTCTTCTTCTACATGACCCCAATGACACAGGTCTTAGGTTTTTGTTATGGCACTAGCACACTTCTGGATCTGTTGCATCAACTTGTCTATTGCTGATTTAGTTATCTACTACTGAGCAGATACTTCCCCAAACTTAATGGCTTATAACAACAACCCTTTGCTTGCTCATGATTTTGCAGTTAGTGTAGGACTAAGCAGCAATGACCTACTGCACTCCACGTGGTGACAGTTGGAGTCATTCCTGTGGCAGCCTTCAGCTGGATGCTACTTTGGGACTGGAGCATCTAATAAGGTCTCAACCCATTATGTTGTGGGACAGCTTATTATACAGCAGTACACAACAGAAACAAGGCCTTTCACTTGTACTGGCTTCTTACGAAGCCCTGGAAGAAGCACTAAAAATAGTTTCCTGATCAAAAATATGGTGTAACTATAGAAAAGTAAGACATTTTGACTGTAGCCAATCAGGGCTTCTGTTGCTTTTAATCTGACATAATGTTCATCACACTTCTCTATGTCAGGTGGCTCAGATCTGAAGGACCACAAGCATTTTGGGGATATAGCTAAGAGGAATTTGAGTTGGGGATATGTTTAGTTTGTCTGTAGTCAGATGTACTTTATGCACTTCATAGTAACTTCCTTGCATATTAAATTCTTGCTAGCTGTTCCAATGGAGAGATGGCTTTCAGAAAAATTCCTACTGCTTACCATGAGACACCCAGTGTTACCAGAAGTCACATTGCAACATGAATGTGTCCTCTGGGGAGCCACACTGGAAATCTGTGGGAAATGGAAGAACAATGGTAAGGAACTGAAAGCTAATTCATCTGCAAAAAACTCTTCCAAATATCAGCACACACACACAAAAGAAACTTGATAGAAGTTCTCCCAGATTTGGCCAAAATCCTAAAAAATTCCTGACATGACCAAACATGACTTGGAAAGCTGAAGAAAAACTGTTTTGAACTGTCAATTTAAAAATTAGGGGCATCTGGGTGGCTCAGTTTGTTGAGCATCCAACTCTTTTTTTTTAATTTTTTGAACGTTTTATTTATTTTTGAGACAGTGAGAGACAGAGCACAAACAGGGGAGGGTCAGAGAGAGGGAGCCACAGAATCTGAAACAGGCTCCAGGCTCCGAACTGTCAGCACAGAGCCCAACACAGGGCTCGAACTCACAGACCAAGAGATCATGACCTGAGCCGAAGTCGGCCACTTAACCGACTAAGCCACCCAGGCTCCCGGAGCATCCAACTCTTGATTTCAGCTAAGGTCATGATCCCAGAGTCATGGGATTGAACCCTGCTTCAGTCTCCATGCTGAGTGTGGAGCCCTGCTTACGATTCTCTCTCTCTCTCCCTCTCCTTCTCCCCTGCTCGCACTCTCTCTCTAAAATAAAAATAAATAAATAAAAATAAAAAGAAACCATTTTAGAAGACATACTGAACTATTTTTCTGTTCTTTATATAGAAAATATAAAATTGTTTTCAGTGATAGAGTGATAAAAATGTATAAAGCTGAGAATGTAGAAGAAAATTTACTGAAGTGTATTGGGGAGATATTTAATTTCAGTATATTATTTTTCTAGAGTTTCTGATGCTTATGGATATTTCTTGGTTTTTAAAAATTTACAACTTGTGATTTCTCATTTTAAATAAATACACCAAACCTATTCTTATATTTGTGATTGTATGTTCTTGTTCTTAAAGAGAATTTCAAAACTGTGTAATATAATCAGGCCTTCTGGGCCACGTCTGTACCTAGATCAGAGTCTTGACTCTCAAAGGCAATGATGGGATATTAACTAATAAAACCCTGGAGTTGGTGCTATCTCTCAGCATGGAAGATTCATGCTCACCGTAATATGACTTATCTGGGTTGTACTTCTGGGGAGAATGGAGAGTCAGAGGATACAGTGCAAGATAAGGCAGGATGAGGAATGAGAAAAGCAAAGAAGGAAAGTAGCTTTACCTGGTAGCTGCTGAGACAGAGATATGAGCAGTAACTGTTGGCCACAGGACACCCTTAAACCTGATCAAGGTCTGGGGCACACTGCTGATAATAACACCAACAACAGTATTGTAACTCACTCAATTCATTACTGTTCAGGCATTGTTTTGAGTACTTTGTATGCATTAATTCATTTGATCCCCTAACAACAAAGTAGTTTCCAGTGCCCTGTCCACTTTGCAAGTAGGCAAAGCAAGCACAGAGAGGGGCTGTAAACTGCCATAGGGCATACTGTCTGTGTGTGGTATAACTGGGGCCCCAGAGAGTTCAGCTGTTCCAGAGCCTACTTCCTTCACAGCTCCCAATGCTGTCTTGCGCTGGTATAGCAGTGTGTAGTTTATCAAGCAGTTTTATAGAGATCATCTCACGTGCAACCCTAATAGCCCTGAAAAGTTGGCAGGACAGTTGCTGCTACTCTCATTTTATGGAAGATTAATTGAAATCTAAAACTGCAAAGTGACTTATTCATGATCACAGAGCTAGTAAGTGGTGGTATTGGAACTGAAAGCCAACTCTTGTAGGCTTTTCATTATATCACACTGTGGATTAATACATTTCAGCTATAGTACTTTTCAGTTTCTAAAACATCTTTCTATATAGTGCTAACACAATAATTTCTACAACTTTATAAAAAGTATTATTATTATTATTTTCCAGTATTACCAAAGATAAATATGCGGGTCAGAGAAGAAGCATTTGAGCCCTGAATATTTGACTTCAAATTCACAAGCAGTGTTCACCCCTCCACAAATGGCAGTATTTCCAGTCAGCTTGCAGAATTCCGAACATAGCTTGGCCCTTCAGAAGTTAGGGGAACAGAAGAAAGAGCCAATAGCCAGGACTTGAAAATGCATGGTGGGCTCAGGAAACTGAATGGATTAATGTGGCAGGAACATAGCATGGATGGATATCAAATTGAAAAAAAAATGGAGCCAGAGTGTAGGGGTTTGGAGTATCATGATGCCAACATTATTTTGCTCTGAGTATATGCAGAGATCTGCCCTCAATGCTGGGTGAATAAACTGAAGAAATCCAAATGTGTTCTTTAGCTGCAATCTGCCCTTTAGTCTGAGAATAACAAACATATATAGGGGAAGGAGAAGAAAACAACAACAACAAAAAAAGCAACAACTTAAAACTATTTATGAAAGAATAGGTAATTGATGTAGAAAATTAATAACGTGTCTACTGATTCTTACAATCACATAACTATAAATGAAAGGATAATATAATAACCACAATATTTAAAATGGCCCAGGGCTCCATGGGGAAAAGAGTTCTACTTACTAAATGTTTTCTGTCTACACTTGACATAGAAGGTGACCCAGTTCATAGTTTCATAGATGGTCACTTGAAAGTGGGAGCATTATCTACCCCCAACAGCTTATTAGATTAATTTTCCTTAAGATTTTCAGTGCTGGTGGTGATGATGATGATGATGATGGTGGTGGTGGTGATAGTGGTAGGGGCTTCCATTGTTCATTGCTTGCTGTGTTGAGGAGTCCACAGAAATTGGCTCTGATCTGAAGCTACTCTGCAAGTTAAATATCGGTCCCTCATTTTAAAGAACAGACAGTGAGGCCAAGACTCATTAACAGACTTTTCCAACTGGTAAATCAAAATTAAACACAGGTTTGGGGAGCTTGGGTGGCTCAGTCAGTTAACTGTCTGAAGATTTCAGCTGAGATCATGATCCCAGACTCATAGGATTGAGCCCTACATAGGGCTCCGTGCTGAGCATGGAACCTGCTTAGGATTCTCTGTTTTTATTTCTGTCTCTGTCTCTGTCTCTGTCTCTGTCTCTCCCTCCTTCCCTCTCCCCTGCTTGCTCTTTCTGTCTAAAATAAAAAAATAATAATAATAATTAAAAAAATTAAACCCAGCTTTAAAAGAATATAAACACCAGAATCTTTTTCGTACACTGCCCCTTCCCATTTCTTTGCCCGGGAACCGATATTGATATTCTATTTTTTGCTCATCAAGGCTGAATAACTAATTTGCATATTTGTGGCAACCATGATTGAACCTAACCTACATATCCACCCAATTTTTTCTCTGTAGCTTCTAATTTCAACTTTATTTTCTTACCAAATTTATAATAAATTCATCTCAAATACATTTTATTCTCACACCTCAGTGTATGTCATTCAACAAGTTCAATTCACCTAGTTTTTTTTTTAATCAAGTATTGTACTCAACACATACACATTGTCTCTTTCTTTCTTTTTAATTCCTTTTAATGTTTATTTGTTTTCTGAGAGAGAGAGAGAAAGATAGAGCATGACTAGTGAAGAGGCAGAGAGAGAGAGGGAGACACAGAATCTGAAGCCGGCTCTAGGCTCTGAACTGTCAGCATAGAACCCGACATGGGGCTCAAACTCATGAGCCGATCTGTGAGATCATGATCTGAGCCAAAGTCGGACATTCGACTGATTGAGCCACCCAGGTGCCCCCACATTCCCCAATTCTGGAATGTGTGTCTCTCCATCTCGACCGTTCAAAACCCTATGTCCTTTAGGATCTGCTCTCACGTGTCAGGCACATAATAAATCTTAATAAATTATTGCTAATAATGTTATTGCTATTTTTATAATTATTACCAGTCATCTGATAAATAGTTTAGTGCCTACAATGTGTCTGAGCACTGCGAGGTGTTAGGAGTACAATGACAAACATGGCATGAGATTGGCCCCAAGGAACCATGGTGAGGTGTGTGTATGGTGAGCATGTGTGTGGAAGGAAACTGTGGCCATACACAATATAGGATGAGAGGGTGACTAATGGTGCCATGAAGTAATGAAATTCATTTTGGCATTACCACAGGAAGCTTTCCAGAGGAGGTTAGCTGATGTCTAACAAACACGGTTTGGTTAGTCAAGCAAATACAACTTCATGTTAAGTGACCCATCATCCATGTTTGCCTGGGACTAAGGGGTTTTCTGAGTCACTGGGTTTTGAGTGCTAAAACTGGGACAGCCCCAGTCAAACTGTGGTCACCTGTGCTAAGACTTGAAGTAACAGAGTGTAGCAAATATTTTTGAATGAATGAATGAATGAATGGGTAAATTATGCATAAATACATGAGAAGAATAATCCACTACTGATTGATCTACCTCTGAATACTTGCAAACTCATATCTAACCTGAGTGTGCAGCTACCCCTGCAGGGTCCTATCTATAGTGAATGTTCATTCTGGGGTTTGCCTGGATGGCAGTATTTTAATAACAAAGAAGATGGAGCTGTCACCCGAAGGTGGGTGAAAGCAGCTCTGGGAAATCTCTTCCTCTATCCCTCAATCCCTCCCAAGCCTGTGTATTTCATTAAAATATGTATGACAACATTTCTTCTCATATTATTGTATTACACCATCCTTAATTGCATAATTCAACATTTTCAAGGGTATTTGGAGGAAATTTGGACGGTTCATTGACTGGTATTTGAAGGAAGCTGAGAATTAAATTAAAAAACATGAGGCGAAATTAGTAGTATAACAGACTGATTGAAGGGCTGATGTGGGCTGACTCTGAGTGCCCCCGCTCTGGCATCCAATGCACACCAGTTTGGGTTTTGGGGGGAGTCTGTGGCTTTCCACCCATAGTTCTTTGCTCCCTGCTTGGTTACCAGGTGAAGGCTGGAAGAAGCCCGCTTTAGGTTGTCTTTCCTCCCCACCCTCCCCTTCCTGTTTGTGTTGTTTGTGATTTTTGACATGCATTTTGCAGATTGCATGTTTTTGCCTGCTCTGTTGAATACACTTAGGCTCTTGGGCTGATTGCAATCACGCTGATGGTGGGACGAACCCATGGCCTGTAGCCCAGGCAGGCTCCACCACTGCCTAAACAGCAGTCCGTCTCCTGGCCTACTCTCTGACCTGCAAACTTTCACTCCCACATGTTTCCCTTGAACTTCCTCTCACCCAGCACCCTGCTTCCTTTCTCTCTGGTGCTGGCATCATGTCCCACAGTCTGAGTGAGCAGCTAGAGGCAGCTGGCACAGAAATGAGGCTGGGTCGAGAACTGAGTGCTCTGGGAGCAATACCTCACCCACCCACCCCCGACCCGTGCCACCAGTGGTAGACTTTCCAGCCACAAAGCCTGTTCCCACCATGGGAGCTGCCTTCCTTTGGCTCAGCAAAGGCCCCAGGTTCAAGAACATTTGGTATTCTTAGTCCCAGCCACAGGCATAGCAAGAGAATTCTTCAATATCGCATATGCAAAATGATGCTTTCCACCTCACTGATGTGATGGTTCTGTTAGCAAAAGAGAGCGTTACAGGTTGGGTAGGATGTCAGTTTATCAACACGGATGTTATGAATTGGAAAAGTGATTGCACAGGTCTGAATGGCCGTCCAACTCTAGGGAGAGGAAACGTGAGAGTTTGGCTAAATTAAAAGCTGAGCTCATTAGGACTGAAGGCAAATTGACTTTTGTGGAGGCAAGTGAGTGGTCTTTGACCAAACGTTCAGAATGAAACAGATCCCTCCCTGCTCTTCTCTAGAGACTGAGATTCTCCCAGTGAAGTCTCCACTCATCTGTGCAGTCCTCACCAAACTTAAGGCTAGGGAGAAGGGAGTATTCTTGGGTCCTATCCTATTCTGAGATTTAGGGTTCATGGCTGGGAATAACTTAGGCAGTGGCTTTCACAACCCCTCACCCAAAGAATGGTGATTTCAAGGTCCTGCTGGCAGCCAGCTGGGGTCTAGCCTCTACTGTGAAAGGAGAGACCTCCTAGTGACTCTGCAGCTGTGCTCCTGTCATATCTGCTGCATTTCAGCAAACGCCTCCTTGCTCTCTGAGCAGTTGTGTTCAGGTTTAGAAAGACCTACCTGAAGACAGCGGGCTATGTCCCTGCCTGCAGACAAAACAGGGGAGCAAAACTCAGGCAGGCCAGAGGCAGGCACAGCCAAGGGCAAGGGGCAGTGGGGCAGGGATCACAGACATACCCCATGCCTTTCATCGCTCCCCCAGAGGGATGACCTAAGAAGGTCTTGGGAACCAAATGCTGAGTGGGTGAAAGTTTGGAAAGACCTCTTCCCTGGGGGAATCATCCAGACCCAGCATCTTCATCAGCTTATTTGGGAGAATTCAGCTTGTTCCAGTTCAATAATCCATTCAATAAAACTGTTAGTGCCTGACATGAATCCCAAATTGGTGTGTAGCTATAGGCATGCTGGCCGCCCTGCCTGACAGATTGGCACATCTACCACCTCTTCTGTCCTATAAGTGAAAACCAAGTGATATTAACATTATTAGCATAGAAAATAGGAATACTGACAGCAATGTCGGAACAGGCATGGAGGGTTACCCAGACAGCACAATCACCCATGGAACGTAACCTGGCAGCCACATCTCACACCCTCTCCCTCCCAGCTCCCCCCTGAACAAAGACGGGATTTGCTGTTGCTGAATTCTCACCAGCAAGTGATCGATAGCTGAGAGATTGCACTTTGCTTAGGAACAGCAAGGCTATTCAGGTTTGAGAGGAAAAACCTGGCTTTATGTGATGCTCTGGTCTGGGAGGAGAGCCGCCTATTTCAATCTTCACTTCACACTAACCCCTGCCGAATGGGGCCCCTGTCTCCCCATCTCCAGTTTGCACCATAGATTGCAGCTGCCAACAGGTCCTTCCAGAGCCCACCTGCTGCTTGGTTAAAAACTGCCTGTGGAACCAGGTAGCTGTAATGGGAAGGGCTTTATAGTCAGATCCGAGTTCAAATCCTAGATCTGCCCCATCCTGGTGATGTGACAGGATTGAGCTTCAGTTTCCTCATTCCATAAAATAGAGATAATCATACTACTCCCTTCGTGGGGTGGTTGGGAATATCTGCGTAAATGTTGCTTGGCGTGTAGTTAATACTTACTGAGTACTTATTAACAGCTACTGAAATAATATGAAATATTTTGTATTGTTGTTTTATTGATTCTGTTATTATTTTTACTGTGATTATTTGAAGGTTCCTCTGAGTCCTACAGATGGCTCTGAGGTCTGTCTTGGGGCCAGGACCTTTCCCCAATTTTCCTCCAAAACACACACACACACACACACACACACACACAGCAAGTTATTGCTCATTACTTCTGCTCTTTCCCTGTGGTCTTGTTTCATTAAAAATGCTAATTCCCCCAGCTTGCCTTCCCATCTTTGCATTTGCATATACATGAGCAGCTCATTCCCATTCTGGAGTAGGGCTGAGCTAAGGCCTGAAAAGGAACTCTGTTGGAGAGAGCTGGCTGGGGAGCCAGGGCCAGAGCTGCCAGGAGGGGTTGACCACTTGCTCAGCTCCTCATTTGATCTCCTTTGTTCTCCTTTGCCCTCTTCTGGAGGCACCTGCTGCTAAGCAGGAGGATGCCGGCTCCTGCCATGGGCACTTCTAACTGGCATTGTCTTGCCAGTGTCAGTTCCAGGCAGGAGATGTGACCTGTGCTCTCTGCAGTGGCGGGAGGCTGGTCCTGGCACTGCCTTCCTCAGAGCAGTGTCACTTGGCCAAGTGGTCCCTGGGACATTCCATTCCAGCACTTGGAGTTTACTCCGGAGTCCAGAGGAGCTAAACAATAAAGCAAAAAAAAAATATTATTACAGTTCATGTGACACTGGAGAACATTATGTCCACTAAGCAGGTGTCCATAATTTTATAGAAGCATAGATTTGATGGTCTACGCATTCTCATTGGAGTGAATGATGAGGTAAACAAAACATTCTTGTGGTCCCTAGATATGGGTTTAAATATGATATTGTTGATTAACAACCAGGTAACCTGGATAGTCACCTAAGCGGACCCTCCACAGCTTCATCTTTAAAATGGGTTTAATGGTAGTTACTCCACAATGTAAAGATAGTGCTGAAACAGGCCAAGGGCCTTGCTTATCCCCATTCAGTCCCCTTCACCTCTATTGTCACAATCTGCTCCCAGTCACTCTCATCTTTACCTGGACCTCTTCGCCTGCCTCCTGAAGGTCTTTCTACCCTTCACCTCTGCTTCTTTCCAATCCATTCTCCACACTTTGCCAGAATGTCCTTTTTAAAACCCAAATTGAATGACAAAACTTTTGTTATGTTTTGTTTTGTTTTAAACTCTCAATTGGCTTTCTTTTCTTCATGGGGACAAAAGTTCAAAAATCTCTAACTTGTCCTCTGTGTCCTTCTAGTCTCATCTCACGTACTTTCCCTCCTGCTCACAATTCTCCAACCACACTGGCCTTTTCTAATTTTTTTTTTACTATGCTAAGCTTCTTTTGCATCAGGGGAAAAACATCTCCTGAGACTCCAATCCAGATTAAGTTCTTCTCCACCTTCATTAATATGCTCTGAGAGTATCCTGTGCTTTTGATGTGTACCTGTAGGTCAGCTGTATACATATTTCCATTAATTCGTTTCTCTTTTAATATTTTGTGAATCGTTTTACCTCTTGGAGAGGCTACACCCCTGCAAATGAAGCCCCTGGGTGATGTGTGCTCTGGTGCCCATCGTGGGATAGAAGAAGTGCTATGTGTCCCTGGAAGTGGTAGATGCAGTAGAATTCACTGGAAGGGCTGTGGGTGCTCTGCTGTGCTCCCAGACCTGCCATGCCTGAAAGGAGTGCCATCCTGGGTCCCAGAGAGTGAGGTTGAGCATGCTTGCTCATTCCCGGCACATGCTGATCACCCTGGGTTGCAGACTGTGTAATTCCTGTAGCAGCTCTGCCCCCTCATGACTGCAGTGGACCTTGGATGAGAATAAACCCTCACCAACTATAACTATGTAGATTCATGCTGACAGAGGACTCCACACTTCCTTCTTCTTTCTTTGGACAGGTTATGTGTTTAGCTAGCACAGACAGCCTGTGCAGAAAGCGTTTGCCTCTTTTTTTAGATCTTCCTCCCCTTCCTCCCCCTTAGGATCTAAGATTTATGTATTCCCCAAACATTTATTGAGTAAAAATCCCAGTGAAACTCTGCTCCACATGTTCTATATTTATTGATCATCTCTTACAACGTCCCTGCAAGGTAAGCATTATTATTAGTATCCTCATTTTACAGAAGAGATACCTGAGGCACAGATAGGTGAAGCAATTTGCTGAAGACTACACAGTAAGTGGTGCAGCTGGAAACCAAACTCAGACAGTCTGACTTCCAAGCTGCCTACTTATATACGTACAGTCCAACAAGATGGGCAACATCCCTGCCCTCATGGAGTTTATATTCTGGTGAGAGTCACCGACAGCAAACAAAAACAGGAAAAAAATCATGCTCATCAGAAAGCAGTAAGTGCTGTGAAGAATATGAAGGAAGGGGATGCAGAGTGGCTTGGAGTCAGGGCAGATGGCATTGACCTTTGAGTGGTCAATGGAGGGCTCTCTGAGGAGGTAACTTTTAGGCTTAAGATAAAAGGAACTGGCTGTGTAATATCCAGTGGAAGAATGTTCTAGGCAGAGTGTGGGAGGAGGACCTGTCATGTTTGGGAACCACTCTTGTGCTGGATCATGGGGAGAGGGGAGACGCATGGCAGGTGACACAGGCCAGAAAGGAGGCAGGGCCACTGCAAGTAGAAAATACAGTCTTAAGGAGTTCAGGCTCTACTCCAACATACTGGGACACCACTGCAGGACCTTCAAGAGAAGGGATGCTAAGATCTGATGCATATGTTTAAAGGGTTATTCTGGCTGCTTTTTGGAGAATGAAATTAAGAGGACCAATCACCATGCTATGTCAGTCCAAACAAGAGATACGGTCATCCCCCTAATTTGTGGGTTTGCTTTCCATGGTTTCCATTACCTGAGGCCAATTGCCATCTAGAAGCAGAAGATCCTCTTCTGACATACTGTCAGAAGGTCAATAATAGTCTAAGGCTATGTCGCAGTGCCTATATCCTTGCCCTCACTTCATTTTATCACATAGGCATGTTGTCATCTCACATCATCACAAGAAGAAGTGTGGGTATGGTACAATAAGAGATTTTGATGGAGGCCACATTCACATAACTGTTATTACAGTATAGTCCTATAATTGCTTCATTATATTATTGTTGTTAATCTTTTATTGTGCCTAATTTATAAATTGAGCTTTATTGTTGGTGTGTGTGTATAGGAGGAAACATAATATATGTAGTTTGGGACTATCTGTGGTTTCAGGTGTCCAGTTAGGGGGGGCTTGGAATGTGTCCCCCACAGATAAGAGGAAGATGCTATAATGTTAAAGTGGAAATGACACAAAATGAGTCAGACTGTGTTTTAGAATTCCAGTTATGATAGCATTTGCTATAGAATTGAATGTGCAGCAGGATCTGAAAGAAAGCAGAATCAATGATAATTTACCAGGGTTTTGGCCTGAGCAGCTAGTTAGATGGTGACATCATTTATCAAAATGGAGAAGACTAGAGGTGGAAAAGGTAAAGGTTCGTGTATGTGTATGTATGTGTGTGTGTGCATGCACACACTTATGTGTCTGTGTGTGTGCCTGTGTGTATAATGGGTTAGCCTAAAATCAAGAGTTCTGTGGTGAACATGTTAAGTTTAAGATAACTATTCAACTTCCAGCAGAGATGTCAGAGCATATTGGATACATGAATTTGGGCTTAAGGGAAGGGTGGAGGATGGAGACATTAGCATTTAGATGGCATGGAAGCCTTGGACTGGACAAGAGCCCGCAGAGAAAGTATAGACAGAACAGGGAGGGAAGGAGAAACCCAGCACTAGGGGGTCAAGAGAAAGAGGAGAAGACAGCCAATGGGAGAGGAAACCCAGGAGAGTGTGCTGTCCCAGGAGGGCAGAAGATGGAAGGATGGGAAGAGGAATGAGCAGTCATCTGGGAAGATGCTGCTTCAAATCCTGACTAGCCCTTAGCATTCCTTCCCTCCCTCTCTCCCTGCCCCATTTTTCTCCATGTCACTTTACTTCCCACATCAGTCTTCCTGCTGGGATGCAGCTTCATAGGGGCAGGGACTTTTGCTTCTTTTGCTTATTTACAGACATGTTCCTGGCACCTGAGACAGGGCCTGGCACTTCATAGGTGTTTAACAAAATATTTGTTGAGTGAATTTGTTATACAAGGCAGAGATCAGGTAAGATGAGGATCGAGAATTGACCACTGCCTTTGACAGAAGATAAATCATTGGAGTTTGTGGCAAAATATGTTTCCAAGGCATGATTGGATTCTGTTCAAGGGAAAATGAGAGATGAGGAAGGTGCAGATGGAGAAGACTGGGTACTTTTCAAGAACATTTGGGAACACCTTTGTTTGGTTGATCACATTTGTTCCCATTTTCAGTAGGAGACCATAAAGGATGTCAGCCTGCAGAATCTGTGTGCTGACAGGAATTATCCAGTAAAGGGGAAGTGGCAAATGGAGAAGAAACAAAAAGTTGAAGAAATACAGGAACAAAGTCCTGAGTGAGGAGAAGCAAAATGGTAGGCAAATAAACCCTGAGCACAGATAAGGGTTCTACCTTCTTCCTGAGGTAGAAGCAGGAACAATTTGCTTGGCAGAAATAGAAGGAAAGGTAGAATGATAAATGTGTGGGAGATTTGGGGAGAAGAGTACAGGTGGCAGCTTTCTTCTGATTGTTTCCAGCTCCTCAGAGGTGTAAGAAGTGAGGTCTTTACCTGAGGGAGAAAAGAAGAAGGAGGTTTGGAGGCTTAAGGAGAAAGCAGGAGCTGTAAGGTGGTCCTCTTTGGAGGAAGAAGCACATTTACTGGGGAAGTGTACCAGGATCATTGGCAATTTCAGGTACATTGATATTTGAGGTCATAAACTTCAACTTGGGCTAGGTGGTGTGCTTATGGATTTTTCTCCAATCATGTAGAGGTGCAGTGAACAGGAGGAGGGATTAACTCAGATGCTATCAATAATCCCATCAATCACAAAAGGGCTGTTAGTGATTCCAGAACAGGCAGGTCTGAGTAAGGGGGCCTGAGCCACAGACTTCCTGATAGATTGGATTCCAGCAAAGGCACTACCTGGTTCGCTTTGACTAGGCTCCTGAGGACCACTCACACCAGGACCATCTGGGCCAGGCAGCTCCCCCCAGGTCCCCTGCTTCTGATCTCCCCACTTTAGACCCTGTGGCTTGTCCCCCATATCTGGGCCTGCCTGGTACACAGCCTCACCAGCTGCCTGTGTTTCCCCCTTCCTCTCTGTGCTGCACCCACCCCCACATTTTGGCCTGTTCTGGGGGCCTGCGGCTATTTATGCCTTCAAAATGCAGATACTCTGGGCTAAACATCCCCAGGGTAAACATGGACATCTCACCTCTACTAACAGGGGGATGCCCTCAAATCAGAGCTCATAGATGTGTTGCCAGAATCACTCGTGCCACTTCTCTCCATGTCTCTGGACTTGTCTACCTCTACCTAGATTCACTGCTCTTACAATCTCTGCCTGGTCTGTGTACTCCACAGCCATCTGGGTGTTGGTGTGCCGCCCACCCCCCCACGTCTGACAGCCATCAGACTTCCTGGATATCTATTTATTGATCTGTAGATTACTTGCCATTGTGCCTGCTGTCAGCCTGTCCATCCCCTTCCTACTTCTTCTGCCTACACACATGCCCACCTCCTACTCCAGTCTGCAGCCATCTTTCTTCCTTTGGCACTTGGCACTCACGTCTCAAAATCCACATATACATATTGAAATCAATCCACCCTGTCCTCAGCAATATCAGCCCTGGCCAGACAGCAGGCAGTGGGTGTTAACATGAAGACAGAATGCTGTTGTGTACCTGCATCGGGATGGAAAGACATGTTGGTCTCAGACTTATCAAACCTACCTCATATGTGACCATGGAGAAGTCATTCATCTCTGGGCCTCACTTAACCACTTTGAAAATATTGGGGTAAATTCATATGGAACCACAAAAGGCCCTGAATAGCTAAAGTAATTTTGAAGAAGAAGACCAAAGCAGGAGGCATCACAATCCCAGACTTTAGCCTCTACTACAAAGCTGTCATCATCAAGACAGCATGGTATTGGCACAAAAACAGACACATAGACCAATGGAATAGAATAGAAACCCCAGAACTAGACCCACAAATGTGTGGCCAACTCATCTTTGACAAAGCAGGAAAGAACATCCAATGGAAAAAAGACAGTCTCTTTAACAAATGGTGCTGGGAGAACTGGACAGCAACATGCAGAAAGTTGAAACTAGACCACTTTCTCACACCATTCACAAAAATAAACTCAAAATGGATAAAGGACCTGAATGTGAGACAGGAAACCATCAAAACCCTAGAGGAGAAAGCAGGAAAAGACCTCTCTGACCTCAGCCGTAGCAATCTCTTACTCGACACATCCCCAAAGGCAAGGGAATTAAAAGCAAAAGTGAATTACTGGGACCTTATGAAGATAAAAAGCTTCTGCACAGCAAAGGAAACAACCAACAAAACTAAAAGGCAACCAACGGAATGGGAAAAGATATTTGCAAACGACATATCGGACAAAGGGCTAGTATCCAAAATCTATAAAGAGCTCACCAAACTCCACACCCAAAAAACAAATAACCCAGTGAAGAAATGGGCAGAAAACATGAATAGACACTTCTCTAAAGAAGACATCCAGATGGCCAACAGGCACATGAAAAGATGTTGGCCAACAGGCACATGAAAAGATGTTCAACGTCGCTCCTTATCAGGGAAATACAAATCAAAACCACACTCAGATATCACCTCACGCCAGTCAGAGTGGCCAAAATGAACAAATCAGGAGACTATAGATGCTGGCGAGGATGTGGAGAAACGGGAACCCTCTTACACTGTTGGTGGGAATGCAAATTGATGCAGCCACTCTGGAAAACAGTGTGGAGGTTCCTCAGAAAATTAAAAATAGACCTACCCTATGACCCAGCAATAGCACTGCTAAGAATTTACCCAAGGGATACAGGAGTACTGATGCATAGGGGCACTTGTACCCCAATGTTTATAGCAGTACGTTCAACAATAACCAAATTATGGAAAGAGCCTAAATGTCCATCAACTGATGAATGGATAAAGAAATTGTGGTTTATATACACAATGGAATACTACGTGGCAATGAGAAAGAATGAAATATGGCCTTTTGTAGCAACGTGGATGGAACTGGAGAGTGTGATGCTAAGTGAAATAAGCCATACAGAGAAAGATACCATATGGTTTCACTCTTATGTGGATCCTGAGAAACTTAACAGAAACCCATGGGGGAGGGGAAGGAAAAAAAAAAAAGAGGTTAGAGTGGGAGAGAACCAAAACATAAGAGACTGTTAAAAACAGAACAAACTGAGGGTTGATGGGGGGTGGGAGGGAGGGGAGGGTGGGGGATGGGTATTGAGGAGGGCACCTTTTGGGATGAGCACTGGGTGTTGTATGGAAACCAATTTGACAATAAATTTTATATATTAAAATAAATAAATAAATAAATAAATTAATTAATTAATTTAAAAAAAAAAGAAAGAAAATATTGGGGTAATGTGACCTGTCATAGAGAAGTAGTCTCATGGTTTAGAGCACAAGATGCCACTGTCAGTTCACGGCACATAATAGGTCTTTAAAAAATGCTCTTGATTCTATGGTATAAGGTGTAAATCTCGAACATGTAATATTAACAACTGCCATTTATTGAATTATTATCCTCACTACCTGAAGGACTTTATGTTTATCATTGTATTTAATGTTTACAAAACCCAGTGATCTTGATCTTCAGAGTGTGATCCCTGAAACAGCAGCGCTGGTATGGTCTGGGGATATTTAAAACAGGAATTTCAGGCTCCATCCCCAAACCTTTTGAGTCAGTTGGTGGTTTTACTTTTTGTTAAGCGTATTTATTTATTTTGAGAGAGTGTGTGTGTGTATGAGTGGGGCAGGAGGAGAGAGAGAGAGAGAGAGAGAGAGAGGGAGAGGGAGAGAGAGAGAATCCCAAGTAGACTTTGCTCTGCCAGTGCAGAGCCCTACTCAGGGCTCGAAATCATGACCTGAGCCGAAATCGATTGCTGGACACTTAACTGACTAAGCCACCCAGGCGCCCCAGTTGGCATTTTAACAAGATCCCCAGGATGTTGAAAAGTGACATTATTTACCCTCATTTTACAGAAGAACAAAGGAAGATCTAAACTACGTAAATAATCTGTCCTAGGTCACACAGCCAACACATGGATAATTTGGGGTTTTAAGATTGACTTCTCTGACATCAGAATTGCCACCATTGCCTAGCACACCATGAGGATGACCACAAACACATATACTTACATGCACATGGAGAACAGATGGGCAGCCACTCGGCATATTCAGAGCCCGTGGTCTGACATGCTTGGAGGTGAGAGAACAAACAAGGTGAGAACTCTCCTTCCCCTCACTGGCAGAAAGGGTAGTAGCAGGAATGTAAACTGAGAATAAGGAGACTTCAGTTTAACTAGCTGTGTGATCTTGGGCATACAACTTCACCTCTCTGAGCCTCTCTTTCTTTATTGATAAAGTGAGGTAATTAATTAAACCAGATATCATAACAATGAACCTGTGTTATTATCCTTTTGTTTTGCAGGTGATTCTGTTCTGACAATTCATATGCATGAGAATTTTGTCAGTATTTCTGTTTGATGTCAATTACCACTCTAGTAATGGAGTTAACATGGGGGGAAATGCAAAAAAAAAAAAAAATATGTAAGAGGTTTTAATGTTATATTCTGAAATCCAA
The DNA here is from genome assembly GCF_018350195.1 of Panthera tigris. Lineage (NCBI taxonomy): Eukaryota > Metazoa > Chordata > Mammalia > Carnivora > Felidae > Panthera > Panthera tigris. The sequence goes on from NC_056669.1 coordinate 28,016,225, forward strand.
ACCTGGCTTCTTCTAAAATGACTCATTCTCCAGCACAGACAAATCAGAGGGCCCTGTGTCAATTACTCCCTGTGATTATTCTGGAGCTTGTTTGTGGGGCTGGAGGCCCTTCATACATCATTCCTAGGACTTTTCTCAAGGGGTTTATGGACCAAGGACATCTGGTGCCTGAGGCTTTATGTCTGTTGGTATGATCATCCAAACAGGGGAAGGACCTATAACACTCCAAATGCTGGTGCCCGAATATCTTTAATTCCTTATGAAGGGTCGAGGTTATTTCTCCATCGGGAGTGCTAATGGGATTCTAATACCCTGGCAAATGGGATTTTTTACAACTGCCATTCTGCAGTTACCGAGATGGTGTGTCGCTGGGACAGCCCTATAAATCCTGCCAAGTCGCTCTGAGGAGTAGGAGGAGAGGAACCCTCAGGGAGAGAGGGCTCACTCTGTGGTGCAGGCCGCATGCTGGGCCCACTGAGGGGCTTCTCTGGATCTAGTTCTCAGGATGAGTTACTCACCCTGCCAGAGAGCCAAGAGAAGCCACGAAAATATGGTGGGGTCCACAGTCCCAGGGCCTAAGAAACCAGACAGAATTTGATGGAAATAAGGCAATGGGCCTATAAGAAATATGCTTTACTCTCTGCTTCTTTCTCTTTGCATGTGTCTTTCTAACACCTCTGTTTCTGAGGGCTGGTGGGCAGAGGACTTAAGGATATGTGCCAAAAGCAGGTACCTCTGTCATTTTAAGCCCAAAGGAATGGGACCCTGATAAAGGCTCATGGTGGATATTATGGAGAAGAAACATGAATTGACCCATCCTATTAAAGGGGTTAAAAGAGATGCCTCAGAGTAAAATCACTGTTTAAAAAAATATGATATTTTATGTTGAGATTAATTACTCTGTAAATATGGGCTCGTTGTGAAGCTAGGTCTCTATGTCAGTACACAGTTTACAGATAGCCTTTCATTAGATCACCGTAAGAGATGGGAAAGAGCAAATTATAGTATTTCCATGCTAGAGAAGGATCATAACTCTTAAAACATTAAAAAAGTTGTCCCAGGACACACCAGTTTTATGTTGCTGACTTAGGCCTCAAACCCAGATGGTATGATTTAAATCCAACTACCCCACCCCCACTGCACCATGTTGCAGGGTGCCTCAGAAGGAAAACTTCACTGACGTGTGATCTTGGGACATCTGAGTAGCTTAGTTGGTTAAAGCATCCGATTCTTGATTTTGGCTCTGGTCAGGATCTCACAGTTCCTGAATTCAAGCCCCCTGTCAGGCTCTGCAGTGACAGTGCAAAGCCTGCTTGGGATTGTCTCTCTCTCTCCCTCCCTCCCTCCCTGTCCCTCCCCAGCTCTCCATCCCTCTCAAAATAAATAAATCAACTTATAAATAAATAAATAAAGCGTGATCTTAAATTGGGGGTCTTCTCCAGGACCATGTAACAAGGGTTCTCAATCCATAGACACATCCCAAGTACTCAATTGCAGGCTCCCATTTACTCTGTACTTACCTCACATCTCTCAATTCTCTCTGGTTTCACATTCCTTTTCCTCCTTTGCTTGCTTGCTGCCTTCTTCCCCTAGAGGCACACAGCCGATTCAGTGGCATGACATTGCACCATGAGCATGCTGTTGTCCATGCCGAAATGTAAGTTTCTCCAGGGCAAGCTTTCAGCAAGCAATTACCGAGAAAAAAGTGTTTTTATAAACAGATCCTATGGAGGATATGAAGAAGTATAAGATCCAGTTCTAGTTTTCAAGGAACTTACAAATGTCCCGGGAAGGCAGAATGTATCCATAAGGTAAATTCAAAGTAATTTGTTGTCATTATATATATATCTCTTGATAGTATGGACTATTTTCAGAGGTGTGTCTCATTACATTCTCCATTGGTAAGAGAGGGTTAAGATGTTAATTCCTTCTTCAAAGATAAGGTAATGGAGGCCCAGAGAGGTACAGTTGAGTCTTGACCAAATTTACAAAGCTAGGAGCTATTTAAATATAGCTCCATCTTGGGCCTGTTGCTTCCAGTGGAAAGGGACCAGTAAGTAACATGATGCTAGTTTGTCTGATACAGATACAAATGGCACAAGCCATCAAAGGAAGCACCAAATCATTAAGCAGGAGGATTGGAGAAGACTTCACGAAGGAGGTGAAATGTAAGTGGAAACCATGTTTTCCATTTCTCTAGAATTCAGTCTCTGGCTAAGTGACTTGAGCATCCAGCAGTACTTGGGGAGATGAAAACTGAGAGCCTAGAGGCCACATGGCCATCATAGGGACTGGAATTCACAAGTTGCATGAAAAGACCCAGACTTTCCCACTTATGGGAGACACTGTGCAGTTCGAGTCCTGAGAATGAGCTCTGTCCTGTGGGGGTCTCCTTCCTGATCCCAGCTTCACACTCCCCTCCTCCCTATGTCCACCAGCCCCAGCAGGCTTGCCACTTTCCAGCCTGGCTCAGGGTCTCCATGGCTCCAGTCTAGAGAGACAGAGCCTACTGCAGGCATTTTCCAGGTCAAGGCACCTGGACTCTGTCATTCACTGGTATAGATGGGAAATGAATGGCTTTGTTTACCTTTTCTCCTTTCCTGGTTCTGAGCCATCCAAAAAATGGGGCTTGGAGCCAGACAGCCTCAGGTCAAATCCAGCTCCAAGTTCGTTGTAAGACTGTGGTCAATATATTAATTTCTTCTAAGTATCTAGAAACTTGAGTCTCATTTTTTTTTCAATTTGAATAATAGTTACTACCTGCCATATCACTGTTGGTATCATTTGGCTATCACTGCTTTTATTTTATTATCACTAGACCATTCTCAAAGTCCCAGGGGCCTCTGTAATTGGAACAGCTAATGTTCTACAGTGGTGGTTGGCACAGGGCTCTGCCTTCTGCTCAGCCCTGGCTGGGCAGGGCTCACATTAACTGCTAGGCTTTGAAGTACTCCTCCTGACTCTCGGGAAGGAGCCAGGGGCCATCTGTGTGGAAGGAAACTGGCACACCATACCCTGACCTCGGTTTTGCCTCCAACTTTCTATGTGGTTTGGGGAAATCAAAAAAAAACTCTAGATCTTCAGGTTGAAAACAATGTTAAAAAGAATAAGAACCCTTCAGGTCTATTGGGAGGATCAAGGGAGATGTTGCCCATGGAAACACTTTGTCATCCCTGTGCTCCAGACCATTGTGGTCTTCTGAACAACGTTTTTAGGGACTCATCACACATTCCTCTGAGACCCACAACACATGTAGATGCATCTGAGCAGAGAGGCCAGGTGGTTTGTGGACACTGCTTTCCCCGACCAGCAGCAGAAGTTCAGGAGGAGCCAAGCCACCTTCTCAGGGCCTGAGCCAGGCAGATGAGCCCAGCAAGTGGGGCTGGGCCAGCAGCCAGCGGGAAGAGCATAGTGGTCCCCAGGCCTAATTGAATCAAAGTGAGGTGAAGGCAGCCTGGCTGCCAGAGACCCTCAGTCGTGGCCTGTGTTAGGCCAGGGCTCCCATGACATTCATGCTATTACCCAGGAATCTCTAAAACACCCCTCACTTCCCTCGCTGCTTGAAGATAGTTTGAATACAGCGATACCAATACCTCCAGCCTTCGATATGAAGCCTGAGGCCTCATGTAAGCTTGACTTCAGGCCTGCACTTACAAAAAAAAAAAAAAATTGAAAAAAACAAACAAACAAAACAAAAACCCCAAGGTTATACATATTACATGACTGCATCCAATCTCTGCTTAGGATTGATTTTTCTCCATCCCCAATTGCAGGAAGCCAGAAAGATGGGATTATTGTCTTGGGCAATCATGAGCTGAGGCACCTGGCAGCTGAGCTCTCCACCTCCTCCTTCTACACACTTGTAAATAGGCAACATCTAGTTCCATTCTGTCCCCAGAATCCTCAGCTCTTATGGCACAAACAGAGGCATTTACTAAAATCCCATTATAACTGGGAGCACTTTGCAAAGCCAATCTCTGTGTCAGAGGGTAACCTTACAGAGCAGGAATGCAGAAGAGCCTGACCCACACCTGGGATGATGGGCAAGAGGCCCAGCTCTACAGCTCAGGATTTCTAGTTCTAGAAAATCCAGGCCCACCTGCCATCCAGATTCCACTGGTACAGGAAAGGAAAAGAAAAAGAGAAAAAGGGTTGGAGAGGTCACCACGCAGTCAAGTCACGCACAAGAGACATGTCGAGTCAAGAGATGTACAAGTTCCAAATTGTATACCCCACTTATGAACACCAGGCTTGGTAACCAAACCTCTCTTCAGCAGGGAGCTGAGTGGAATGAGAGCCCTTGGGACATGAGTGGACCTAAGTGCTGGGCTTCTTATATCATTATAGTGCCACTTAGTACACACACACTGAAGCATGTGTTGAATAGATGATGGCAATAATTTGTTATGTGTTTGTTCATTTGTCTCTTGTTTGTTTTCTTTCTGAATACATTTAAAATCTCTGTGTCCTTGCTGCCCAGCTCCAACCACAAGGTCTCAATGGCTACTGACTGCTGCTTTGCCCTTCATTGTCCTTGCTTGGCCCTGCCCAGGCAGGGGCTCACTAAAGATGGAGCCCTTGCAGGGAGCCCAAGACTCCAGGACCTTGGAATCCCACCTGGTTGGATAGCCCAGAGGCTACCTCCTGAAGCTACGTGCACTCCTCAAAGACTCTGGCTCTGAAGAACCCAGTGTGAAATGGCCAGTGTTTCCTTCTTCCAGCTCTGTTGATTTGAGTTCCAGTTAGTTATCCAGTTGAGTTATCCAGGGTCTGCCTTATAGCAAGCTCAGCCCCAGCTCCAGGTCCCAAGTTCGTGGCTCAGAGAAGAAAGGAATTAACAGCATAGGGCATGAAATCACTCCCCAAACACAGTAGGTGCCAGTCAAACCATTGGCCACTCTGCTTCCTTGTCTGTTCTCTCCCTGTCTCCTCAGCCACCTGCTAGAGCTGGATCCACAACTGTGCTAGAAGGATATCTTGTCACTTGTGTAGTCCTGAGGTGATAGCCCCACATTCTCTTCTCTCACCTTGTATTGGCACAGGTGACTTTCTGGAAAGTTTCCTGTGCCTTAGTCTTGAAAATTTACCCAAGTTAGTGTTTGATTGCTCTGCCCTGCACTGCACACATCATTAAGAATTGGAACCTGGTTCTGAGCCTGGACTAGGGTCAGGTCCTGTTATACTGTCTTATCCTTTCTAACCCTTTCTTTCAGCTGCATTTAGTTCTGGTTCTATTCCATGACTGCATCCCTTTCTGCATCCTCCTCACTTCCTTAGGGAAGACTCCATCTCCTCTCCCTCCCTGGACATCACAAACTGCACTGTGTTAATGCATAAACAGAGTCCCATCCACTGCTGAGGGTTTGAACCCAAAATATAGTCAGGTCAACACTTCTCACCAGTAGCACCTCCTTTCTAGAAAGGAACAGCCTGACCTGTCAGTGCTGTCAATGGGAAGCGTCCCTTCACCAGCCTGATGGAGGGCACTGTGCTGAGCCTACAGAGGAGGAGTTATAGCCTCCACACCTGACCTCTGGGATTTTCATAGCAGAAGACAGAGATGGAAATGGACCATGGAGAAGGCTAAGCCAGCCAGACCAGAAACACTGAACATACACAGAGAAACACCTTTGAACACAAGCCAAGGGTCAGCTGTGTCTCTGGTATGAGGGGAATGTACACCAGTTTCAAGTTTGTGGGAGATGGGATTAAGGAAGGAAAGCAGCCTCCTTCTTTAATTCCTCCTTCCACTGTCAGATGTGTGGGAGATAGAATGAAAGAACCAATATGAAAGTACTGTGAACTTTTTGAGGCTCAAGGAGCTTAAGGATCTAAAGTATTATGATTACCTTTTAACCCCATGATAATATTGATTATATGGGGGTATAGTAGGGTGTCTCTGGCTGCCTGGGCAGAGTTCTTGGAAGCTGAGCATATTTATAAGCATTGTTGTATAAAGTCCTTGGCAGAATGCTATTCAGAGGGAGATTTATAAGGGTGGTGGAGGGCCAGAGGTTAAGTTTTATCTTTATTATGTGTCGGGAAGTGGCGTCCTGCCAAGTTGTTGCCCAGGGGGAAAAGAATCAAATGTACCCTTCCTTGCAGCCCCACTGCCCTCCTAATAGACACCAATACTTTCACTGTGGCTCCTACCTCAGGAACCTATGCTCCTGAGCCCTGGCATCAGGCTTCCCCCAGAAAATTTATTAATAATAACAATAATGATGATGATGATGATGATGATAGTAAGTCAGCTGATACTATCACTAATGTCCCAGGGGGGAAAGCGTAAGAAAATCACCTCTAACATAAATGCTTGACTTAAATTACTGTGGTGCAGCTGATAAAGGAGAAGGGTCACAGATTTCGCGGTCTGAGAAGGTTAGGCAAGGATACCTGCCCTGATGTGTACTCATGTAGCCTTTGGCAAATCCCTTGTCTTTTGTAAGTCTTAGGTTCCTTATCTTTAAGTGTGGACAATAATAATTAATAACAAAATTAATATTAATACCTCATCATGTTGTTGTAAAATTCAAATTAGAAGTACCATGTAAAGCATTCAGCTGACTGTCTAGCACATAAAAACTTTCAAGCACTATGAGCTATTATTAATACTGGTAATTATTGCCAATCTTTGAAAAGCCTCAGAATCACCTCTAGATTATTTTGAAATGCAGATATTGGAGCCCATCACCAAGACTAATGAATCAGAATCTCCTTTGATACCAAAAATCAGGAGCCCTGGCCTGACTCACAGTTTTTGTGAGGATTAATTTAGATGATATTTGTCAAGTACAATGGCCAGCACACAGTAGGGTCACATTATCTGTTCACACTCATACCTGGATGGGGGAAGAGTTCATGGCATTAGAGAATATTACCAGGAACAAGGCTCTCTGCCCATATTATGTGGTGCTTCCTCCCTCCCTTTGAACATTGACTCACCTGCTGAATAATTTGGTACTGTGTATTTTCCTCTGCCCCTTAAATGCTTCCCCAACCCTTAAATGTTGGGGATAATAAAAGGCAAAACTGTGGACTTGGATAGAGTGACCCACCCAGAGAGCCAGTAACAGATGAGGTAGGAGTTCTCCATGAGTTCAAGGTGAGAATTGTAAAGATCATTTTCTGCTGGTGTCAGGCACATTATTTTGGGAATGTGTGATTCTGGCCTTGGAAGCCAAGCCTGGTTCAAAACAATAATTCACAGTTAATGAACTTACAGAGTTATGGCCCTAGGATCAGAGCTTTCCTCTTGCTCATTTGGCCATTTTGGCCGGATCAGGTGTTTAAGCATAGAGATGAGAAATGTTTCAGAGAGATTGCACATATAAAGCTTCCTGTGAATGCCCAGGCTAATTTATAGTCATTTTCATTTAATTATGCTGAGTCCTGCCATGGCAGCACTGAACAAATGTCTATTCTATACCCAGTTTCTAGATAGGAAAATAGTCACAAGGAGAAGACCTACACAGAATTGGGTTTAGAAAATATGGACAATTTGCTGAACTTTGTAACATTTCCAATGTGTTAAATAGAACTTTTTCATGCCATTAATAGCTATGTGCATTCGTTTGGTTGTGTTTTTTTATCTTTTTCTGAAAAATAGATACACTAGATATAGAGAAGATACCACTTGGTTGAAGATATTGCTAGATTTTCTTTAATCAATGTTTTATTTCTACAGTGTGCTTGTAATTTCTCAAAGTGGTTTTACATATATTATCTCCTTTGATTTGCACAATGGTCCTGTGTAGCAGTAAGTAGGTATTTTATTTCACAGAACAGGTGGAAAACTGAGGCTTGAGCTCCTGAGGTGATTAGTTCAGGGGACACTGTAGCATTGCTAGAGCTCCAGCCCCAGGCTTCTGAATCTCCAGCCTGTGCCCTTTCAACAGGGTGACCCTGTCCCTCTTGAAAAGTTGCACCCTGCATTATGAGAAAATATGTATTGTATTAACTTGGCATTGGGGGATGGAGGACTTGAAAAATGGCATAGAAGAATTTCTGGTGTGACTACTCAGGAAGAAGGTCATCTCTCTGTCTTTTTCTCTCTTTCTTTTCTGTAATGTAAAAAAGACTCTTTTTTTGTCTCCCCCTGGACCCTTTTAAGTGGTTTCCACAGAAGGATATAGAGAGCCATTTTAGATTGCATTTCAGGGTTGGTTGCTGGAGCAGGAAAGGTGACTATGGCATATCAGGTGGCTATCTATCTTGATATGCCTGTCACCATTGGAAGTGGCTACATGCTTGCTCAAGGGGAGATAAGCCAGCTGATTGGGAAGTCTTTCCCAGTTTTGGCACAGAATCTTTTGGGTAGTGATCAGAAAACCTGATTTCTCATTGCCTATGCTGTGGCTAAGGTCTGAGATGCTGATTGGGTCTCAATTTATAGATATCCCAATCACGCCCTGAAAATGGATGCCTGATTATACCTGAGATGCTTGTAAAGGCTTCTGAATAATGTGTAGGAAAACCAGATTCTGACTACCCGTGTCACATGCCAAACAAAGACTCCAGGGTCACTCTACTAGGGACCTTTCCCTTTTAATGTTAGCCCTTCCCTTACTCTGCTGCACAGCCTGAATATTAGCATTGAGTACAGCCCAACAATTTCTTCACAAGAGTCATCATTAACAGGCAAAAATGATACACAGGCTGCAGGCTGGCAAGCAGTGGTGTAGAGAGACCTGGTTGATTTCTACTTCAGTCCACTTACATATTAAATTGTATGTCTTACATTCGTACATATGCCCTTCTTATGTCCTCCCTGACTGCTTGTCCAAGCATTGCTCTAAAAAAAAAAAAAAAAAAAAAAAAAAAAAAAAAAAAAAAAAAAAAAAATGCTGACCAGAGTGGAATCCAGTCTTTTTGGTCTGGTTTCTCTTTGGTTCTGCTCAGGCTCAGACCGGATAGTCTTCTGACCCATGGCATGGTCCTTGAAGAGACAAGACTCTTGTGCCTATATTTGCCTGCTGTCAGTCCTTGGGTCTAATTAGCACATTTACCAGCCAAAGTCCTCCCTGTTTAACTTCTTTTACTTACTTTCCCATTATCCACTCCTCCCTGGAGCGCAAGTCCCTGCTACTATTCTGAGGTTGCATGGCCCATCTGTACTACTCAGTATTCTGGATATCGGCTCAGCTATTCGAATTTGCACGAACACAAACATCCTCATTTACATGGAACGCACAGAAGGTGACATTCTGTCTGTAACAATAGGTTATAATTATCATGTCTCTCATTTGTATTCCATTTTACAGCTTCTTGAATTGTTTTCACATGCATTACCCCATTTGATTCTGCTTACAATGCTGAGATGTAGACAATTATTCATTCATTCCTTCACTCACCGAATATTTATTGAGGGGCTGGGGAAGCCGAGCTGATTAAGACAGGCTTGGTTCTGCCCTGGTGGAGCTTATATTCTAGATGAAAAGATACACCACCTTTCCCATTTTACATCTGAGCTCACTGAAACCTGTAGGAGTTACAAGTCTCAAATCAGTCACGTTGTAAGTGCCAGGGATGGAATAGAACCCAGACCCATGGACATTTACCCTGGATCTCCTCTTGCTTCACCTGGCTGTTTCTCTAAGGACACAGGAAGTCTTCATCTCACACAGAGGCTGTGTTTCAGGAGTTGAGTACTTGGCATTCAGGACACATTCTCCCATAGAAATTATGTTATAAATGGTTACTATGTTACAAGGCCATTCAACAAAAGCCCAGTTAACCCATTTAACCCATAATGTAGCTGAAGCATGCTATTAATAGGACAATTTCTTCTCCTGCTACACCATTGGGGAGGTATTTCATTGGGCTCATTCAAAATTGATGCCGTGTGAATAAAATCAACTTTTGGCCTTTTGATTTCCTTAGTCACTACTCACTGCAGGCAGGGCACCATCCCGGTGGTTACAAACCCACTTTCCTCCATTTGTTTATTTTATGCTCTATTTTTGTATGTTTGCAAGGAGCTAATATGTATAAGCACCAAGCTTAGTTTGCCTGGATTGTATGCTATTAAATGAGTAAGTGATTGTCTGGCTTAAGGACAAATATACAGCTGTTTCCATAGATACCTGATTATAATAACTAATTAGACCAACATGTTTTTCAAAGCTTATTTCAGGGGCATTTCAGATGTAACATACTCCAAACGTCCTATAATGCAGCTATATTTTTCTTTTTATTTCTCTTTAGTAGCATCAACAAATAACCTCTGATGCATTTAATAAAGACTAAATGATTGGAAATCAGGAGTTTTGCCATTTGGTATGTTGAAGTAGCATTAGGTAAATATTACGTCTACCCTACTTTTCTGAACAGTAATCAAATGAGATTCTTCTAAGGTTTTTTCATGGATAAAAGCCCTGAGTTCACACTTGAGACCTAAATATTTCTCCTTACTTTCTCTTGGCCCCTTCTCCCATCATAGGCTTCACTAGGGTCAGAAATCTGCCTGGTGGGGAGTCATGGAGTTAGTTATGACCAACCCAACTCTTCCTTACCTGTAGGTCTTCATAAGAGGCAGAATCTTGCATTTTGTACCTATAAGGTGGTGGAGTCTCCAACCTCTGTCCCCATCCACAGTTGCATCAGAGAATCACCAGATAATACACATCATGTTTCTGAGTGATCCTGTAATTCCTCTAGTGTTGGTAAAGTAGGAGCTGCCAATAATAATAATAATATTTATTGAGACACTGTTTTGGTTATTTTATAAAGATTCTCTTGAGTCCTCTTGACAAGCAGATATTATCACAATTTTAAGATAAAAACCTAAGTTTGGGGTGCCTGGGTGGCTCAGTCAGTTAAGCGTCTGACTCTCAACTTTGGCTCAGGTCATGATCTCATGGTCATCACATCCAGTCCCGTTGGGCTCCTTGTTGGGCATTGAGCCTGCTTAAGACTATCTCTTTCCTCTGCCCCTGCCCTGCACTCACTTGCTCTGTCTCTGTCTCTGTCTCTCTCTCTCCGTCTCAAGAAAAAAAAAGATAAAAAAACTAAGCTTGAAAACTAGGTGATTTCCCTAAAACCATAAAACTTCTAAATGGTAGAGATGAAATTTGAAACCAGGAGTCTGTTGACTCCACTCCATCAAGACGTTCAAAGGATTCTGGGAAACAACAAATGTCTATTCTCTTTAATATCTATCCACCATCCGTAGGTGGTGTCTAAGATAGCAGTTTGATTTATGAACATCCTTAGATCTTGACTCTTTCTTAGAAACTCAGGGAGCAGGAAAAGCTTTTTAAAAATCCTCCCAGATACAATCGATCTCTGATGTTTAACTTTGATTCTATCCTTTGTGTCTCATGACAGCTGCCAGTCATTATTGTCAAGCCATGGACCCTTATTTTATCTTGATGACTGAATGAGTTAAAAGCTTTATATGCATACTACTCTTAAAGGGAAAATTGTTTCTGAAAACTACCACTCAGCACCCCTCAATCCAAGTATGGACTAAAAGGAATCTGTGCATATTTGAGTCAAAATATGCTCATCTCTTCTCTGAATGTTATTAAGTCCCCTATATCCATATGTCACTACCTTCTGCTTCCCCCTTTGTGATCTCTGAAGATGTTTATGCCTGGATTTTTCATCAATCCATGTTTCTCTTTTTTTCTAATATAGTAACAGGTTAAACTTCTTTTGGAATCATAAGCAACTTAAATTTTAGATTGATGTGATTTATATGAAAAGACAACCATGTAGATATATATGAATATACAATAGGAGGGAGTGGTTCTGGGTTCCTGGATTAAAGAGCTTGGTCATTTGTGACTGTTTATCAAGCTCATAAGTGTATATTGATTAACTGTTGGGGCCACCCAGGTCCCCCTGTCCTTCTAAGTCTAGCATCTACAGGCTGGCTTTTGAGGAAGTATTATTTTTCTTAGGACTATTGATAACTGTGGTTACTGGAAGAAGGAGAGAAGACTTGAGAGAACTGAAGTCAAAGTCTGTACAAATCAGCTGACTTATAAAAGGTGATCATTTGCTAACAGTAGTTGCAGGACAATAGGGAAAAATCCCTCTGTTGATATGTGCGGTGTTTCCTTTTTGGCTAATGTAAGTGCAGAAATAAAACAAAATGATCTGCTGAAATCTTTACTGATATGCATTTCATTGCAACTAACTGTGTAATGCACAGATGAATTGATGAGCTATCAGGGTTATGTGTTTCTGTAAAACAGAGACGTCTAACTTGGAAATGCTTTCTCCAGGGAAACAGACCTATTTGAGCTAAATCAAAACAAGATTACAGAATGATTAATAAAACCTATGTGCAAAGGTTGGGGGAGCTGGGATCATTTAATATGGGACAGAAAAGCTGCACGGAGATTTCACGAAAACTTCAGGTGTCCAAAACGTTCTCCAACATGTACTTTTCTTTTTCTTCCTAGACCAATGAGCAACAGCAACAATCTTAAGCTGCATCATTAGGGATTTAGGTCAGCCAATGGCTCTCAAGCCCCAGCTGCATGTTAAAATCTCTCAGAAACACTTTAAAACACACTGTTGCCTTTCCTTGGTCTTATCCTAGACTAAAAAATCTCCAGAGGTGAGAACCAAGCATTGGTATTTTTAAATGTTCAGATGGTTATTCTAAACATTAGCCAGACTTGGGAATTACCTAGTTGACTAAAGGACAAATCTTGGGATGTCCTGGGTCCCAGAAACTGGTGAGGAAAGCATCTATAGATATCTTTACAATCTAGGTGAGATGAGTTATGGCTATGCAAATTGACTCAGTAGCCTCATTTCTAACTTGGACATTTTTTTCTGCTACTAAGTGACCTGGGACCCTCAAGGCACAGAGAGTATCACAGCACAGATTCTCAATCACTATTTGTTGAATGGATGGATGCATGGATGGATGGATGCTAAAAGACCTCCAAGGAGAGCAGCTGACAGTTGTAATGCTATTCTGCAAAAGTGAATCTCAGGAATTGCTTCCCCAAAGCAAGTATTGCTTAAATTAAGAAAATGCTACTAGACTTTGTGATTCAAAAATATCTGCTAGGGGTGCCCTGGTGGCTTAGTAGGTTAAGCGTCCAACTCTTGGTTTCGGCTCAGGTCATGATTTCACAGTTTCTAAATTCGAATTCTATGTCAGGCTCTGTGCTGACAACATGGAGCCTGCTTCTGATTCTCTCTCTTCCTCTTGCTTCCTCTCTCTCTCTCTCTCTCTCTCAAAATAAATAAATAAACTTAAAAAATAAAGATTGAAATGTATTCAATTAAAAAAATATCTGCTAAACTTCAAGACTTTCGTATCAAAGAATGGTGGAAAGAGGTTCAAAGGTCAGCAAGGAAGTGGGTGTCATAGAAGCTGAGGTTGTATATGTTGATTATTCATTTGGAAAGTTCAAAAGTAAAGAAGACAGTAAGTTACATCTAGAGGTGAATACTTTTCTTTGCAAGTGTGAAGACAGAGAGGTAGGATGGTGCAAGTTGGGGAGGGTTGAGATGTTGAGCAGGGTAGTCTAGCTGATGGAAAAAAGTCTCCAGAGGAGATAAGATGGAAGACATACGTGGAGGACTTCTCGGAAAAATTCAGGTGTGCCTCTGGTCTAGTAGGTTATTGCTGTGTAAGAAACTACTCTAAAACCATCCTGATTTACAGATTAGGAATTTGGTCAGAACTCAGCTGGACAATTCTCCTGCTTTATATGGTATGAACCAGAGTCAGTTTGTGGTATTTTACTAGTGACTGCATAGGTCTTTAGGGTCCAAGACAGCTTTACTCACATGCCTTGCTGCTTTTGAAGGCCATATTAATCTGGGCTTCTTCCCCTGTCCATGTAGACTCAGGACATTTCTATGCGGTCTCTCCAGGATGGGTGCTGGGCTTTTATGTGGTAGCCTAGAGCTCCAAGGGACGAAGATGGAAGCTGTCAATTCTATCAGGCTGGGCCTGCACAGATATGGTTTTCCTTCTGCTATACTCAGTTTGTCTATCAAGGCACTGAGGCTGGGCCAGATAGAGAGAGGATAATTGGAACCCACCTCCAATGGTAGGACTATCAAATAATTTGTGGTCATCTTTAATGTGTCACAGCCCCTCCCTAAAAAGAACAGATAAACAGAGATATTACCGTTTTGAGGTAGAAAATAGTGAAAATTAAGTAGTACATACAGTGAATAGCATGGGCATGTCAGTAAAATGTGTCAAGGCAAAAGAGTGTATGTGGCTCACTGGTCTTAGATTAATCTGGTTTCTAACACAACCATTTATTAACCAATTACTGTTTTTTTCAACTGTAAAGTGTGGTTAATATTAGGACCTACCTGACTCTGAACTTGGGTTCTCCAGGAAGCAGAACCTGATATAAAAATTAGCAAAAAGTTGTTGGTTGAGAAGTGCCCTTGAAATCAACAGCTGTGGAAAGGTGGGTAAGAAAGTAGGATTGGACAGAGAGATGATTCAAACTATGATTCAGGCCAGCTCCCCCTTGGTGGAGTCCACAGGAAGGAGCTTTGGATGAGAATGGCCCTTCAGAGTAACCCTGAGCAGGCTGAGGTGGCCAGGTGTACTCCAGCATTGGCTGCGGCCACCTGGGGAAGAGAAAGGCCCTTGAGTAAGATGGCTGTTTCCAGTGGAGAGGGTCCTTCCTGAATGACCCAACAGCTATAGGCATCTGCTGACAGCACTCCTGCCAGCTGGAGAAACAATTCATCATTGAAGGGGGATCTGGGCAACACATCCAGTGTCCATGGATCGGTGTTAGTAATAATTACAGACACCAGCACAGCTCTTGTGTGCTGTAAGCACTGATTCAATGTCAGCTGTTTGCCAGTAGTGGTTGTAAGAAAGGGTTGTAGGCCAGATAAGAGAGGCAGAGTGCTGAATAATGATGTGGAGAAGGACCCAAAGACAGCTAGTGAGATTGTGCAAGGCTCGTCATCAACATTTCACAGAGGCCGGATAGGCAAGGAGTCAAAGGTAGCTAGAAAAAGCCTAGCTAATGGACCGGGCAAATTTGGAAAATTACTAATACATTTCCAGACCAATGTCAATAAGGTAGTGCTCTCTTCACTCTGAGAGTGAATGAAAAGGTCACAAGACCACACTTCTTCTTTTTCCCATGGTTGTTCAACACAGCTAGGGCATGAGGTAATGGAGAGATAATGGGCTCTGGGTTCAGATCCCAGCTCCATATTCACCAGATGGGTGAACCTTAGCAAGTTAATTAATTTCTCTGATCTTCAGTTTCCTCATTTGAAAGTAGAGATCACAATAGCAAACTTGCTGGGTTGCTTAGTGGTAATGTATATATAAATTGCTGTGAATAAAGGCCTGCAATCAACAAGTAGCAATGTTTATGATGGATGGGCTCACTTGTGAGCTGCCTCATTTCTCCATTCAGAAATTACCTAGGGAGAATCCCGGAGTGTTCTGGTTCAGCTTAAACATTGATTAAGCATCCCTTGTGTCAGACTTTGTAGTGTGCACTTACATACACGTGCTCTCTTTTGAGCCTCACAAAAGTACTTATGGGCAGCATTATTGCCCCCTTTCACAGATAAAGCAACAGAGGCACAGAGAAGCCAAGGGCCAAAGACGTTAATTTGTGCATTAAGCAGCATCATACCCACGTCTTCCCTCTACTGCATCACAATTACCTGCCCTAAAGTGAGGTACAGGTCAAGTATTTCTCTGCACCTCAGCATCCAGCAGGGTCCTGGGTCTCCAGCAATGTTCACACTGCTGGTCAGGCATTTGAGGATGTCTAGTTGCTACAGACTAGAGCTTGCATCTCCACCATCAGTTTGGACTGTCAGTTTTCTTCATAATGATTAAAAGAAGGTAAAGGAGGAGGGAAAGGACTAAATAAATCATCTTTGTACATTTTAATCTGAGTCGTTTTTTGAGCGGTGTGATAAGGCAGGTTGTGGAAATGTCAGCTTCTCCTTATCTCTAATTGACTTAAGTAGAGGCAGCTCTAATCCTTGTGTGCACAGGAGCCTGGAGTGGAGAGATGAGGCCAATTGATTCCTACTTTTTAATTAACACATGAGCTGCTTAAAAACAATAGTATATTGGGGGCAGTTTGGGAGCAGGAGAGAATGTGAGGGAGGGTCGCCTCCATGGCAGTGACATTTAGAGCAATATTGGCAAGTGTCAGCATTTGATTTGAATAAGGGTTGGAGCAGGGCTAAGCAGCATGTCTCATGCATGGGTGTCATCATAAGATTGCCACTAAGGTGACAGAGAAGTTTAAGCACTAATGGGAAGACCCTTTAACTTACTAAGCATGTGTTGGGGGGACCTCAGGGTGTGCATTGGGGAACATTGACCCTCTACTAGTCTTCACATTAGTTCTTTTCCAGGAACAGTTAATGAAGTTGAGGGTTTTAGTCCCATGTAGTCCCAAGCAATAAGAATTTGGTCAGGCTACATGTTAGGAGTCTCATCCATAGTAACGGATAGGGCCTGGAGTATTTTGCCCATACCAGGGTGATGCATTTATATGTAAACCCCTGGGCACCCAGAGCTTACTACCTATTCTCATGTTATGTGCTTGGTTTAGATGGAGAGTCTTCTACACTTTATCTTAGCCAAAAGGCTGAGAAGCAATTAAATGGAGAGTCTTTTGACCTCATTCCTATAAAGTCACCTTATTCTGAACTCTAGCGTGCTTGGCTGCTGCCCTAATTTCTACAAAATAACTTCTATTCTCTCTCCCTTGGGAGTTGGATTTCATATTTGGCACTGTCTTGCACATAGTGATGGATTACCAGTGTTAAATCAGGGTGATTAAATCTATGATCAAAATTTATCTTCTGCATTCAACCAGCATCACCACTACCTGGACATTCGTATTGCCATGTCCATTCTATTCCCCAAAGTAGTTCCCTGGAATATCCCTATATGGATAAGAACTAAAATTTGCTTTTTTTTTTCCTGGACATTGACATATGAACTCTGCTCTGTGCCAGGTGGGGATAGGGAAGGAAGAAGAAGTCTGATTGTTGAATTAGCTTCCCAAGACCCATCCTTGCAAAAGCCACTTCTATTATTTCTTTCTCCCCTGGTTACTTTGGATATTACAGCACTCCAGAGTACTTCAAGGCCAAATGACCATGGTTCACAATACCTATAATGTTATTGGAGTATACATGAGAGGATAATGGATTTATAATTAGTGCCCTTTAATAATTAATTAATTAATAGATGGGAGACAGGGGCATGGACAAGATGGCCTCTGAATGTTTTGCTTTCAAGGATTAAAGATCTGTTTTGTAGATTTGGAAAGCAATAAATAAAATGGTTGTTCATAACATTCTACCCATTCCATCCTATAAAACATTCACTTTTCTTTACTCTTGTTCTTCTCTTGTTTATTTTCATTCTACTTTTTTAGGTCTTCCCCTAAGCTTGGGTATCAGGGAGACACATTGATCTGGGAATTTACCTATCTTTTCCATTAGCATTAAAATGTAAGTTTCTTAAGAATGGGGACCACGTTTCATCCACAGAAGTAACTCTATAACAATAATACAAGCTGGCATTTATTAAGCACTCGCTTTGTGTTGGAGATTTTGCTACATCCTTTATATATTTTCTTCATTTAGTACTCAGATCCCCTCTATGAGGGAGCACTATTAATATCCAGATTTTGTAATGAGGAAAATGAAGTTGAGGGATGTTGAGAAACTGGTGCAGGTTTATTCAGCTAGTGAAAGGTCAGACATGCTTAACCATTCATTCTGTACCTATTCCAGTGCCTGACACATAATAGATTATCACTGAGAATTATTCGAATAAATTATGAGTTAAGACATAGATTCTGTTTCCAGTTTTGTTACTAACTTGAACATTCCCTCTAAAGAACTGAGGTTTATTCTTCCCTCCATCACTTTCCACAGGCTCTAGCACATGGCAGTGTGCAGTAAATGTTTAGTAAGTGGATGCTGAATGAATGGCTGATCCCAGAAGTCTTTTCTAGGTCTAGAAGTTTAGGACTGAAGCTTCCATTGACCTCTTTCTTCTCTGACCTCTTCTAATCATTCTATGTTTAGATATTTGATTATATTCTATCCTTTGTTGGTTCTAACTGCTCAGTGTGTGTGTTTTGTATTCCTAAATAAATTATATTATATTTCCCTTGTATTTCTCATGGTGCCTAGTCTAGTGCCCAGAACATAATGCGTGTTCAGTAACTACAGATTGAAATGTAACTGAGTATTGCTTCAGCATACTTCAAGCCAGAAGGAACACTGAAATAGCAATTACCTCTTGGGCTATTGTTTTAGTCTTCAGAGAAACTGCCATGTGGTTTGTGCTAAACAGATGTTTTTGACAGGTCAGGGAGCAGCATCCAGGCTACTGGCTTAAGGCACAATTTGACATACTGCCACAGTGTACTTACTATCCACCTATGAGTGTTGGTCTCCAGAGAGAAAGTTTGTTATTCAGCTTTTAGGAAATTCAGAGGGCAATGGTCTGAGAGAAAGAGAGACCTAAAGGTAATTGATAAAATTCCACTAACTGAATGAATGGTGCCCTGACATGGTTTCAAACACACACACACACACACACACACACACACCACAAGACCCTAACTCTTCCTTAAAGTTGGAGACAAACTTTGATGCTCAATCTTGTTCCTTCCTGGAATTGAGGAGCAAAGACAATTCTCAGAGGGTAAATAGGATGGGAAAATGCAGATAGGCTCTCAGTGCCCAAGGAAATCAAGAAGAGTGATGGTAGTATGTCTTCCTTCAGCATCTGAGACTCCAAGACTTAATGAGCACCACCTTGAAATCAAGACTGACTGATGCGTGTGTTGGCTTCATGGCATGTGTATTATCCAAAAAACATATATTCTCTAGGAAGTAATTAGGAGAAAAGTCAAGAGGAAGAAGGAAAATATGGGCCTAGGCTTTCCTCCCCTTAATTATTCCCCCTGCATTGCTTGGCATTCTTGGCAAAAAGGCATAACCATCCTTGTGTTGTAATTCCATGAATAATTTACCTTTTGAGAGAATGAGCTATTTTATCCTATTCTGCTCCCTCCTCAGCCATCCCCACACACCTGTGGAGCTCATTTGAGGAGTATGCAAGTGCCTTTTAGAAGAGAACAAACTAGGTATTTGCCCATCCTTGTGCATCCATCTGATACCACTGGGCCCGCTCTCTCATATGATGCTGCCTCTCCATCTTGAAATCCCTCTGTACATCAGACATCAGGTCACTTTTCAGTGATATATTCTCCAGATGTTCCTTTAGGGCAAGGGCCAGGTAACATTGATGGGGCCCCTCTGGTGCCCAGCCCAGTGTCTGGTGCATAGTAGGCATTCAATAGATATTTGCTGAATACATGAATAAAAACAAATCTAGATGGGTTTGAGATATACCTACACTACTGTGATGGGTTCTTTAAACCCTGTTTCAGCCAATTCTCCCCCCATGAGAAGTTTGGATACATAAGAATTCGAGGGCAAAAAGAAAAGAGAAAGAAATACATTTACTGTGGAAGTCATCCAGCAAAGTTTGGTGCTCTGCACAAAGAAAACTTCCCAGTTATTTAATTGGGGGACTTGAAAGCTCACAAAAGAGAAAGGAGGGTGGGAAAATAAGAGGGAAAGGAAAATGCTTTCTCTGCTATAGGGAGAGCTGGGACACAAACAAAAGCCCTGTGATTTACCCAAGAATAGAAGCTTAAAGGTCTACAACTACGTGCCAAGGCGCCAGACGGCCTGCCAACCTCAGTGCATGTGGGGCATTTGCCCTTTGATGCAGCCAAGGAAAGGGATTTAAGCAGGCTAATGGTGACCTTAGAACAGCTGTGCTGGAAGGCCATTCCCCTAATTTTCTCCCTTCTCTTTGCTAAAGGAGGCACAAGAAAGAGTTAACGATTAGACTGGAAAAGCCCAGCTCTGGTTTCTGGGAGAATACCTTGTGAGGAAAAAAAACCATGTAGGCCATTAAAGGAGGAAACCTGAGCTGGGGGTAGAGAAAACTAGTGGCGGGTCCAGATGACCACTGAGCAAAATGAGTTAGCATAAGAAGTCCCCACAACAGACAGAAGGCATGCCTTGAGTAGCTGCCATGGGCAAGAGGCTCCTGGAGTTATATCACTGGGTCCTAGCCATCAACATTCAGTGTAGCCCCCCTACTCCCACAACCCAGCTGAGTATGCTAGGTTTCAGCCAGGTTAAATAACAAGGCTCCACAGCCATGCTAGAGTCAGGACTGGAGCCCACAGGGTCAGGTACCATGGCAATGCTGTTGAAGCAGAACCTACAGAGGGGAGGGGACCCTTTCTTTTATCATTCTTGATATGTCTCTTCCACTTCTGTTAATTGCAACAGCTTTTTCTGAGAAGTTAAAACTGCCTGCCTCCCCTGCCTCCCCACCCTGCATAGAACTAAAACAAAACACAACACTTCTAAGACCGACCGGTGTAATTAAATATTTATTGAGTTCCTACTATGGGTTAGGAATGCTACTCTGTGCAGGGGATATAAAAAGGAGTAAAACATTGTCCCCAAGGTATGAAACTCCCAGTCTACCTCATGAATTCATTGTAAAGCAAGGTAGAGTGATTTAATAAGGCGTATGTAAATGCTTTAAGGAAACAAGTAGGTGAACATTGAGACCTCTGATGTGAGGGGAATCAGCTAAAGCTTTTGTGATAGCCTGATGTTTTCAAGCACAATGTGGGAAAGGCATTACAGATGGAAGGAACAGCAAGCACAAGTGCTCAGACCACGGCAGGCACCATTGCATTTGAGATGAACAAGGTCACTCAAGCTGTTTGGTGCAGAGAAAGTAGACATCAAAGTCAGTCTTCACAATCTGCTACCTTAGCATATATTTTCTGGGGGTGGGGGGGTGGGAGAAGGGTATGTCTTTTTTAAAATTGAGGTAAAATATAAATAATATAAACTTATCATTTTTAAATGTTTGTAATCCACTGGCATTACGTGCACTCACAATGCAGTGCAACCATCACCACCACCCATCTCTGAAACTTTTTCATCAGCTCAAACAGAAACTCTGACCCCATTAGTCAATAATTCCCCATTCCCCCTTCCCTGTGGCCCCTGTTTACCTATATTCTACTTTCTATCTGTATGAATTGATCAATTCTAAGTACTCTATGTAAGTGCAATTGTACAAAATGTGTCCTTTTGTGTCTGGCTTATTTCGCTTAGTATAATGCTTTCAAGGTTCATCCATGTTTAACTGATAGATATCAGAATTGTATTACGTTTTGGGGCTGAATAATATTCCATTGTATGGATAGACCACATTGTGTTTGTTTGCTCATCTGTTGATAGATAACTAGTGATTTCCATCTTTTGGCTATTATGAATAATATTGCTACGGACATTGGTGTACAAGTATCTGTTCAAGTCTCTGCTTTCAATTCACTTAGGTATATATCTAGAAGTAGAATTGCTGGATCATGTGATAATTCTATGCTTAAATTTTCAAGGAACTGCTAACATGCTTTCCACACTGGCTACACCATTTTACATTCTCACCAGCAATGCACAAAATTTCCAAGTTCTCCATACACTCCATATGCTCCAGACACTGATGGTTTTCTAGGAGCTTTGTTGTTATTGTTGTTGTTAAGTATAGGCATCCTATGAGGTGGTTAAGTATAGCCATACTACTATGGAGTGGTTTTTCATTGTGGTTTGATGTACTTTTCCCTATGATTAGTGATGTTGCACACACTTTTATGCATTTATTGGTCCTTTATATATCTTCTTTGGAGAAATCTCTGTTCAAGTCCTTTGTTCATTTTTGAATTGAATTGTTTGAGTTTTTTTGTTTGTTTGTTTGCTTTCAATATATAAGTTTTGAGGATCAGGGGCTATAGAATTGGAGCTAAACGTAACCACTAAAGTTTTAGGCTTATTTGATTTTACTTTTATTTTATTTAGATCTGCCTTGCTCAAGTGTGAGACTGGGGAAGTATTTTAAAAGTCTTATTGTTGTTGTTATGTATTTTCTTGTATTTTTTGAATAAGCTGCTCCTCCTCAGTTCCCTATGGCCAAAGGTAATAAAACTCAAAGCAGATGTGGGAATGCCAAGCTAAATAAAAACCCAGAAAACCACCGGGAAACAATCTGAGGATGTAAATCATACATCGTGAAAGCCATTGGATTAGAAACACATTACCCTTGTCTGATTTGCTAACACCCACATGTTCCAAGTAAGCTTCAAGTGTGATTTACATCCCGACATTTAAGGAAATGGGAAAAGGGTGATCCAGCTCAGCCTTGATGAATGCCTTTCTTTTTGTCTGTAACTCCAGCCCTGGAGAACAATGAGATAGGTATCTCCAAACATGTAAATGGGGGATCTGGGCCAAGGAGCACCTGTGCCTATCAATTTAAGGGCTTATTCCAGCCCTGATTTGATCCTGGATAGTCATGTAAAGCAAGGAGCTAGCTGCTTTCTCTAGTGGATCTAGTCAAGGACTGGTGGCCAGAATTCCTGTCTTCAGATCCTAGCCCCTCTGTTCTTGGGGGGACCTCGGGTTTTCCCTTCTGCAAAATGGGGAAAGGAATTGCAGCTCTCAGACTGTAATATGGTTCATATGAAGCAAAAAATGTTCTGCACACAATCTGACAGGAAATACAGTTTGAGAGATGCTAGAGGAAAAGAAGAAAAAAGTGTAGAACAAGGCAAAAAAGGCTACAGCAGCAAAGCATGCATATATAGAAAACAAATGGCAGTTTTGCCCAGTGCCAAAAGCAGATATTTAACAGTTGGAAATTTTATTTGCTGTGCTTTCTTGTGAATTTGAAGGCCCTTATCCCAAGGCACAGACCCCCTTCTGTGCTCCTCCATCTCACCCCAGCATGCAAAAGGCACTCTCTCCTCCCCACATTCTGCTTGCCCCTTGGTCCTTTGAATTACCAGGCAGTCCTGCCCCACAGGCGCTAATCCCTCTGGTTTCTCTCTGAAGGAGATTTAGCAGCATTCACAAATTCAGAGTTAAATCCTTCATATCTCCCAATCCAAGTGAACAGCTGGTAGTGGATACTGATGGTGAGGAAAGAAGTTATCACTTTGTTGGGTATTTCCCTGAATAATAAGTGAACTGTTTATGACATTTCTGGGGGCATCTGAAACTCCCATCACCAAGCCCCTTCCACCCCTTTGCTATTAGGACAGGTTGTTTATAGTTTGAAACGTGGGTGAAGTGGTGCCTATTCTAATGCTACATGAAAGTTCTATTAAGAGTGACATCAGACCAGGACTGGGGTCTAAGGACAGCAAGTGAATTAAGTTTTCATTTATTAGTATGTGGCCTTATGCAAGTTGTAAAGCATCTCCAAATCTTGGTTCCTTCCTCTGTGAAATGGGGCTAATAGTTTACCAAAAATCTCCTGTTGGGATGAAATAGGATAGCATAAAAAACAATGAATGAATGGATGAATGAACGAATGAATGAATAGGGCAGCATATGACAGGGTCTCTGGCATATCACAGGTGCTCAACAAATGTTAGTTCTTTAGTTCTTAACCCAACATAAAAGAAAATCATCAGTTCTTTGGCCAAATAAAAAGCCTTATTATGATATTTTTGGGAGAGGTCAGGAGTAGGAGGGAGAAAAGAAAATTTCCCCCACAATTATACTGGTATCCTTCTTGGGCATGGGGCCATTATTGAAAAGTCACTTACAGAAATGGTTGCACTGTGGCCTCAGCAGGAAGGGGGGTGTGCTCGGCCTGAGCCAGGCTGCCTGAGTGTCTAAGCACAAAGCGCTTCAGACCATGCTGAGCCCTTGATGACTGGTATGAACTCAGCCTGCCCCGGCTGCATCACCACGCGGCACAAATCCCTGCTGTATTTTCAATGGAACGAGCCGCTCCAGTGGCGCTGAAGAGAGAGTGGGGGAAGGCCTTTCCTCGCAAGCCAGGTTTGCTTTGCAACCACCACTGAACATGTTTTTAAAATTCACTTTAGGTTTGCCTCTCAGGGTCCTTGATGCTGCTCACGGAGGGAAGGTAGACAAAGCTCATTTGTCTGTGTGCCCCTGTGGCCAAGGGTGGTCCAGGTGACAGCTGTTAGCTCTGAAGCATGATGGGCCCTAGGCAGAAGGAGGACTTAATTAATCAATACATTGATTGAGCACCTACTGTGAGCCAGGCACTGTGCTAGACACAGTGGGGTATAGAAGACAAGGCACAATCTTGCCTTCTGGTGTCTTAAATTTTAGCCAATTGTGATAATGCATAAGCATGTGAAAAGCTAAATAGCAATATAAGAAATAAATAACAACTCAATTCAATAATATAGGAGATGTCACACAGTGATTAATTACCAAATGAAAGGCACAGACATTAAATACTATTGGAAAAAATCAATCAGTGTGTATTTACTGACTGCCTCTTGCAGGCCTATGATCAAGAAGCAAGCAAGATATTTCCAAGGACCTCTGCCTTGGCCCCCTCCTCTAATGTTCTGTTGAAGTTCTTGGCAGCCAAATAAGTGCAGCAAAATGGCATAAATGTCATTAGAATCTCTAGCCCTTCCATTCCAGATGCCTTGGTACTTAGGTCCCTAAAGAGAAGAAGGCAGGGAACACCATCACCCCAACCAGAGGCTTTCACCCACAACTTCTGGTGTGTGTCTCCCTTGAAGCGGTTGTCACATAGCCCTGAAACTTCATGCATCTGTCTCCCTCACAAGAGCACAACCCATCAAAAACGAAGGGCTTGATTTACTTCCTTTTGTAGCTTTCTTTCTGTCATTGCTTACTGTGATGACTGACACACAGCAATGACTCCCCAAAATGGTTGACTGAATGTTTATAGCATGCTATTGAACTTAATGCATGACTACTGCCAAACATATCTGGTATCTACAGCAGAACTCTTGGGAGTGGATAAGTCCTTCCTGGAACAAATGGCTCCTTGTCAAAAAGCTAATACTTGTAATAAATGTATAGGTTGGGTGGTTGAGTGGCAGCACTCATTGTATTTCCTCTTTTCCTTGTAGAAAACATGGGGGAGAAAGGACTTGCTCAATTATATCTTCCTTTAGCCAGGCCCAAGGCAAACAGTTTACTTGTACCCCACCAGTCATGGAAGTGTGCTGGATGTCCTTCAGCTTGGGTGAAAGATATGGACAGTATCCAAGAGAGTAAGATGCAGTGGCCTGGCACCCCTCAAATTTCCTAAGCCTGCCATATGAGAGTTGTTCAGCCTTGATCGCAAATCAGAAAAGCAGATACAAAATGGAAGGTGAATCAATGGCACATGAGTGGGCAGGAATGACAATTAGCAATTACTTGTGGGACATTCACTAAATTTTCTCACCTCACTGGGCTATTAGGACCTGTGCATAGAGTTCTGATTCCAGAATGTAGTAAGCAATTCATAAGTGTTTGCTAAAGAAACAGGTTCATGGGTGATGCAGAAGATAAGAAACTTTTAATGTCTTTCAACATTTATATATATATATATTTATATACTTATTATATATATTAGGAAAGTCATCAAACATACAGAAAAGTTGAAATAATTTTACAGTGAGTACCCACTGACCCATCACTAGATTCTACAATTAGCACTTTACACAGTTTTCTTTATCAGAAATGCATTTCTCTATCTGCAATCCATTCATCAACATGACACTTTTATTCTATAAAGGTTATATTTCACTTATGGAAACAAAATGTATACATGTGGAATGATTACTCAATGTTTTACAAAGCAGTGCTAAATACTGTGATATAGGGATGCATCTGGTTGGACTTGAGAAGACGATCTTCCATGGGGAATAAAATATTCAGAGACCATTTCATGTAGGGAAGTAGGACTTCAGCTGGGCCTGGAAGAATGTGTAAGATCTGGACAGGAGAAGGAAAAAGCATGGTCTTTAGTGAGGTGAGATCCCAGGGACAATGTGTGAAACATTGTTCTGGCCAGTAAGTACTACACCATCCTTTCCCTCCTGCTTGATGCTGCTCCGGTGCCATCATTATCCTTATCATCATCAGTGTTTAGGACAAAAGATCAATATGAATACCATGGGGGATTCAGACTCTGAGTTAGCTGGGTATCTTTCTTGTTGAGTGATATATGGTGGGTTTCAAGAGATTGGTACGGAGGGGTGGGCATTTTTCACCTAGAATGAAGGTTAGAAAAAATGAATTGGTATGGGTGGAAGATTGGAACTTGAGGAAATAGTTGGGAAGTAGGTGGGAGATTTTGCTAGTCCATTCTGAAGGTACCTGGTGAAGGCCTGAGAGCTTGCCTGCCTGTCTCCAGAGCAGGGAGTGTAACACAGACCTGCTGGAGGGGAACACGTGGGCCTTGGGGAGAGCTGCCACCTTGCAATGGTCAAAACGGAACAGGCCCAGCATTGGGTGGAGGCAGCTCAAGGAGGGATCAGGAGCCATCAGAGCCACTAAATACCAGCCTTCCACTCAGTGCCATCTTGTGAAGAGGCTTCTGAAGATCAGCTTTAAAAGGCTTTTATTACTTAGGTCCTTCCTGGCACATTTGTTGGGGTAATGGAATTCAGAATGCAATGCTGGCTTTAGCTTAAATGGCAGGTAGAGAAGGTGCAGAGCAATTACTGGGTATGTCTGCACAATTTTGAAAACTAGTTACCTATCTGCTGGCAGTAGAAGGTTTGGCTGCCTGAAGCCAGGACACTCTCTTGCCTTTGTTGTTTCTCTTTCCCTCCACTCTCTCCCAGAGCCACCCTCTCCTTTCCACTGCATAGTTTCTACTGCCTGTGAATTGTCTTACTAAGCATGGATGTGGTCTGTTTGTTTGGGGCTGTCTGGTGAAGGAATGCTTCACCTTCCCTCTGCAGTGGTTGCCCTGTGCTGCACTGTGGAGCAGGGCCAGGGTCTGGTGTTCATAGAACAAAAGATACCTGTCCTCTGAATGGTCCAGCCATGCTGGGCCAGGAGGAATTCTTGCAAGTGCAGTGAGCGGATAAGCTCATTCATTCGGTGACGCAGCCTCTGTGTACTTTGTCAGCAAGATGGAGAACACTCACTATTTTCTCTGGCTTTTAGGATTTCCATATTTATTGCTTGTTTGCTACCACTAGGGAGAAGAGAAGAGGAGAAAACAACAACTTTCTCCATTTGAAATTTTAAACATGAACACATGAGGCTTCCCCTCCCTCCCTCCCTCATCCCCTGCAGTTCCAGCAATGCATAGAACCGTAGAATGTTAGAGCTGGAAGCACTTGGGAATCCAAAAGTGTTGCTTCATTTTACATACAAGTAAACCACAGGCAGAGGATAAAGGGATATGGCCAACGCCAAATACCTAGTTAGTGGTAACCCTGACGTTAGCATTTATATCTGCAGAGTCTTAAGTTAATGTGCTGTCACTATATCATGCAGGCTCTATTTCTATTTAAGTCAAAAATCCTACTTGGAACTCCCAGATGTCTCAGTTGGGTGAGTGTCTGGCTTCAGCTCAGGTCACGATCTCACGGTTTGTGGGTTTGAGCCCTACATTGGACTTGCTGTCAGTGCAGAGTCTGCTTTGGATCCTCTGTCCCCCACCTCTCTCTCTGTCCCTCCCCTGCTCACACTCTCTCAAAAATGAATAAACATTTATTAAAAATCCTACTTTGCATAGGAGATTCTGCTATGTGTAAAGTATTTACAAGAGGCTTGCACATTAGCTTGCACATTTGTCCCCACTGGTGCAGTTGCTGAAGTGCCAGGGTTGTGAAGCAGGTGATGCAGAACTGGGCCAGTGGGACAGGTGGGCTCTGTCCTGCAGGAGTGTAGCATTGAGTAGAGGTGATGACACAGAGTAGATAGGGTGCAATAAGAAATGATGTATGTTAGAGGCTAAAGCACTTGATGCCTCGCATGCAGTATATATATTAGATGATTCTTAAAGAACAAAAAGGTATTATCCTGCATCAAGGGGCCCGGGAAGGCTGTGGAGGGAACAATACTGAAGTCATCTTCTGGAAGAATTTCATCTGACAACTATGTGGGGAAAGGCATTTCCAGCAAAAAGCAGAGCTTGAAAAAAGATATGTTTGGGAATCACATATAGACAAGCTGCATGGGGATGATTGCCTGTGCAGCAATAGCACAAAGTGTGACTGGAAAGTGGGGTCAGCCATTCATAGGATGGAGATTTACTGAGGGCTTGCCCCGTGCTGGCACTTGTAGACCTGTGATTCTGCAGCTAAGAAGACAGAGAGGGAGAAGATGGGAGGCACACACCCACATACACATTATGATGTAACAGCAAGTGCCTTGGAGCCTAATTTGATAGAGGCCATGTGAGGTAAGACTTGAATGACAAGGAGAAGCCAGCCGTGGGAAAATCAGAGTCCCGGAACCCTCCAGGCAAAGGATAGGAAAGTGGAAAGCTTTGAAGCAAGAACAAACTTGGCAGACTTGAGAAAGAAAAACAATAAAAGGCCCATGTGAAATGAATTTTGGGGAAATCTACCAATGGGAGAGGAGTTTGGGCAGCTGAGCAGAGGTTAGATTTTGTAGAACCTTCTAGTCCATGTCCGGAAGATTGAATTTCATTCTAAGTGCGATGAGAACAGAGTCCAACCTCCTTTCCTGCATTATCTGGCCTTGGCCTGTGTCTCCGTGGGAACAACTCATCTTGGTTTGCAGAAGACTTTCCAGTTTTAGTACTGAAAGACATACTGAATCCTGTGAACACCCTCTGTCCCCAGCAAGAGAGTGTCAGTCACCTTACCTCCCATTCTCATTCTTGTGAACTACAGTCTTGTTGCAATTGTTTGGGGCCATGTTGTGGAGTCACTTGCAAATCTCTGGCTGATTCATTAGAAATAGATGGCCAATAAAAATTTAGAGGAATGGGAATAACATAGTTAAAGTTATTTAAGCATTTGTAAGATAGTGACAACCTCAAGGGTCATTCAATTTACATAAAGATCAAATCTTTATGAAATCTGGGGATTCATTTGGACATGGAAAGGGTAATGGGCCAATAGACATGCCTCCCTTGGGAATAAAAAAAAAAAGGTCATCTCCATCCAGATGTTCCTGTCAACACCCTCTCTTGCAGAATTGATGGGATGCTTCAAGTCTTCATTCTTCAAGACTTGAAGGTATGAACTCAGAGTATCTCTTTAGTAAGCAAAACTTACAGGAACAGACCTTCACATGACCATCCCAGGTGAGTCTGTGCAGGTATCTAGGATTATAGGAAGCTAGTTGTGGGAGAAATTATAGTAGTCACTCTGCTCCTCACCTCTAGAATTGTATTTTCTAGCTTCTCATTAGTTAGAATGAAGCCAGAATAGGACCTTACTCCTTTAAGAATCTTAACCAAGATAATGGTATTCGTGATCTCACAATCACATAAATCACTGCCAGCCCCCTTAAGTCAATTCATATTTCTGTAGTTCGTTAGTGGCTCGGGAGGAAATTGCATTTATTATAATTGCCTCTAATTGCACCAGATTAGTGATTACAATTATTGATGGCAGCTGATTATTCATTAGGCATCAAATCAATTCCCGTGCTTCCTCGTTACTCGAAACAGTAACTCTGATGAGGAGAGGTCTAAAGGAGGCCACGTCCACCCTCTTCCCTGCATAGCAGGGCAACATCCCATGCTGTCTCTAAACAAGCACCTAAAAACAATTTCGGACTTAAAGTGACAGAGAAGCATCCCTCTCCTTCCCCACCCAATGCCTACTGCCAATTCCAGCACTGACTGACAAAACTGTGGATCTGTTCAACATCAACAAAGCTTATTTGGAGGCCCCAGAATGCTCCAGAATCAATAGTCCTTCCAGGATGTCCCTCTTGATTACACAATGGCAAACATCAGCATTCCCTGGTCCAACTTTTCTGGAATATATACAACCTAGAATGCAAAGAGAGGATAGACCTTAGATCTGTAGGGACCTGGCTTTAAGTTTTTGCTGAACTCTTTTGAGCTACATAAAGCCAGACAAGACACTGACCCTATCTGAGGTGAAAAATTAATGGTAGATTATAAGTAAACAAGTGATGAGATCTCAGCTTCTCATGTTCACAATTTGACTTGATCACCTAGAACAGTGCCAGCAGAGAGCAAAAGCCCCATAAATATCTAAGGAGTGAACACATGGCTATAATAATTCCCACCTGAAAGGACTGTGGTGGAGGCTGAAATTGAGAACATATTTACAGACCTTGTCTTGCACCAGGTGAAGAGTAGCTGCTCAAGAAATGTCACACCCTTCCTACTTCAACTCTATTTCCTCCATCCTTTAACGTTTAAATTACCCTCAAATGTTTCATTCCTTATCTCTTTAAGTACTGGATCAATTTTAACTATAAATTTCTTGACCATGTATTTTCTTGCCAGTGAACACCAGTGTATTTTTAATATAGGAGTAAATTCCAGAAGACCTTTGCATGGTGGTTTTTGTTCTTTGGCTCATTCATTAGTACCTACAGCATGCCAGGCACTGGATCTAGAGGAGTTGAGGGATAAATAAAACATAGGTTGACCTTGGACAGCTCACAACCAAATGGGAGAGACTGTTCATTCTGTTTCTATGCTTTGTTTGCATTCAAGAAATGTACAAGGTCTAATAAGCCCACAGGATGGAGAAACCTAGCTCAGCTTGGAGGGTCAAGAGGGCCTCACAGAGGTGGCATTTGAGATGAGCCTTGCAACTGTATGAGTTTCTTCAAATGTCTAATGAAGTGGCTAGATTTGCAACAGAGCAAATAGCTCCTGAAAAGACAGGAAGGCAGAAAGAAGCAGCTTTTCAGAGTGGCACAGTGCACTTCTGGGTGTTTGATACTTCATCACCATGGCAATGTTAAATGCTCTTGGCCAGATACTCCCATGGGCCCAAACCTACATGACTAAGGGGCCTTTCCTTCTGTAGCACTTGAGATCTCAGAAATGTGGTGTTGCCTGAGGGTTTTCTTCCTGCGTACTTCTTTGAGACCATAGGTCCCTTTGATGACACAAAATTGTAAACCATCCTTTCCCCAAATTTCCAGGTCACCCAGATTCAGTGCCCTCCTTCAGCTCTCCTACTTATCACAATCCCCATAGTCCCACTCGTGATTCAGTTTAAAGGGCATAAGTGTCCCAGGGAGCAAAACCATTCACACATGCTATTCTAGACATGCCTTCTCAGTCACAGAAACCCCTGCACACACCAGAGAAAGAAGGAAGAAGCCTATAGTGAGGATGCATGCGGCATCGTTCCTACTCAGGTCCTTGTCCACATGGGAGCTGCTGCTATTTCCTTGATTGCTCAGACACATGAGCCCTTCAATAGGTCTGACCTGTACCCAGGCCCTCTGAGAGATGCCCAAAACAATCCAAAATATGGGGCCTAGAGCCTGGAGGACATGACCCCAGCACCCTATCCCTTGCAGGCCTTAGCTTCACATTTGCCTCTTTCCGCAGAGCCAAGGGGAAGCATGTGACTTCTCTGGGCAGAATGAATTTATTTTCTACTTTGAGTCTCTTGAGCGCCCTACTTCTGAGCCAGTTGAAACTTCATTTTGTCCTAAGAGCTCCCTCTCCATCCCAGGCTGCTTATCTATGTGTGAGGAAATTAACCCTGTTCCCTAGTTGACATGTTCCTCTACCTCCTGTCTTCTAAATAGCCCATATGGTGGCAGTCTCCTCTTTGAAAGCTGATCTTTTAGGGGAAAGAAATATGTAAGTATAGTATCACTTCCAGAGAAAGCAGAGAATTCTAGTACTGTATGATAGGCCAGAACTGCAAACAATGCTTTCTCTTTCTTGGCAACTGCACCCACTCCCAACCACTTTCCCAAAATTCACTGGAGGGCAGAGTCTCTCTTGAAGGGCAATAGGACAGAAGTCCATGTCCACTAACTCATAAAGGAAGTTACATTCTGTGATTTTCTGGGTGTGGAGAAAGCTGCTGTGGCCAGGGCTTGAGGGAAGTTCTGCCTGGTGACAGAACCATACGAGTTTTCCTGGGCTGCTTTGGGAAGCTACATAGAGCTGGCTAGCAGCAACCACACAAGTTAAGGAGAGGCTCTCCCTCCCTCTGCCCTGGCAGAGCTCCCCTAACTCTAAACTTCCAGAGAAATACAGGCCGGAGCACCCCCACCCCTGCTCCTGCCTGGTCCTCCATCAGCCAGTGCCTGTGGTCCTACATCATCCCGGTAACAGTTGGTAAATGAGTCCCAGTCTAGCTGCTTATGCAGGATGGTTGTGCAGTAAAAGCCTTCATCCTTATGGCAGGCACATTAATGCCAAGTTTGCTCATCCTAATTAATAACAGTCAGTAAACACCAAAGAGAGCTAATGATGATTACAGGCCGCAGCTCCTGCGTGTTAGCAAACACGCCAGGCAGGTGGCCTCTCCTCCCTTCCCAGGAAAGAGACTGGGTCTGTTTCTTGCAGAGATGCTATCCCTCCTCAAAGTCTCTACCCCAACATTCAATAAATCTTGGGTGACTTCTTTCACCCAAATTCCTGGCAAATAAAAGGAGGACAAGATCCATGGAGCCCAGTCACATGGAAAGGATCTGGCTTCTGGAACAGAGGTCTCAGGAGCAGACCCTTGGGTGCCTGGGGGCTCTGAAACAGCTTTCCCCAGCACTGGAGATGAAGCAAAATTTTCTTTTTGTTTCCCTTATTTTGAAAATATTTTTGCCAATTTCCAAATTATTGCAATTGGCTTTAAAAAAATTAAAATACTACAGAAGTATGTGAAGAAGAAAGGGAGAGCCTCCCTTAGTCCTAGTCCAGAAGTAGAATTGAGTCGCTGGCTGGAGTGTCTGCTTTCTTGAGTTTCTCCCATCTCCTCTTCCTTACAAGGTACAACCTCAATTTGATTCTCTTCTATTCCTGGTGCATACATGGCTTCTTTCCACTACTGAATTATCCCTGTTGTGTACCCTCCACTCTTTGTTCTGCAAGCTTTTACCCATATTCTACTCCTAGACCTTTTCTCCTGACTCAGGGATTCTTCTTATGATTTCTAGCTCCAAAGAGACAAAAGGAGGAAGGAGTGATGTCCCTAGGATACCTCAAGGATACTTCATCTTGGAATGTTTTCTTTTCCAATTTGCAGGAGTTATGGCAATGACTCAATTATTCAGGACTGAATCTAAATTTGAAGTTTTTCTTCTCAAAATAGCCCCTGACACCATGGTCCTGGGAATGTAAGGAGTTGCAAAGATCACACATGGTGGGTTTGAAAGGCCCTCCTCAGAGAGCCTATCAACTCCCGGTTGTGGGCCCTCTAGCTGGTACTAGGACTGGATTGTAAAAACTGATCTCTGGCCATCTAAGAAGGTAACTATATGGCAATGGGCAGAGGCAATCTGAGGAATAGAGCAGGCCACTGTGGTATCAAAATCTCATCCTGGTTTGATCTTTTGCAGCAGGACCTCAGTCAGACCCCTCTCAATCTGTCATTTTTTCTTTGTTAACCTCATCTTTCTTTTCAGGGAAATTTAGTTCATACGGCTTTAAGGATACTGTTACCTCTATCACCAACACTACAATTCAGAGGACACTTTCTTCTTTGATGGGCTGCTCAATTTAGTCCACTCACACCTGGTTCTCTGAGGGTTTAAGAATGAAAAGAATAGAAAGAACCATGAAAAATCATTAGGTAACATTTCTAGAATGCTAACAAACAGATCCGGGTAAATAAGTGAGTGTGATGGAATGACTTATCTTACTGTCTTTTTAAATGTATGGGATCTTACACTTTTCTCTCTTTCTCTTTCTCTTTCTTTCTTTCTTTCTTTCTCCCTTCCCTTCCCTTTCTTTCTCTCTTCTTTTCTTCTCTCTTCTTTTCTTTTCTTTATCTCCTTTTCTCTTTTCTTTTTTATGTCTCCTTTTGTGTGGCTATTAGTCTTTCCTCCATTTTTTCTCTGATTGACCATGTTTTTTCTCTCACTATTCTCATTCTCTCACCTTTCCTTTTGATTACGATAAGGAATCAATGAGCATTTCTCAGTTCAGTTTGGTATATTCCATGCATTAGTTCATCCATCCCTTCATTCATTCCACCAACACTCACAGAGCGCTCTTACTCTGTATCAGTCTCCTTGCTAGGTGCTCAGAACACAGAGATGCATACACACACCATCTCTGCTCTCAAGCAATACTGAATCAGCAAGGGGAGGAAGACATGAAATCAAAAAAACTGTTAAATACATGCAGGAGATGATGGGAGTTTCAAGAAGGTGATGAGCAGATCTATGGGGTCAGATCAGGGAAACCTTCATAGAAAAAGTGACATTTGGACTGAATATTAAAGTGTGTTGAAGGTGTCACTGAGTGGAGCACAAAAGGCAGGGGCTGGTGGGAGGATGGATTTGAAGGCAGAGGGTGCTGCCTGAGCAAAAGCTTGGAGGCGTGAAGCATCCGAACATTTGAATATCTGAAAGTAATCTAACCTGGCTGGGGAGGGCGGCTGAATTTGATGATCAGGGACCTGGCAAGCTACCTGAAAATACAAATGGCATTTCCACATGGATTGTCAGCTGAGCGAGTAAGGAGGGGGACATTTACATTTTACCTAATACCCTGCTGTACTATTTGAATTTTTATGCCGTGAACATGCATTACTTTTATTAAAAGGTAACACTAATAATTTATGGCATCATGTGTTGTGTTAGAGCATTAAAGCTCTTCTTTTTTGAAAGCATGGAGACAGGCAGGATTTTAAGCAGGACAATGCTCTTTGAAGCAGATCTAATGTTCTATGTTTCTTATTCCTTCACTTTAAGATAGATAAGTATAAACTTGTTATCTATTTCTTTAACAAATGAAGCCAAGTTGTACTTTACCTCTAAGTAACCCTTGGCTGATTTTATTTCTTTGTTGGTCAGTGACCCTTGATAGGAACAGGGTTCCCCACTGCTGCATTAGCAATTCCACTCTATCCCTGATGATTGTCCTATTTCCCTGTCATCCCATTTATAGACATCTGCCCTTCCTTTTATATTCTGCACAGCAGGGATTTCTGCTAAGGCTGAAAAATTGCCTATCAATCCTGGCCAACACCAACCATGTCATGCTTTTTAGACTCCTGGGAACCAGCCTGTGCTTCCTGCACTAGCCAATGCACAAGTTGCCCAGTATCTCATTTGGAGCTTTTCTATCCAGCAACACCACATTCCCCAAGAGCAAGAGAGACTTAGGAGCCCGTGCAGCTGCCTCAGCCACTGGGGGACTGTAAATGGAGTAGCCAACTAAACCAGGAGTGGCGGGCACCATGCTGATCTTTCTGCAAAGCTGCCCAGTGATCCTAGGAGGCAATGAGAAACCAGGTGACCTTGGGTTTTGTGAAGAAAGTGGGAGGCCCAGATGAAGAACCTTTCTTTCCTTTCCCTGCTTCACAAGCTGTATGTACCTTTCTTCTCCTCTGAATCCATCTCTCAGGCCTCAGGACCCTCTGTCCCTGCCCACCCCCTTCTTTTGGCTGAACTCATTCTCAAGGCAGAGCCTCTTCTTCCCTGTCCCTAAAGCCTTAGTTCTGTCTCTGGATTTTGTGCTGTGCTACTGTCTTCCCTAATGCTTGCCCCTCAGCGATCCTGGTCTGTGAGGTTCTGCTCCAACACTCCTCCTCTAAGAAGACTTCCCTAGGACTTTAGTTCTTATTTATGTTCTCACCCTCTCCACTCCCACAGACCTAACCACGTGATTGTACATCTAATTCACATAGATTGGTTGTTCTTGGATTCTGTGACTCAATTCTATTTCTCTTTTGTGAAGTCCTTGAAGGTGAGAGGTGGGATTTATAAATCACTGATTACTCTCAAATCTACAAGGTCTAGCACAGTGATAGGCAGCAGGTGGCTAGAAGGCATTGGAATAAGGTCACAAACTTGTTTTCAAGATCACACCAAAAAGAACAGGAAATTTGGAAAGAGACAGAAGGGTTCAAATAAGCCTTTCCTATGTATGAACTGATCTTGGGTAAGTTCCTGAATGTAAAAGAGCTTCTCTTTCCATAACTATTAAATAGGGAGAGTGGTACTTCTCTGGGAATTTTAGTGATATTAAGTTAGATATGTAAAGCAAGTAACTCTATGTTTGGATTTTCTTAGGTAGGTAATAAATCTTCATTCCCTTCCTTCTTAAGTCTTTGCAAGAACTTTTTCCTTTGGTCACAGGCATGTTTTTGTCTCTACCAACACCCTCCCCTTCTGACTTTTTTTAAGTCAATCCCACTCAGGAAAGAAAATAGCCCCCAGGCAGTTTACCCAGGTGATGCCTAGAGGGGTGAGTCAAGAGAAAGAAAAAGAATTGAAAAAACAACAACAACTGTATTTCTTCTCCCTAGAAGGGAGGGGTGAAGCTTGATCATTTTCCTTTATATTCATGGTGCTTTTTTCCTCCCCAGAGATGCAGTGCTATATAAATGTAAAGTTATAATAATTATGATAACATTCAGATTAAATGTGATGCTGACAAGGCTTCCAGAGATAAGGAAGTTTGCTGATTCCCACTGGAATGAGTAGAGCAAAGTCTGCTTTCCCATGCAGACTTCTCCATTCTGATCCACTAGGACTGCCTGTGGTATGGGGGTGGGGCAAATCAGAGGCTGACCCCTTGGTGCTTTATGTATTTTTGTGATATATATCCGACACACCTATTGCCTCCAGGCCTCTTAGTATAATCAAAATTCACACTTCATACATCAAATGACGGAAACAAGCCAACAGCAATATTCCACTGTGGACTAATAACTTAAAGTCAGTTACCAGATAATTGGGAATTTGGAGCACTGTTAGGGAAAGGGTAGCCGTAAGAAAGCTACGGTAATACAGGACTTCATAGTCAATGATCTGATTGCCCTCAAAATTGGGAGCCCTTGAAGGCAGATTCCATGTCTTGTGCATCTTTGTTTTCTATGTGGTACTTGTGCATGTATGACAGTTAAAGGTACAACTGAATGTATAATGCAGAGAGGCAGAAAAGCTCCTCATCTCCACCATTTAATACTCTTCTCATTGCCCAAAAAGTGATGCCAAGAAAATATGGTAGAAGTTCAGGAGCAGATTTGGGAAGGATGCTTTCTCCCTTTCTGGAATATACTTTGATCCCATTTTAGAGTTTGGCAGCAGAAGCCCAGAAGCATGGGACTTGGGACATTTAATGAGGAAGGAGACTTGTATGCATCTGGGATGCTGAGTCTGAGAACCCTGCTCAGCATGTTGCAATCAGGTGAATAAGGAAACATAAGTCTGGGGTCACACCCTCTGTAGAAACAACTATAGGCAGAAAGTTACCCAGGAGAGAGAGAGTCAAAAGGTTTTTGGCTATGTTCAAGATGTCAGGCATTAAGCTAAACCTTTCATATCTATTAAACCACAATGAGCTGTAGACCACTGATTGCATCCTTAATTTCTCAGGAAATAGAACCCCCACAGAAAAAATGACACAAACATAACTGTGATTGAAAGATGGGAAATAGTCCTCCCCAAGCCACAAGATGTTGTTTTTTCTGGTACCCAAAGCTTTTTTTACCCCATGTGTTCATGTGCCTTGGACACTGAGATAAGGTTTGCAGTCAAGGACAGATTCTGTTGGAGGTTATTCATGGTTAATCAAAGCTGTTCCATGCAGCTTTTCAAAAATCTTCATTAGTGAAGAGTCGGGAAGTAAGGGGGGAGGAGATAAAATATTCACAGGAGGAAATTAAATTCTGCCCCAAAGATGATTAACATCTCCTAACACTAATGATGAATTTCCATCTTTCAAATGACAACACACAATTTAAGGTAGTGTCTTTTTCACATGCATGTGTGTGCGTGGTGAATTATGTTCATATAGTTAAATAAGTATGTAATGACTTGCATTTCATGGCAGACCTATGAGCACACATGAAGTGTTTGCATTGCCTCAGGAGAAGCATGTGTCTTTGGATCTGGAGAATTAGAGATCACATGGCAAAAGAAGCAAGAACAATAGGTAACTACATTAAATATTTACTATGTGCCAAGCACTGTTCTGAACACATTACATGAAATGTATGAATCAAGGCTAAAAAAAAAAAAAAAGCTATGAAATAGACACTCTTCTGTCTCCTTTTTAGATGAGGGACCTGGGCTTAGATACGTAAAGTAGTTTATGAATGCTACCCAGTTGGCAGTGGCAAAGCCTGGATTCAGACCCAAAATTTTTACTGTAGAGTCCTTGCTTTTACCTGGAACTATACTCCATACCATCTCATGGTGATGAGGGATTCAGGGCAACCTTTATGGAGTAGAGTGATAGCATTTGAAAATGATAGTGGCTCATAAAGGAAAGTTTCCTCTGGTAGCTAAGAGTAAGTGAGTCTGTCAGAACTATGCAAACAAACAAAGAAACAGTGAATTTTGAAGGTGAAGTGAATACATGTGGCATGAAAATAATGTAAGATAGTCCTCAAATGAACAAACAAATAAAAATAAAATCTCATGATTGCAATAGTCAAGGAATTTTGAGAACATGGTAGGTACTATTTATCACCCTCCTGGGCATTCGATCATCAGTACACATAAAAGCTTCAGAAAACCTTGTCACTAAGAAGCCAATTTAACTATATTAAAACTGATGTGTTTCAAACACATGGAACCATGAACCAACATTCAACAACCATTTTTTTTCTTTTTACCTTCTGTTAACATCCTTGCAGGTTTTTAAAAATCCTCTATCCATGAGACTGCTCTGTTGATAAAATGTTTATTTCAGCAGACTCTTTTCTTCCTGGCCCTTGAAAGGACCCACAAACATCCTTTGTGATTAGAGAAAGGGACGCAGGACAGAAGCTATGTCTGCAGTAGTAAAACCTGGGTTTTCAGGTGAGGAAAAAGAGCAGGGAGCTAGAGCCAGCCAACTGATAGGACATAGCAAAAAATTAATTAATTTTTGAGATTAAACTCTCACCTCTCGTATCAAGATATAACACTGGATATAACAGAAAAGAGGGGTAGGATCTTTTTGGCCATCCACAATATCATTACACAATAGTCAGGGGGAACTGAAGCTTCTTATTGGCTAGGATTGCTACAAATACCTTTAAAGTAAGTGACCTGCCATTCAAAGTGTAAATCTATAGACAACCCACTAGACTCTAACAAGCAAAAGACTTAAAGAAGCATTTTACAAAAGAGGACCCCAAAGGCCAATTCAACATCATTAGATACTAGGGAGAGGCAAATTAAGACCACAGTGATATGCTAAGGTACATTTACCAGAATATAGAAGGAAGGAGGAAGGGAGGGAAGGAAGAAGGGAAAAGGAAAGGGACAGGATGGAGGAGGAAGGGAGAGGGCAAAGGAGAGAAGGGGAGAAAGAAAGAACAGAAAAGATATTTGCCAGTAGCAAGTATTGGTGAGACATGGAGTGATGTGTGCCTCACACAGCTAGCCGAATGTAAATTGGGACAGTCACTTTGGAAAATAGTTTGCCTTTCTACCAAAGTTTAACATATGCATAGCATGTGACTTATAAATTATATTCCTAGTTGAAGAAATGTGTTTGCATGTGCATCAGGGGATGTGTGCAGGAATGTTCCTGACAATGTTGTTTAAAATAGCCTCAAGATGGAAACAATGAAAATGTCTATCATAGTAGAATGAAGACGTACATTGTAGTATATTCATTCAATGGGATGTCACACAGCATTGAAAATTAGTCAATTCTAACTATACATAACAAGGATGACTCATACAAAGCATACTGAGCTACAGTAGCCAGACACAGGAGAACACATGCTGTATGATATTTCAAAACAGACAAAATTAAACCCATAAGTTTTGAGATGCAAATAACAAAACAAAATAAAAACAAAGCAAAACAAACAAAAACCCCACAGAGGTGGTTATGATAACATTTAGGATGGGGTTGTGCTTAGTGAGCAAGGAGAATGATGTGATGGGGAAGGGGCACATGAGTTCTGGGGTGCTGGCAGTGTCCTTTTATTTGTCTAGATGGTGGTTCCAAAGGTGTTCAGTTTTCAATAATTCACCAAGCGGCACATCTATGCTTTATGTACTTCTTAGGTATTTTACATTCTACAATTTTTGAAAATGATTTAAATAATTTAAATGTGAACACAGACCAATTCCACTCCCCTGAGTGCTGAACACTTTGGCAGCCCCCCAGACAGTGGAATTTGATATCCGATGGAAATCTTTACTCTAAGGATTATAACTGAGCTCATCACTCCAAACCCCAAATCCATTCCTTCTTTTCTGTTTCCTAATGTTATGAATGGCAGCACCATCCATTCTAGCAAACTGGAGGTCATCCTGTCTCTTCCTCCCATATAGTTTATGACCAGTTAGTTACTAAACCCAATTTATTTCTACCTCCTACACATTAAAAATCTGTATCTACACCCTCATGTCCTCTACCACAATCTAGTTAGAACTGGATCATCCCTAACCTATGTGATGTGTTTTTTTTTTTTTCTGTTTGTTTTGTTTTGTTTTAAGGTCTTCACCATCATCTGTAAAATCAAGTTTTGACTTCCTCATATGGCACACCCCATTGTTTAAAACCTGGTACTTACATAGATTTTCACTCCCATTCCCAGTGAACTTGACCACTTGCTATTTCAAGTTCTCTTAACCCAAGGTACCTGTTATTCTCTCTGCTGCCAATAGCTTCATTCCCATTCTTTCCCTGGCCCATCCCACTCATTTAATGGTTGTTCAAGGCTCCAATCAAATGATGCCTCCTTTATGAATGCTTCTCTTCCTGCCTTTAGAGAATGTAAGAGTTCTTCCCTACTTTGTACTGCTTAAATACCTTAGACTTAATTTTATTTTGTCATTTAACATGTTCTTTGGCCATTATGCGCTGACATATCTGTCTCCTTTACAGATCATGCAAGCCTGTAAATGTAAGCAGTTCCTACAGCAATGCTTACCACAAAGTATGATCTTATTAAAAGTCACTGGCTGAATGTGTGAACAATAAATGATTTACATGATGGTCCCATTATGGTTTGGGCTTAGGGAACACCGTGAAGAAGCTAAATCCTTTCAATTTGGTGACCTATCAGTTGTGGACAATATGCAACATTTAGTTAATTACGACTTTTAGCAGGGACAATCAAGATTCTCAGGGATGTAACAGCTTATAAACAAGTATTGCTACAAATATTCTTTATATACAAAATTTACTTAGGTCACCTTCAAACACACAAACCCCCCCCCCCACCTCCACATATTTACAAAAGAATAACACATGAGAACAAAGGAAGATAGGATGTTACTTTTCAATCCTCTGTTCTATTTTCTATTGGCTTTTTCATTGCTCTTGGCTGCTATCTTAAATAATTCTCAAGTGAGAAGCAAAAGAATCTCCAGGATTAAGTTATATATTAACGCTACTTTGCTATATGCTGAGAGCAATTAGGTTTCAACAAAGTTTTTTGAAATCACTTGGACACCCCAGCCCCTCCCAACCCCGTGCTTATTTGTTGAGGAAACCAATCACCTGCTTGGATGTGCTTTGCTTTGCCTTCTGAAGAGTGCTGCCTCTCATCTGCTTCTCATTGAGGAATGGAAGCTATTGATGGCATGGCATTTGTCCCAACTTCTTTTTGTAATTAAGCCTCAGGGTGTCTTAGAGGTGACTTGCTTAGCAAGACAGAAGAAACCTGTCTCTTTAAAAACCAAAAAAAAAAAAAAATGTCATGCAGGGTTCAGTCTGAGCCTGGGTGGCTCAGTAGGTTGAGCGTCCCACTACCGCTCAGGTCATGATCTTGCGGTTTGTGAGCCCGAGCCCTGCAGCAGGGGCTCACAGCTCGGAGCCTGGAGCCTGCTTCAGATTCTGTGTCTCCCTCTTTCTCTCTCTGCCCATCCTCCGCTTGTGCTCTGTCTCTCTCTGTCTTTAAAAAATGAATAAATGTAAAAAAAAATTTTTTAATGTCATGCATTTTCTAAATCACCAGTATGTATTGAATGCAGTTAATTCCACATGTTATAAATATAAGAAATACAATCATTTTTCCCAACTTGTAGTCACAGTCAATTTGTACCTCATTCCTTTTAATTTGGTTCTTTTGTATTGGTTCTTCAGAGAAAGATGGGACAAACAGCCGAATTCCATTAGACAGAGTAGTCATTTCCTCCTTATGATTACATCTATTGGAGACAATCTTCTAAAGCTGACAATTCTTGAAATCCATGAGTAGTTCCCTAAGTCTTTACTTGGTCTTGGAATTAATTGTAGAACAGAGACCCCCTCCACACACACACACAGTATAGGAGAATTAATTAGTGATCCTGAATTGCCTACATATCTCCAATGTGCCCAGTCTATGCCATACCCAATTGCAGTCATTTTAGGAATAAGTGAGTCATAAAGCAGTCCAGGAACATTTGGGGGAGTCTCTCGCCTCACTTTCACAATTGGTCCCAACCCAATTGACAGCTCTGGTTTTCAGATGGTGTCCGGGGACAGAAATGTTTCCAGCTCTTGCCCAGGCAGGAAAGGGACTTGTCTTTCCTTTATCAGTGCTGTCCTCCAGGAAGATGATAACGCCAACGGGTACAAAACACACTTTCTCTGATAGCATCTGTTCCCCAGAGCCATCACTTCCCTCAGGGAATGGACTTAATAGAACATTTTTAAATGCCAAGGAGTGACAACACACTGGAGCCCCCAGCCCCAGGCCCCATGGGGAGTAAGGAAGGATTAGGAACGACAAAGGGGCAAAGTCACCACCTTTGTTGATGACTGGTAGCCTCCAGCTCTGTGCACAGGCCTTGAGAGCAAGTTAACTAGCCTCCAAGGGAACAAAGGAAAGCCTCTTGCTTTTGCAAAGAAATGATGCTTTAGCACCTTATGGGTATGGAAGTTCGTATTCTGAGAGCTGTCATGGAGAGAATATGTCCTTGGAGCTGAAGGCCGCAGGAAAACAGATGGAAGATTGGAAACACATGTGAAAGCCAACACAAGTGGCAAGATTAGAAACCAGGGTACCTCTGATATCAGCCTCTTATTGATGTCCAATCTCCACTCACCTTCCCACATCAAGAATCAAGCCATTAACTCCAAAAAAGTCACTATCACCTTCCTCCCTCACCCCCAAACAGAATGAAGCAGGCAGAGGGAATATTGTCAATCACTGTAAATTTGGAAAAATAACAATCTATATATAAATTACATTAAAGGCAGTGCATTATCATTTAACACTTCATATTATACCCTTACTGGAAATGATATTTAATAATCGCTAAGTCAGGTTTAAAGTTCGGTTCTTCCACTGGCCAGTTGTGAAAACTTGAGCAGATTACTATATCTCTCTGTGCCTCAGCATCCTCTTCTGTAAAAAAAGCTATAAAAATGGCACCAATCTCATAGGGAATTTTGAGAATTAGATGAAATTGTATACAGATCTTAGAAGACTGT
This sequence comes from Panthera tigris, assembly GCF_018350195.1. Lineage (NCBI taxonomy): Eukaryota > Metazoa > Chordata > Mammalia > Carnivora > Felidae > Panthera > Panthera tigris. The sequence goes on from NC_056669.1 coordinate 28,059,564, forward strand.
GCTATAAATGTTAGCTATCATATTACTTAAACCATTCTGGGACAGAATGCTAATGGTATAATAACTCTCTCAGCTCATGCATGTGTGTGACTGGGAAGGGGTATTTCAGGTGATTTGTAACTTATGCGTTTTTAAATTACTCTGTCATGGCAGGTAGGAGCAACTCATTGTAGTGTTTTGGAGCAGATTTTGTTTTTCTGGGATTTCCCAGGAAGAGAAGTAGGGAACAGTGGGAGCCTTCAGAGTGTATGTGTGGTCAGAAGTGTAGGTCCAGATGGAGGGGCAGGGTGGGGATGGGTTAGGATGGGCTGAGCATCAGGGGAGGCTTCAGGTGACTACAGAACCAGGCTGGAGACAGTGCTGCCACTGTGACCAATGTTCTTGAAGCAAGTATTTAGATGGATCTTTTCTCTCCACGTGAGCCACTTATCCTGGAGAAGAAAAGGCTATGGTCAAGGTGGTGTAACTGCTCCCATCACGTGCCTTTGTGGCTGACGCGCTCTGTAGTCAATGAGTTGTTTTGTAGATTGGGTAACTTGGCTCAGAAGAATGAAACAGAAAGCCAGATTCATTACCTACATCTTATCATTGACTCCTGACTCTGTGAAATCCACTTCACCTTTCTGTGCTTCAAGCTTCTCCTTGGAGAGTACAGTGAAGAAAAGAGTCCTTTATTTGCAGATGTGCAGGAGATTTGGCTTCTTCTGTTTCCATGACTGAATTATAGTGTCAAAATTGTCCAACCTTCTAATACCCATAAAGCCATAAAACCCTTCCATCAGGAAGCCTAGGCACCCTGACTTAAAGCCAATAATAGATTTATCTTACTCCTACCTGGAAGACACACTTTTAAATTATTTTGATCATGTTTTATCAGCTCTACTGTGTGGCATGTAGAACTATGTGGGTCTTTGTTTTGGGGCTCTCATCTTCCAAAATGTAGGGGATTCTGTTGTTGATCCAATTGTGCTTGATCATTTAGATGCATTTAGATGCTTCTTGGAGCATTTTGATGATGGGGCTTAAGAGGGGCTTGGGGGCAGGGCAGTGGGGATGGGGGCAGTGAGTGGTGCTCTAACAAGCCTGTATCTTTGAGCAAATGTTAAATGTCAGCTTAAGACTGAAATATCAAAAGAACTAAGCCCCGGAGCCTAATACATAACTCACTTTGCAGCATACAGCTTGGATTTGGGGCTGCTAACAATGCTGATACCTAGAGATTCTGCCTTAAGACCGCCACAGAAGAAGAAGAAGAAGAAGAAGAAGAAGAAGAAGAAGAAGAAGAAAGAATTCATATATGTAGAGGGATGGGTCTGGACTGGAACCATAGTTTCCCTCTTTCTTTTGGTTAGTCTCTCTACTTGCTGTTGTGGGAGCAGCATGGAATCCTCTCTAGCCCTCCCTGGTGCATAGCCACCTGTACTTTGACACACCCATTCTGATGGGCTAAAAACACAGGGACTGGAAATATCCATAGCTGTCCAGTAGCTTATGGTTATTCATATTGTCAGGAAATCAAGGGACAGAATTCTGTTCCCTACTCCTCAAAGCTTATATAAAAATGCTACTGATTTTATTATTCCAAAAGCCTCAGCTGCCTCTTTTCTTTTGCCTAGAGCTACGAGTCTATTTAATTCTCAACTTGTCAAGATTTCTCCATTTTTGTGTATATGACCATCCTATTATTAAAATAGTTCCAAGAAGATCCCTTCAGGTTTTTAGGCTACCAGTTACTAATGAGATTGGCAATATCCTAATAACCCAAGCAGTTCCTTTCTTGGTCTGAAGTGTAGGGTACTAGAAAGTCAGCCAAGCTTCATCAGGATCACTGGGCATAATTTTCATGTCTTTAAGAGGATAGTGGTCAACCTGAGGTGTAGGGACGGTGTTCCCTCCCCTCCTTGGATTTCCAGGAGTGGGTGCAAACACTGACTAGAACTTACGCCTGTAGGAGAGAGAATTCAGGTTTCTGATGTTCCATTCTACTTGTATGTGACTCCTGCTGCAAGAGAGCACAGCGATAGGTAAGCAAATGTGTCAAAATCTTGATAATTGTTTAGTCTGAATGGTGGATTTGTGGGGCTTATTCTATCATTTTTCTGTGGATGTTTGAATATTTTCTTAGTAAAAAATAAATTCAAAATATAATTGGAGGGATAATTGTGAAATACAAATTAGAATAAGTAAAAAAAAAAAAGAGCGAAAATACAGACTGCTTTTGTTTGTCTTTGTTTATGTCACATAAACAGCATTTCTTCCGGCTGACTTGGATCGCTCTTGACAGGCCAAATTCCATTTGAGTACATTCTCAGCCATGTTCCCAAAAGACTGATAGAAAACTTTTCTTCTTATTCTCTTTAGTGAAACATGTGACTATAACAAATAGTATTCTTCATGTGACATCAAAAAGGCCTCTCAACTACTCCTGGTATTTCAGTCTGGTATTTCTTGACAGTTCTCTGGTGAAGTGATACACTGGCTTTCTGTTTTACAGTTAAGGACACCACTTTGCTTCTCCTCTATTTTTTCTTATCTTTCTACTTCATACACATGGGAAGAGTATGGTATGTTCACTTCACAGTATCAAATTTATTACATAGACTCCTGACCCTGAAGAAGTTTGTGTTTAAAAACAAGCAAAATGTGTAAAATGATGTCTTAGTTTCAAAGACCATTATAATTTAGTTCTGTATTAGGCAAGATGTAGGCAGAGTTGCTTTAGCATGGTAACTCCAAATACAGTGGCTTAGTCAAAGTAGAAATGTACTTCTCTTTCAAGTAGGTAGATGATCTAGGACTGGTGGAATTATCCTGACAGTCACAGTTTTTACCTCTGGTTTCAAAGTGGCTGCTTCAGCACTTACCATCACATCTGTAACCCAAGCAGTAGGGTGTAAGGGAGTAAGTGAACAAGGGAATCACACATTCATTCCTTCTAAACACATGACCAGAAAGTGGTATACATCACTTCTGTTCTCATCCTATTGGTCAGAACAGTGTCACATGAAGACCTAATTGCAGAAGTGGATGGGGAATGTAAACGGACTATTAAACATGAAGAGAAGAAGATTTGGCAAAAACTAGAATTTTCTGCCACAGCTACCTTGAGGCCACCAGGACTCAAATTCAGGTGTTGTGACTCTGCATCTGGTAACGTTTAAGACATGAAACAGCAAGTTTAAAAAATGATTTGCCCTTTAACGTGAATGAGCACAATCGCTACATCACATGTCTTTAAAGAGATCCTGAAGTTAAAAGTCTCAGGCAAATCCTGTGATTCAGCCAGTCTTTGCAAATCCTAGGCAGAAATGACTTTGTTATTCTGTCATACTTTCTGCTTGGTTTTATCTGTCATGGGAGGCTAGAGAGTTTTCTAGTTTTTGACATGGAAAGCACTAGTTTTTCCTCACTTAGAATTACACAGATAGCTGCAAGCAACATGTATCTCCATAGTTACAGACACAGTTGTAGAGATTTTGATGCAAAAATCTATTAAATGGGGTCAGGGACAGAATATATGTTTCAACATGCCATAAATTCTCCACTAATTGTACACTATTTAAAAAAAAATCAAGGATGCCTGGGTGGCTCAGTCAGTAAAGTGTCTGACTTTGGCTCAGGTCATAATCTCACCATTCCTGGTTTCGAGCCCTAAGTCGGGCTCTGAGCTGACGGCTCAGAGCCTGGAGCCTGCTTTGGATTCTGTGTCTCCCTCTCTCTCTGCCCAGCCCCCGCTCACACTTTGTCTCTATAAAAAATGAATAAATGTTAAAAAAAAAAAACTAAAAAAAAATCAATACTGTGGAGTCCGCCTGTGGCATGACATCCAAGGAAGGGAACGTTTTGTGGAATTTATTTTCCATTAAGTTTTTGTCCGGTGTGTGCCTTATATTCCAAAAGAAGTTATCAGCTTCCTACATTCTTCATTCATTCTGCTGGCTCCTCCCTTTCCCCCTTCCTCAAGTCGCATCTTTTGAATATGAAAAGCTATATTCAGTGCTTAATGTATTCTTCTGAAAAACCTTTAAGGCCATCTTCAGAAACACAACCATTTCTTATTTAATAAACAATCACTGTCTCATTAAATGTAAATTAGTTCTTTATCCTTAGCCCTATTTGTTGAATCTATTACTTACTGTGTTTACCAATTTTGTTTCCTTTGGCTGCAAAGCTTCCTGTAAACTCCTCATAAATATGAAGTTGAAATGAAGGCACTTCCTTTCTGTTTAAGCACCTGCATTAGCAGCTTTGAACAGCCCTCTCCTTAAAGTCTGCTCTGTTTTCCCAGTACCCCTGATGCTGACAGTTCCAATCACCTGGAAATAGCTCAGCAAGATCCCCCGCTATTCTCAGTCCGATCTGACCTGGGCCTCTGTCTCTCAGGAATGTAAACGTTCCTTGCCTGGTCCGGTGCTGGAGAAGTCAGAGGACTTGGTGCAGGTGGGAAACGTGCATTCTTTGAAAAGAACAAGCACAGCCAGTCTTTTGTCGAGTAGAAAATGAGTTCTTTGTAGTAGCAGTAACATTTGGCACTTTGATTCACTGGGTTCCAACATGTCCAAGTTTCCTGGCTTATAGGGCACAGTGTAAGGCCCATCTGCTCCAGCAGGCTTTCCCTGATTAGATAGGATGCTTGGCAAACAGAGTCTCAGATAATGGATATTTGAATATTTTTGTAATTTCCATGCTTGTGCCTAACAGCTTAGCAGTTGGCCCTATGTTTAAAGAAAATGGATAATAATCATGACTAATGTGGTAATTTCCATTCAAAAATTTCAAATGGTGCTTAATTAAATCTTCCAATAACATTTGGAAGCAAAGGTTCCCCTGCCCATGCTATCCAGAAACACACAGAGTGATAGGGTAGTGGAAGGAATCTTCAAGAGCTCCCTCTGGGAAACCAAAGCACAGAAGCTGTGACCACTCACTTAATCACAGCGTCTAGAGCATTCTCCATAACCCAGCCCTTCACATGGCAGCCATGGGCGATGATCCCCCCCAATTGGCAGGGGTTCCTTCAACTCTCTTGCTCATTTCCATGGTGTCTATGAGGATGGACAGACCACCCCTGATTGAGCTGTCTGAAGGTTTGATGACACAGTTCTAGAAGTCTGTCCTCCTGACCCTGTCTTGGTAAAGAGAAGACTTGCTACTGTCTGGGTCATATGGGTGGCTGTTGGCCTGCCAGCTGGGCTCATTCAGTGCTTGTCCTAGATTCCAGAGATTCCCTCATCAAAACCTTCCCAAAATGGAGGCTTATTCTGATGTTAAAAACCTTCACTATAACAATAACTCTATTTGGTTATCTTTTAACATCTAGAACCCTGTTAAGAATTAACATCTAAGAATCCTAGTATTTGGAAAAGACTTAGAAGTTTTCCAGATGGAGCCTCTCATTTTATTTTATTTTATTTTACATTTATTTATTTTTGAGAGACAGAGAGAGACAGAGAGTGAGCAGGGGAGAAGCAGAGAGAGAGGGAGACAGAATCCAAAACAGGGTCCAGGCTCTGAGTTGTCAGCACAGAGCCTGATGTGGGGCTTGAATTCACAAACTGTGAGATTGTGACCTCAGCTGAAGTCAGATGCTCAACCAACTGAGCCACCCAGGCAACCCGGACCCTCGCATTTTAGAGATGAGAGACTGAGCCCCCAACCTCCTACCCACCCAAAAGCTAAAGACTCAGCTAAGTTCATTTCAGTAATTTTCATCCTAGCTTGGCCCTGAAGCTGGGTCTCCTGACTTCCAGTGCAGTGACCTTTTGCTTTAGTATTACAAATGGATTTTTCCTCTGTTAAAATCTAAATCTATTTTTGTTCCTTCAGTTTCCATTGGGAGACAGTCAGGAGGTGGAGCGATAGAGCAATTTGTCGGTATCCTACTTATATTCATCCTCCCCATAACACAGGGGCCATTGCTACACCTCTCCCTCTCCTAATTCCTTTGGCCTTGCATTATAACCTTGCCTCTTCACTTCCTTTTGTCTCATTTTCCCAACCTAAAAAATCAGGCAAAAAGGATTTGCCCTTTACCCTCTAGGGATGTTCGAAGATTGATAACATGTCGGGAAAAAGCCTGGATTTATTAGAATTTCATGATATCCTACCTAAACAGAATAGTCCACAGATACAAGAAATTTAGAAATAACTTTCTTTTATATTATTTTTATAATTCATTTTCCCTCTTATTATGATTATTATTGTTATTTTATTTTTGGGTCTGGTTCTACTACAATTTAAAGTCTTTTATAAAGGTCCTGACTGTTCCCAGGAAAGCTGACCACGCACTGAAGCAGGACAGAGAGAAAGATGATACAGTGAGGCAGGCCTGGGGAATGACAGCCCTGTCATGCTGACTTATGATGGATGAGGGAAAAGTCTATTTCTCATCCGTAGTGGGGGAGGTGAAGTGTAAAGAAAGATGCACCAGGAGTCTTTGGGCGATTCATCTTGCAGCAGATAAACTCTCAGAAGCTGCAGAGTTTTGAGGGGAAGAGAAAAAGAATGGAAGAATCAAATTCATTATGTGAAGTATAATCTCACGAGGAAATATCAAAATATGTCAGCAGCACCCAAGACGGGAGGGTGGGGAACTCACTGATGATATTTGTCAGCTGCTAAACCAGGCGTGGAGGCAGAGAGGCACTGGGTTCCACTGCTCTCCCTGCAAACAGCCTTCCCACCAAATTCTGGAGGAGGCCAGGCAGAGCTGAGGGCATTTCATGGTGAATGAAAGCAGGAGATTCAGCAGGCACACCAGAGACTTCTTGGAGGGCATCTTCCCCCTGTCTAAAATTCACCTCCACCGTCTTTTCCTTTGTGTTTCTCACTTTCTGGCTCTGCAGAAGCCAAACAATGTAGAGGTTAGGTATAAATAATCCCATGAAGGATGTTACATGGAGCTCTCTCTAGAGCATTGTGTAGCCATGTTTTCCCAAAACCACCCCCTATCTCTGATCATTTCAAAATTTTATCAGAGCCCTACCTAGTCACAAGCAGTGGGTCTAGCAAATGAGAACTGATAGTTTGGGGAGTCTTTCCTAGCCACTTTAAACGTGCTTACTGGACTGCGATTCTCTTGGTCTTGCATATGCATTAGGTGCCAGCCAGCTCCCCTTCTTAAACACCTCTGTAGACTTGGCCCCTCTAGCACCCCAGAGGGAGAAGCAGCAAAAAGCTTCCCCAACTCTGGGCACGAGGAAGCCTTTGCAATTTCAATTTCTGTCTCATTTCTCATTCCCAGAGTGACCTTGGGCAAATCACTTTCACCTCCCTGAGACTCAGTTTCCACATCTGGAACATTGAGATAATAGCTACCTGCCTCCTGGGGGGAATCTGCAAGGCTTAATTAATTAATGTTTGGCAAAGCTTCCGAGACCTTTGCTTGAAAGAATCCGCGTGAGTGCAAATTATTATTATTATATCACTGGAGCCTTAACTCCAATTTTGTGGCTGAAGCTAATAATTATTTCTTTTCTGAGGAAAAAATATTAATTTTAATTCCAAGTAATTTACCAGGTAGTGGGGAAAAAATATACCATTTGTCAAGGACAAAGTTGTCTAGATGGAATTTCTAGCAGCACCTCTCAGGGGAAGACTGCAAGAAAATCTTCCTATTTTGCTATGTTTCCTGGGCATCCTCTCCCCCTATGCCTCTTTGCTCTCTCTCCAAGGTTGAGGTGTTAGCCTGGGTTGGCCAGGGCAATGCCTCTGCTGATTGTGCTTTTGGTCTCCCTGTGCTGTGGGGTCCTTGCCCCTGCACTAGGTTCCATTGACTGCCCTTTATATCAGCCATCCCTCCATCTCTGGACACTTTCTTTGGCTCAGCATACATGCCAAATGCCAAGTATTTTTAAGAAACAAGACTTCATACGATATCCTTGAATTGATTTCAAATAACGAGACAGCCTCTCTATTAAAAGCATCAAACAAATTTACTGTGTCAGATGAACCACCTCCCTCAAGACAATAGACCCTGGTTTCCACAGGGATAAAAATAGAGTCAGGCAGGCACTGGCATCCTTTTTTCCCCTTTCTTGCCCCTGTCCACAAGGCTTCGTGGATCGCCTGGCTCCCCAAGCTAAGGCTCTCATCAGTTCCTCCAGTAAACCCCTGGAGATTCCTCCCTTGCTGTTTCTCAAAACAGCCTGCAGTACTTATGTTGCTGCATTACTGAGGGACAGAAATGTCCCTGCTCCTCAGGCTTTGCCCTGACCCTATGACCTTGGGCCACACAGAAAGTCAAATTAGTCGGTGTTCCTCTGGGGACACTGTAATTGCATTATTAGATTCAGAGCCAGGAGCACACATCTGTGCAAGGCTTTCTCTCTGTACTTTATGCCCCTTGTTTCTGTACGTGCTTTTGGATTTCGAAGGTTAGTGTTGATTCTGTTTTTCTGAGGAAGAAACTAACAAAAAAATAGCTTTTCACTTCCTTTTCTTTCATCCTGTGCAGCTAGTTCTCATGCCACAGCCAGCACCCAACTTTTGTACTCATTTTCCTCTCTTGAGTCTTTCTTCCCACATTCCTCCTTCAAGAATATTCTCACCACACACGTGCGTACACGAGCGCACATGCACACACACACACACACACACACACACACACACACTTTTCTTCTGTCATCTAAACCCTTAACTTTCGTCAGGACTACTTATGTATATATTACCCAGACCATGATGACCTACCCTTTGCTGGATTCTAATACCTGTAATTTGTACCCTCACAATGTGTGACACTTTGGAATATACATACCAACTCTGAGGCTTCTTGGGTCTCAAGTGATGCTAAGAGGGCATGTGTGGTGAGAAGGACAAGAACTAGGAGTGATTTGGAGCCATCTGATTGCTGCACCAAGGCTGTTGGAACGATTTCCAGCGCCTCTTCCTCTGGGCAAGTGCTGCAGGCCGACCCCTCTGCTGATTTCTCCTCTCGTCTCAAAGTCTGCCTCCAGTTTCAGTGAAACACTACTCATCTCCCAAACATGTCGTATTCCATTTTCTGAGCCCTTCTTCCTGCTTGTCTTTCTTCCTGGAGCAGCATTAACTCCTCCTTCTGTCTGGAATAACCCACCCAATATTTCTGGTCTAGGTTGAGCTTCTCCTCAATTCCTGGGTCTGCTCCCTGCCCTCCTCCCCTTCCTGAGGTAGTTGGAGCCTGCCAATTTCTCTCCATGTGCCACCACAGTGCATTGGGGTAACAGGATCCTTAGCATTCTCCATGCTGGGTTGAACATTTTTGTTTTCATGGCTCCTTGCCCTTTGTATCTAAAAGTATATTGAGATCAGTACCTGGCCTTTAGTTGGCACTCCATAAATATTTAATGAATGAACATGTGAGCCAATAAGTACCTCTACGTTCCACTCATTTTTAGACCAAAAATTAATCATACATTTGATTTATTTTGCATATGTGCTAAAAAGAATCTGAGAAATCTATATAGGGCCCTGAGTCACTATGGGAACTCGGCATATCACTTCTGATAAACGTGATCCAATGAGGCTTGCTGAAGTCATCTAGGGTTACTCTGTTCCGGCAAAATCATTGGCATGTTTCGTGGCTGCTCTATCAGTCGATATTCTCAAGGGAGTATTTTGATCCTTATGCAACAAATCTACGTAGTCAGGAAGTCTTACCTTTGTTCTCCCTTCAGGCCTATTAGCCCCAAGCTAGAAAACACTGCGTTTTAGACAAGGATGAGTAATCTGTGTGTACACACCAAAACCAAAGTGGTTAGGAATAAAAGTGTGGTGTCGATAGAAGATGATATTATTAGAAACCTGTTAAATGGGTTCCTGGTGTGTGCTTTTAATGTCTCTCCCTTCAAGAAAAACGCTCCACACCATGTCTCATTTTGCACAGTCAATACGATCCTGATAAAACCTATCACAGCACTTACGGTGCTGGAAGAAATTAAACATTTAGGGGACTCCTCCAGCGCCACACTGATTGAGCTCAAATGATGCCGCTAAATTGACAGATGCGTTTGTCTGTTCTTGCAAGCTAGTGAGTCTTCCCTGCAGAATGTATTACAGATTCCTTAACAGCAAGGAGATAAAAACAAATCAGAAACTCCTTTATTCTACCTTTATGGTCCCTTCTCCAGGAAGCTGTTTTTTGTGTCCCTGCTGCCTGTGTGCACACGTGCGTGCAAGTGTGTGTGTGTGTGTGTGTGTGTGTGTATTGAGTGCAAGTGGCATGCACCATGAGAGCCAAACTGCTGCTCAACTCATCATACACACAGTGTGAGTCTTAAGTTTTCCAAGGTTGACACTCTTTTCCTGACCATTCTGTTAATTGAACCAACCGTGCCAATTCCCCGAATGCAAGGACAATCCTGTCAGCAGGGGAAGGCACCTTGCACCTCTCAGCCAGATGCATCACACCTTTAAACAGATTAATAAAACTCTTAACAGGATAATATTGTTGGGCAATGTGCTAAGGCTTCCTGCTCTTGCTCCGGTTGTATTTTTATTAAGCTGTAAGCTGTGTTTAAAAGAAAAAAAAGCAAGATAGAGGGAGAAGAGGAAGTGAGAAAGAGACTGTTACAGCCTACAGCCTCTTGTTTGCAGATTATTTTCCAAAGATGCTCCGTAGAATATCAATTACCTGTGATTAGAAGTCCTGCCAGGTACTACCTTGAATGGAAGGCTTTAGAAGTGAGAGCCATTCCTCAGAGAAGCCATACATTTTAGATATGGAAAATGGCTCAGCTAAAGTTCTGCCTTCACAGTGGGCAGAGCAAGGCAGGGGGCTGGGGATGATAGGGCCAAGCTGGAGTGAGGGGTGGGGTTTGAAAGGAAGGTTTCATGCTCTGTTCCCCTCTGTCTCAGTGAGGAGCAAGCTGTATCCTCATTACCAGATAGGTGGTCTGGGGTGCAGGCAAAAAAGACTGGTTGGAGTTGGGGGCTTAGGAACAACCTGGAGTCTGGTCACAGGCTTTTCAAAGAACACTGGCTCTAAATTCCTTAAAAACAACTCCCACTGGAAGTGCTGCTGCTCAGGACACGATCTAGAGTCTTTTCATTTCATGGGTAATAAAAATTTACTTTATAAAATTTGTTAAGTCCTATTTGTTTCCAGAAATGATAATAATTCTAAAAGCAATTGTGATCCTGCTCAATTGGGTGAATGCAGAAGTGATGCATGTTTCTATCCCCAGATAACTTCACAAAGATGCTCTCTGGATCTGCCCCATTCATCCATCCAGATGAGAATGATGGCACCAGCCATGGCTTGGTTGTGGGGGCGGTGGGAGGAAGGAAGGGGAGAGATGGGATGTCACCCGGATCCTGGGAACCCAAATTCTTACAGGCATTTAGAGTGACAGAGGTGCTATCATAGCCCTTGGTCTGCACTCACTACTTACTGGTTGAATGAGTGCACTAATGGGCAATAATAATGCCTATTCTAGACATTCCATATTTGTGGAATCACAGTATGTGGTCCATTATGTCTAGCTCCTTTGACTTAGCACAACATTTTTAAGATTTGTCCAGGGTATAGCGTGAGTCAGTGTTTCATGCGTCTTTCTCAGGTTCTCCCCTTTTTTCCACTGACATTTCTTCTCATTTCTACCTAGAGATCAGGTTTCTCTCTCTTTCATTTTTCCAGGTCCAAGAAACCTTGGCCTTCATAGCTTAGGTGCCAGTTCACACTTCCCAGCCTCAGAAACTGTTCTCCTTAGAATCACTGAGCTTCTAACGGGCCCTGGGCCTTGTATAGGGCAGCTGCAGGGTCCTGGGCTCAGCTTGCCTCCTGGGCTTCTTCTTTGGTTAACTCTTACATGTCTCACAGATGTCTTTTGGTCTGTCTGTCTTGTTCTTCCTTTCTCTCTGATCTTTTCTCTCAAGGCTTTTAACCCAGGGATCCTCTCATTGCAAAGTGCAAAGAATCTCCAGAAGCTTCTTGTACCTTAGCCTCAGAGGCTGTCATCCTGCTCATCTGAATCAATGCTTTTTACAAGTTCCCTCAGGAAATTATGAAGTGGGTGAAATTCTTTGACTCTCTCCCTTCTACTTCTTACCTGGGTTTCAGGAGCCCTCTTTGTTCCTTGTGCTGTCCATGGCCACCAACACTTTTCCAGGGACAGACTTGCCCATTTTCCATCCAGCTCACCATTACCTTCCTTCCACCTTTGCTGTCAAAAACTCAGAATTCCAGTTGTTCATTTACTCCTCCCTTGATGAATTTCTTGAACCTGAGGCATGTTAAGTGCAAGGCCAACAGAGATGAATCACCATGGCCCCTGATCTTAAGGGGCTCTTACTGTCAGAATAGATCCAGGTGTATAACTAGCTACTCCTAGAATTCCTGTGCCACATATTGTGTGCCTATTCAGTGCCATGCATCCTTTGAGCAGAAGGCCACAGCAATGACTAAGACAGACATAAATAAACACACAAACAGAAATAAGGAAGATATCCTCATATTAAGTGCAGTAGACAAAACTGAGAAGGGTAAGGGATCGAGAGGGGCTGGGAAGAGACTCTTCCTCTACACAAGGAAGACAGGAAAGGCTTCTCAGAAGACATGATGTGGGAGCAGAGTCTGAAAGGAATAAGACCCATTTGCATGATGCCCTGCAGGAAGGGTATCTGTGTGAGAGGGACGGGCTAGTAAAAGGCCCACAGTGATGTGATGTGGATCCTGTGGCTGCCAGGCAGCAAACAGGAAAGCCCTAAATCTGTCTGGCCTCGTTTCTGAGCTCGTGTTCCTATTTTGCTTGAAGAAGAGTTTGTCTGACTTAGATTCCAGTAGAATTTGTCTTTCCACCCAAGCTGAGCCTCACCCGACCTTGAGTGTGCACACCCCAGTGAAAGCAATGACAGCCTGAAGCAGGCCAGACATTGAAACAATTGGTTGAGAAGACTGGGGTGCTGACTAAAGTTTATTCAGACCCTTCAGGGTAGAAAGTGGGTGCAGGGCAGATGACAGATGTCGAAGCTTGAAGAGAGAGTGAACCGGAGTTCTTCACAGGTTCTAAAAAATTCTAAAACCTGGAAGCTCTAGATGAACCTTGAAATAAATGCATTTCAAATGCATTTAAAAGAATGACTTACTAGGTCATGAATTTGTAGCCTCCTTTAACCACAGGATAAATGCAGGCTAAAATAATACTTTCAAAATAATAACCATTCATTCAATAAATAGGATTGCTTATTATGTGCCCAGCACAGCTGACTCAGAAATGAATTAGAGAGATGCAGTTTTTGCTCTCCCAGAATGCACAGGGTAATTGAGGAGAGAGCCACTGAATAAGTGAGTAGGGCCCCATAGCAGTGCAGAACGGGGGGCAAGAGCAATGGCCTTCATGCTGATGAAATCCCAGTTCTGCTGTGTGGGCTTGGACAAGTGACCTAGCTGCTCTGTGTCTCCAGTTACTTTTTTTACTCTTTTTTTTAAATATTTATTTTTGAGAGAGAGAGTGAGAGAGAGAGTGAGCAGGGTGGTGCAGAGAAAGACAGAGACAAAAGATCAGAAGTGGGTTCTGTGCTGACAGCAGGGAGCCCAATGTGGGGCTCATACTCACAAATCCTGAGATCATGACCTGAGCCAAAGTTCAATGCTCAATGAACTGAGCCACCCAGGTGCCCCTCCAATTATTGATGTTTAAAATAGAGATAATAGTAGTGCCTCATCAGGCTGTTGTAAGAAATACTTCAAAGGATATCCGGCACACAACAGGTGCTCAGTAAGTATTGACTATGAGGTAACTAATTAACCACAATTTTGATAAGTGTTAGGAATCGACAGTGTAACAGGAGTTCCTACTTGGTCTGGAAGAGCCTCCTGATGAAATGACATTGCAGTGGCTCCAAGCATTGTAACTGATAATTTACATATATTAATATGAATCCAAAAAAGTCCTGCCGAGTAGGTATTATGCCTGTTTTAATTTACCCGGGAAAAAAACTGACACTTTTCAGGAAGTTTGAGCATCTCGCCCAAGGTCATCTAGCTGGAAGTGGAACCAAGTCCCACACAAAGCCATACAGGTTCTTAGTATTCACTTTGGCAAAGAAGCGATTGTGGGAGGGAAGCTCCATAATGAGTTATTGAGGAGAACTGAGATATTTGAGAAAACCTCACCCTCCCACACGATGTCTCTTCGTACCATGGGCAGAGGAGAAGGGTGGGCAGGAGAAACCACGTTGTGTCCCAGGGAGGCATTCTTCTCTGTTTATGTTCTTCGTTAAAAAATGCAGGGTGAGGGGTGCCTGGGTGGCTCACTTGGTTAAGCATCCAACTTCGGCTCAGGTTGTGATCTCACGGTTCGTGAGTTCGAGCTGGGGGCTGACAGCTGGGAGCCTGGAGACTGCTTCGGATTCTGTGTCTCCCTCTCTCTCTCTCTGCACCCCCCTCATCCCCCACTCACACTCTGCTTCTCTCTCTTTCAAAAATAAATAAATATTAAAAAAATTTTAAATGCAGGGTGGAAAGACAAATGGTGGTGGTGGTGGCTGATTTTCCTCTCTGCAGCTGATCCCACGAAACAGAAGACAGCTTCTGATTCCTGTGTCATGTAATTAAAGCAATCGGGGGAATTGGCCTTTCAGAACTAAGTCACAAATATGCCTCAGTGAAGAGACTCTCCTCTTTGGTAGTCTGGCCTTTGGGAGGAAGAGAGCACCCATGAAAAGGCTGACTTTTGTCTTCCTAGGAACATGTTGTCCCATGATGCCAGCTTTCTGTCTTGGGCAGGGCACAACTAGCTGGGCAAACCGTCTTCAAAAACAATCTAAGTCCCTATCTGGGCCCATTTGAAATGAAGTTGAATGATACCAACTGATTTCACAAACATAAATCACAATACATGGAGGCAGACACAAAGAGCCATACTCAGGGTGTCCGGCTTGCCCGTCAATGTGTGAATGTGTGCTCACTGGCGTGGAGACAGCACAGGGCATGTGCACAGCAGCCTCTTTCTCACAAAGGACAATCTGGCCCAATCAGAGGTGCCCTCATTATGGTACAGCCTGACTCACAGGCTCACAGTGGGTATGTCCCAGAACCAAGGACCCTTCCCACACACACAGCAATGGAACACGTTTGCCCCAAAAGAAATCTCTCACCTGTTTGTTGTTCACCTCCTGAGGGATAAATACCAAACCTGAACTATGTCTGCTCCCCTTCCAACCCTTCTGTCCAGTCTGGGTCCAGTCCCATTTCCCCTATACTGCTTCCTTCCTTTTGTCTTCCTTTACCTGGCTGTGCTTTTTGATCTTTTGTGTGACAAATTTCAGCTGCCACTAATGTTCATGTACAGCATGTTTCTCTTTCCCTTTGGATGACTGTGTGCTCAATGAAAGACTTCTCGGAGACGGCTGCCTGAATAGAAATGCACAGCAGACAAACAAAGCAAGCAGCTCAGACATCCTCACCAAGGCTCAGGGAGTTTAAAAAGCCCCCTTTGCCCCAGAAATGAGGCTATTAAGGTGTGACACGATTCTCCCTTTCAGGCAAAGGCTTTTTAAACTGCTGTAGAGCCCAATCAAGAGAAGATGAAAACTTCAGTGTTTCAAGATATCCAACTCTTCTGCTGATGAAGGAGAACATGCCCAGACGCATGTGGAATAAGAAGCAGGCTCTGGCACCCAGTCAGCAACCTGGCTGAGAGCTCACAGCCCTGGGCCGCCCCGGCTGTCACCTCATGTCTATCCACTTTTCATTTCCCCACAGCCTCTGGAGCCAACAGGAGGGAGTGGAGAGGAAGCCAGGGACCTGCTAAAGATCTCAGTTAGAATAGGTCAGGGGAACACCACCCCACCTTTGCACCTCCTTCCTCCCAGGGATGTCGGGAATCCTAAACAAGAGCAGGGAGCAGCAACTAGCCTGGCAAACTGCTGGAAAAGTGCCTCAGAACTGCTGGTAAATCCCAACCTTTTGGCTAGAGCTCAGGTGCTTTCTTATCATTCCTCGAAATAAAATATGACCCAGCAGTGTCACCTTGGAATCAGGAAAATGAGAGTTTAAATCCTGTCTCTGCTAATTTATCATTGTATCCCTGAGCTTCAGTTTGCTCATTTGCAAAACTCCTGCCTTTCAAGACTGTAGAAAGGAACAGATGAAATGTTTTACACAAAGTGCCTCGCACTGGAAAGCCAATATAAATTAGCTTGTGTGGTGTTTTCGGATGGCAAGGAAACGAAGGCAGGGACTCCCAACCAGCATGTTAGGGCTCAATTCGATTGAAAGTAGTAACTTCAGTTTTCTCCAATCGTTTGGTTTGAAACAGAATTTCTGCTATTCTCAAAGTCTTATTTGGTAGATTAATACCTCTCTCAGGCTGGCCCAGCTCTGCCACCCTGGCCCCTTCTTTCAAAACAGTTCCCTCTGCTAAGATTACCAGAAAGAAGCTGGAAGGAAAATAGAGATTGTTTTAGCCAACAAAAATACCCTGTTTCATCAGCTTGATTCTGTCCCTAAATCTCTCCTGATTAGAGTAATACCCAATAGCATTGTTTTTTCATGAAAATATAGGGGACATTTTTTCTTAAAGAATCAGTACCTGAAGACAAGCTACCAGATCATCAGTGGGATATTGATGATAGGAGTGAGCTTACCCCTTTCTCTAGGATTTTTCTAAAGTGTCAGAAGTATTTTCTGTCTGAGAACATTCAAATTCCCAGAGGTTCCTTCTTTAAAGCCACCAAACATGGTCCAGTCCTAGGAGACTATAGCAGATTCATGCGAGGTTAGGTGATGAAGGCTTGTGGGTTCTCTGTCTTTTTCTTCTTTAATGAAATTTTCTTTATTGCCCCTCATGGCTCTAGTTTATGGACATTAGGACTAAATTCAGATTTAGGGGTGCTAGGAAGCAACACAGCCGATATCTGGAATATATAAATGCTCTATAAAGTGCCTGTGGAGACTTTTGAAAACCACGTGATCTTGAAATGCTAACTTTATTCTTTGTAGATATAAGTGAGCCATTGCAGTGGTGAGTGCAGTTTAGGAAATGATATCATTGCATTGTCTCTTTCATGAAACATGAGCAAAGGCCTTTCTCAAGTGTCCGTGCACTACATGTTTTAAAGCCTCCTCACATTCACTCCTCCCTTTCATCATTCACAGTCTCTCTATTTTGCATAAATTGAGACCTGAATGGTAGTGATATGTTTTGCTCAAGGTTATACAGTATGAGTGAAGAACTTCAGAATCCATGCCTGAGGTATACCCACTGGGCCACTTGGGTAGACCCAAGCAATGCAATCGAGTGTGTGTGTGGGGGGGTGGCAGTGGGTGTGAATGTGTCTGTATGTATGCACACATGTGCATATGTACATTCATGTACTGATTGCTAGAATCTCTCCCCATGATAAATAGGCAATGCCCTAGGTGAGAGAGAAAGAGGAAGCAAAAGGAAAACATTAGAGTAGAAGGAAGAGGACTAGACTTAGCAAAGAAAACAATGATATCCCTCCTAGAAAGTCCTTTTTCCTCCCCCAAATTTGCATTAGGAGCAGTCTTCTGATCACTCAGCACTGGTCTTACAGCAGAAAAGGGAAGCATCTCTCCACTCCCAGGTTGGGCTATTTGAACAGCAACAAGATGGTATGGGTCACCTCCCATTCTTCAAAAAGATCCCTGCCTGCCCAGTGGCCTGAGTTCTCTCAGGCTTTGAAAAGACCTTAGACAGCATCAGCTTCAATCTGCACTTCATGCAAGAATATGCTATTCAGCAAGATTTCCCAAAATGGTTTCCCAGGCAATCGGTCCCTTGAGATGGTTCTTTTTTTTTTTTTTTAAGCTTATTTAATTTGGGGGATAGAGATAGAGAGAAAACAGGGGAGGGGCAGAGAGAGAGGGAGAGAGAATCCCAAGCAGCCTCCACACTGTTAGCACAGATCCTTATGCGAGGCTTCAACCCATGAACCTGAGCCAAAACCAAGAGTTGGAGGCTTAATTCACTGAGTGGCCCCAGAATGGATCTTTAAATAAAAAGAGGGAAGAGGGTTCTATAGTTCACTGGTTTATGAAATTGTTGGACACCTATTTTCCTCTGAAAGAGTCACAATGAACTGTGCAATATAAATGCTCTGAAAAGGACTGCAGCAAGGGAAACATTGTTAAGTTATGGTAAGACTAACAGGATTTTATACAGATGTGGTTTAAACAGTTACAGGGGTAGGAATTCCACTATTGCATTAAAACTTTTTTTTTTCTTTCTGGGGTGCCTAGGTGGCTCAGTCTGTTGAGCGTCCGACTTTGGCTCAGGTCATGATCTCTCAGTTCATGAGTTCGAGCCCCGCGTCGGGTTCTGTGCTGACAGCGCAGAACCTGGAGCCTCCTTCTGATTCTGTGTTTCCCTCTCTCTCTGCCCCTCTCCCACTCGTGCTCTCTCTGTCTCAGAAATAAATAAACATTAAAAAAATTTAAAAAAAATTTCTTCTAAAGCATTCTTACAGTACATGCCTTTGGGTATATGGGCATATTTTCTTTTCTTTTCCAGTTGAGATGTTTCTGGAACTCAGGAACTATATACTGTATTATTTTTATCACAGTATACAACATATAATGATGCTCAGTACTGGTCCTTCTAATAAGGCACATAAGAAAATTGAAATGATATAAAGTAGTACACTCTAACTTAGTAACATATTTAATGAGATAACCTTGTTTCATTATCAAATCACTGTAACTTTTGGAGTTCAAATACATGTATTGGGACCTATCTTTCTGTAACTACCAGCCTGTTCCTCATACTTTTACCCTATTTTCCTCTTATTCAAGAAAATAGTTTAAGGATGTTCACAAGCAATCATCGGTGATAGGTGGAGGGGTTGGCAATAATAATGATATAAAATATGAATTATATAACAATGATGATGATGATGGCTGAACTTTTCCTTACTCTGAAAGAATCAAAAGTATAGGAAATTTGGGTTAGACCATGCCTTTGATCACATTTTTCTCTTCATAACTCATACCTTCTCTTGTACCTTTATACACTTGCTCTCTCCTGACTCACTGGGTCCTCTGTTGGTTCCAACTGACTTATCTTAAGTGGTGAATATGCTCTAAAAGGAGGAGAAGTATAATGCATTTTATATTATCAGGGTTAAAATTTCATTTCATTCCTTGTCTGATGCTATTCAGGACTGCTATCTTCCCTTGTGTTCAATAAGCAATAGAAATATATATGTCGGCAGAAAGCCAGCCTTCGACATAGTATCAGGAAGATGGGCTGGAGGGGGGACAGCCATTGTGATTTGCGTTCCCTTCCCTCCACTCTGCTCCTGCCAATTAGAGGAGGTGGGAGCCAGTCCTTGGACCATAAATAACAGCTACACCACTGAAATCTCCCTGCTTCAGAGCATGGTTCTATTCACATTGGCTACATATTCTACAGGCTTGCATCCCTTTCAACTATTCTCCAGCACAGTTGGAAAAAGACGAGAGAAAACAGCAGGATATGGATATTTAAGGGGTCATTTTTCAAAAGAACCAAGATGAGTCTGTAACTAGACGTGCTGAAGGTAAAGCCTGCCTAGTACCTTCTCCCCTCCTATTACAGTGCCCTGTTCCATACTTCTTGGGGTTGTGGCCCAGACCTGCCTCCACCCATCGTCTGAGCTTTTGCCCTATTCTTCACCCCTAAGATTATCAAAGCTTACCTGCCTTTCTGCCCCTATCTTTCGATGTTCTACTCTCAACCAGACACATCGAAGAGGCTCTACTTCACAGCAAATCTTTACTGACTGACAATGACTGCTTCCATTTCAACATAAGACAATGCCTCACTCAAAAGAAAAAGATAATCTCTAATAGTACATTCACGTAGAAGAGCTCAGGGGAACAGATACAGCTTCCAAGACCCCTCAAAGAATGGCCAATGGGCACCTGCTTGTGTCATGTTTGATAAAAAAAAAAATGAGTCTTGATATAAATAATAGCATGATTCTTTTTAAATTTTTTTTTTAATGTTTATTTATTTTTGAGACAGAGACAGAGCATGAGTAGGGGAGGGGCAGAGAGAGAGGGAGACACAGAATCTGAAACAGGCTCCAGGCTCTGAGCTGTCAGCACAGAGCCCGATGCGGGGCTTGAACTCACGGACCATGAGATCATGACCTGAGCTGAAGTCGGATGCTTAACCGACTGAGCCACCCGGGCGCCCCAATAATAGCATGATTCTTAACAGCAGAGTCTCTGGAGTTGGGTTATGTGGATTTGAATCTTAGCTCTGTCATTTTCTTTCTGTGCCACCCTGGGGAAGTTCTTCATCTTCATCTGCAAAATTGGGTGTAATAACATCACCAACAGTGCGGCTATTGTGAGATTACATGAGATAATCTTCGTAAACCCTCAGCACAGTGGCTAGCTCATTGTCAACACTCAGAAATATTAGATCTCAATGCACTGATAATAATATCTTATGAGACATAAAGGCAAATTTCAAGGAGTTTCGGATCAATCAAACATGAGTTTGAATTTTGGCTGTTTTGATTATTGGCTGTGTGATTGTAAACAACTTATTTAACTTCTTTTTAGCCTCAGCTTCCTCATCGATAAACAGGAAAAACCATATCTCTGTCATTAGGATTGTTATAAAGGTTGAAGAAATGTATGTGTTCGAAAATACCTTATAGCTAAAAGGCATTCAATAAATGTTTGGGGATGGGTGAAACATCCTCTGAGCAGATCACTCGGGAAAAAATGACAAGGATTCTTTTGGGCATTTAGATGTGTGCATTTCAATAATGGACTTGCATAGTCGCTCTGTCCTAAGGCTATCTATCAACTGTTATAGCACTTCTGTGAGGCACAGAGCGAATGTGGATAATGGTATCTTGATTTTATTAGCGAAGTGAGTGTCCCAAGTACCAGTCAATATAGCACAATCAAGTACAACTCTAGACAGACAGATTGCTTTCTTCCTTTAAAGGGATAGTTTCCAAATTATAGTTTGCCTCTCACTTTTTCTAGAAGGATCGAAAATAAAGCACTATTATAATATACAAAATGGTGGAGCTGCTCAGAAGGAAGGGCCTGGATGCCTACTCCTTTTCTCCTTCAGCCCTGCAGTAATCTCTAATGCACCTCTAAGGAAGTCTAGGACTCTGTAAAAGTCAGTTTAGAAGCCAATGTGCTAAAGGCATGGGATGTTCTTTAGACTCCTAAAATGCACTGTGTGGATTAATAGTGATTCCCTACAGTCTTAGATTTATTAATATTAGGTCATGGCAAACAAACCTCATTTCCTAGTTTGACAGTGTCTTCCAGGGAAATGTAGTAGACATAGTGAATTGGTATTTCAGGAGTGCATTTTACAGGCCTTTTGAATGGCTTTGTTGGGATGATGAAGAAATTTATGCTGAGTACTAGTAAAATTAGGTATATTAGTAAGTGGATGAACACTATCGCCAACAGGTGCTGAAAAGCTAATTGATCAATGTCAAGCAGTGTGCTGCCAGGATACATAGGGCATTGGCTCTGTCCTGTATCATTAAATGTTTCCATCAGCAACTTGGATGGAGATATAGACATGACACTTATCAAATTTGTGGATGACATGATTTGGAGGAAAAGCAAATTTATCAGGTGATCGAATCCAGAAAGATCTTGTCAGGCTGCAGGAATGGGCCAAATCTAAGATGATGGAATTTAATGGGGGAAAATGCAATATCTTATAATTAGGTTCAAAAAGTAAATTATTCAAATAGAGATTTATGCCATATTTATGTTAGATTTAGGCATGGTCTAGCTAACTGTAGGAGGTAGGGGCTCTTTAAGAGGGTTCTTCAGGTATATCTGAGTACTGGCAGATGGGATTAGGAGAAGGCCAGTACATCAGGGACAACATGGCTTCTAAAGAGTACAGCTGTAGGAAAAGGTCATAGGTCAGAGCTGGCAACCATTCCAGACTGAGAACAGTGATAAAGAACCAGACACATAAAATAACTCTCATTCATTCTCTCTGAATATATTAATCATAAAGTCACAGTGTATGGTCTTTAAGGGGCCAGGAAACTTTTGTGGACAGTTCCTGGTCTGAATCCTGCTCTGAGAAACAATGGGGCACAGAGGCTGGAAATTAGGAACAGGCTAATCGATTGAAGAAATTTGTTTTAGTAGAGTGAAAAAAAGAAGAGGAAAAAATGCACTGGTTTTACTAATTGTCAGTTTCCTGCAAGGTACAAGAATAGGATTCCTTCCCCCTTTCATATTTCATAGAACAAAAACATTTATGAGCACTGCAGTACGATGAGCCAGACAGACAATATATAAAGTATAGTGCTAACTATTGCACCACACTTTTAGAGTTTTGAAGAGGCCCAGGCTGGCCAGGTTGTTAAAACATGTGTGCGTGTTGTGTGAACAAAGGACATTAGAGCTTGAGGTGTTCTTTTGAGGGAACCAAAGCCACATCCACATACATGCATGAGATCTCTTCAAATATTTGCAGGGCTGTCTTGTGGAGGAAGGGTGGCTAATCCTTGCTCTATATGCTACTAAGGACCAGGGGATGGAAGCGCTAGGGTAAGGTCTTTAATTACTAAAGTCAGAGTCAATAAAATGGCAAAGAAGAAAACCTCCACCTTGGAAAAAGGCATACTTCCCATGGGCTGGGCAAAGACAGTGAGGGCATGTCTGCACTGTGTGAAGAGATGTACTAGACGCGGTCTTCACAGTCTTTTCCAAAACATAGTGTTCAATGTTTTTATGAAAAATACTATGAGTCAGTTGAGTAAATCCCAGAGTTTTGGCTGTAGTTCCAACGCATTGATGCCATCTTTGGAATGGCTGTGCTGGACCACATCTTGCCCTGCTGTCATTTGCAGAAGCCATTACAAAGCGAGATGTAGTTCTACACCGAGCCAGGAGGTGGAGCCGGTCTACAACGTACCTGGAGGGTCCCACTGGGAGGGTTGTGTGATGAAGTTGAGCACTGGAGCTCTCTGTGTGGATTGGCAGCCATAAAGGAATGTAAGAGCTAATCGGCCGCCATCTGTCTTCATTTTGCTAACCCCCTCTATTGGATGCCACAAGCAGCTCACTTCCTATATTTATAAACATCCCCAATCAGTCATTTCTCTGCCCGCTGTCACATATTTGCGGCATTAATGCTGGCTGCTTTATCACAGATTGGACTTCATTTCAGACATAACTCTCATATACTGTGGTTCTGAGGTCTTTATGGCCACATTACAGTATATGGCTGAGTTGTGATTACACATCAGCACTGTAAGGCCACAGACAGTGATTTGGCCCTCACCCACCCACCTGCCACCCCTGCCCTCTGCGGGTGGCTATAGATCACGCTATAGGCAGAGAAAAAAATTGGATCTATGAGAGGGAGAGACAGAGAGACAGAGAGAAAGAGAACAAAGGGTCAGGCAGAGCGCCACCAAGGCTCAGTACATAAGGCTGAGAGTTCACAGGACTGCGGTCTTTGGGCAGAGTGACCTGACAGATGGAAAGAGTTAATGGAAGGAAAAGAGAGGTGAGAGAGAGGAGTATGTAATTGAACTGACCTTTCTCAGGAGCCCCTAGATCTCAGAGCTGACAAAGGTGCCATAGATTTTCCTCATCTTTTGTCTGAAATCAGGAATGTAAGTGAACATTTCTTCTTACTTTCTGCATCATGCTTGCCACATTCATAAGGTTACTTTTCTTACAGAAATTTAAAAAAAATACATTTTTTGTTTTCTTGCATCTCGCATCTTGTGAGTCCTATGAATGGGCCCTTGGAACCACATTCACAAAGGGAAGCAGCAAAAATCACCACTTTTGTAAGTCATGACAGCCATTTAGAAGCTAGAAATAGAGAGTGATACGTGGCCAGGAGATAAACAGAAAATCCAGGGGAGGCAGTAAAATTTTGGAGAATAGTAGGACCATGGCTTATTGCTAGAAGAGTGTGTGACATTGGGTATGCCACATGCATTGTGAAAGAAAATATTTTTTTATTTCTTTTTTTAAATTTTTAAATGTTTATTTATTTTTGAGACAGATCATGAACGGAGGAGGGTCAGAGAGAGGGAGACACAGAATCTGAAGCAGGTTCCAGGCTCTGAGCTCTCAGCACAGAGCCCAACGTGGGGCTCGAACTCATGGACTGTGAGATCATGACCTGAGCTGAAGTCGGATGCTTAACTAACTGAGCCACCCAGGCACCCCAATACTTTTTATTTCTGATAAAAATCCCAATTTTCAGTATTTTGGACATGATATCCTCTTCCTATTCACAGAACCAAGAGAGGGGCTCTCATCCCTTTGGTCGGTGGAGCCTGCTCCTCTTTCCTGTGTTTCTGAGTTTCTGAGACTCTCCACAGACCTCCATGGGCCTCCCCTAACTGCCTGCTCAGACTGCCATAGCCTCTGGCAGCCTTGACATCTCTTTACTATGTCATTACCCAAATGTGGATACGGTTCTTTCCCTTGTTTCCCCAATGAGGCTGACCACATGGTGGTAGGAGAGGGGAGTTACTTCAGAGATGATGAGTCTAGTTAGATCTGTCAGACATCACACTTCTGAAACCATCACTCATAGCCTTTCCCAGGAGCCCTCGTTCTCCTCGCCCCGCCCCCCCCCTCCCCCGCCTTCTCCCTGACTCTTTTCAAGGGAGAGAAATTAGCCACCTTAGCCATCCTAACTCACCAGAGATGTTTCTCTGCCTATAAGCAATATTATTTTGTAGAAACTTTCCATTCTGATGATCTCAAAATCCCCTTCTAGACAGGGCTCCAGTTCTTTTTATGGGGCTGGGGGAGGGGACTCCAATTCTTAACTCCGCAAATTAAAAAATCAACTAAAGCATTCCCCACCTCCACCCACACTCCCACCCCCACATCCCCCAAAAGAACCAGGTTTACTCAGGTTGAGCTCTGCCACCAGCCCCTAGAATCCGAAAAGTGCTTCTGCTGAAAAGGTCTACCTTTGAGGGGTTTCCTACACTCACTAAATCTGTTTTAAATGAACATCAAGAATAGCCTTGAGAGGGAAATATGGACTGAATCTATACCAACTGGCATCAACCAGCTTATGAGAAACATAGAGAAAGAGTCCGGCTCTGCCGCCTGTCAGCCATGAGCCCTAACTGTATGTAAATGAATCCCCCAGTCTTTTTTTAGACCCCCTAGCACTAACTGCACTTCTAAATTTAAGTAAGCTACTGCTAAAGTTAACTTAGCAGTTAAGCCATGCTTTGCGGTTAGACTGCCTGCATTTTAAATCGAAACTCCACCACTTACTTTTTTTGCTTTGTTTTCCCTCTGGACAGGCCTTCATTTTATCACCTAAAAGAAGAGAGTAATATTTACCTCAGACTTGATGGGAGGAACAATCAAATAATGCTTTCAAAGCACTTAGGACAGTTCTTGATGCAGAGTTAATACTCAACAATTTACATGTTGATATTATTCATAATAATCAATGTCACATTTCTCTCCACCCCCCACTACTTTTCTGTTGTGCAAATACCTCAAAAATCAAAACGTGGTCCTTCCTCAGACTTACTGAGCTTAGGGATGACACGGCTGATTCAGAACGGAGTGCCTGTGAGCCCCACTGTATCCAGGTCCCTGTCTGCCACTCTTGTATTCTCAGGTCTGTGAATCTGGCCCCTGCTTCCTGCTAACTGAATCTAAGGGAATCTGATGGGACTTCCCTCAGGACAATGGCTCCAAATGCAGCTCTGCTATTAAAAGTGTCCTCTGCAATGTGGGTACCCATCTCTCTACTCCTTGTGGTTATCCCAAAGGCATGACTAACCTATTTCCATAGTGCTAGGAAGCTGTGAGGAAAGCCGGTCTCAACAGTCCTCAGTTCCAATAGAATGGATTATGTTCTGTGGTTTTCCAATTGGATTCAGACCCCTAAGCTGAATACCATCATGCTGGCCCCAGAGAGTAAAGCAGACAGTCTCCCTGCACTTTAAATTCAACTCATTTCAGAGAAATCTGAAGCCTCGTAACTGTACTCCTCTCACCCAACCATCCCCCCTCCACAATCCATACTTTTCATGATCTAATTCTTTAGCCCTCATGGCAAATAGATATTAAAATATTAAATCTGTCTTAGATATCGTCTTCATAAAATATTAAGGGAAAATGTCTGTGTTAACAATGTTTTAACATGAAATAATAAACAAACTGCAGTAATTGGATATTTTTCTTCTGAAGGTCATATGCCTCCACAAAAATCACCCTTGCAAATGTGCAATTCAGAAGAGTGATCACACCTTACATTCAGACACTGTGCTTTTCTGTGTTCAAAGAGCATTCTTTAAACATTAATTAGTTACTCCACCAAATATCCTAGGAGGTGTGGATTAATATCTGATTAATGCAGATGTAGATGCAAAGAAAATGCAGAGAGAGTCCTGCCTTTCACATCACACAAGAATTCTGAGGCAGGAATTTTTAGCTAAATCTTCACGAATGGACCAGAAATAAGTCACAAGCGAGACTAAGAAATCAAAGGTTATTGATCCCAAATTTCTAAGATATCTCTTCTTTCTCTTATTTGATTTGCATGAAGCCCATAGATGAACCCCTGAGAAATGATTTCATTTCCCTGCTTAAATCAGATATTCACTTGTTCCAAGAGTGTCTGGCTAAATGTCATAACGAGGATCTCCTCCTGCTAATGATATGGGGACCGCTTGCTTTTGAGGGTCCATTTTAGCCACAAGTGATTTTTCATAAATGCCAAAAAAAAAAAAAAAAGTAGGAGGAGGGGCAGGATGGCTGAAGCAGAACACAAAACACAGAGGTCCATGCTGGGATTCTGGTACAGTCTGACTAGTGCAGGCAAAGGCTTAGAGATTAACTGGCTGCAAACTCTCTTTGCTGACACCTGCCCTGAGTTACAAGTGTATGTCCCTAGGTCCCCGCTCCGTGCTTTTCTTAAGGACTTATGATGTGCCCGTCGCATAAAACCACTTGCAACCGTTCCCAATAATTGCAGCATGAAAAGTGAGCTGATCAGCATCCGACTTTTATGGCCAGCTACTAACCCAGCCAGCATTTTCTAATAATACTTTGCCTTTATATCCCAGGATCGCAGAGCAATTTACGAAGATTAATTAGAAGCTCCTCAGAACTCTCATCCTTGGTGGAGGCAGGGGTGGAGGCCACGAGAGGGGAGTTAAATTAGCCTCCCGCGAGAGTGGGGAGTGAGGATTCTAAGTAAGGGCTTGTCTGGTTCAAGACAGGGCTGTATCTGAGAATAAAACCCTGTGCCCCATTAGTAGGAAATGAGAAACAATGTGTCATCTGATATTTGGAAAGGATTCAATTAGGAGGAAGTAAGGAGGCTGTGTGTGTTTATTTTTTATTTCAAAAATGATGTAAATACCCAAATTTGTTACTACCCCCAGGGTCCTGGCAAAATGCCTGAGATATCTATAATTTTGCAAGATTACATTTTGTGTCACCCCAGTCTGGGCCATTTCACATTTTGCTCTTTCCTGACTCAAAACCTGCTGCCCCTGGCTCTCTGAGAGGTCAGGCGTGATGCTGGTGTGAAGATGACCCTTTGACGTACTGCAGTATGGAGGCCGCCTGCTAGGGGCTCCCCCCCTCCCAGTGAGCCACTGGGCCTGAAGCTGGGAAAGAATAGGGAATGATGGCGGAGAAAGGGCTCTATCAGGCCATTGAGGAAGCGCAGCTGTTGAGGGGCCAAGGGGAGGGGCTGGGGGAAAGCTGCAGTGACGTTCTGTTTTGTTCTTGCAACCAAGGCACAAATTAAGGCAAAATTAGAGACTTTCTTTGGACGATTGGACGGATGGGAGGAGGAGGAAGATGGGGAAGCAGAGCTTTTAAGGACAGCAATTTGAGAACATCTGAGACAAATCTGTGGTTGATTCTTTCTTTTCTTTTTTCTTTTTTTTTTTTTTTTTTTTTTTTGGTGGATTAGTTAGTGACTTTCTTTTTGGATTCCGGAGAGGTTTCCCCCCCTTCCTTTCCCTTTTTGCACCATGCACATGTAAATGTGATTGAGAATTCTTTCGTCAGATCTGCTGTCTTGGCAGCCTTCCTGCCAGCTGGCCTGGCTGGGGGAACCCACGCTGGTGGCTGATTGCGATTGACAAGTTCTCCCAGGCTTTGTGGGAGGAAGTTTGGGAGACACTCCCAGGCCCTTGTTTGGGCTTTAGTGCCTGGAGGGGAGGAGGGCAGTGGGGACCGCCAAGCAGGACTGAGCTGCTCTCTCACCACGGAGGGTGCCAAGGCTCCACCGCCATTTCTGTCCTTCTCCACATGGCCAATGCAGTGGCTGGTGAGGAATGTTTCTCACTATCATCAGTGCAACATTTGGTGTAGAAACCCTGATACTGAAAGTCCGAGTCCATCTTGAAAGGCCATGTAATCCACACTGCCTTCCTCTATCTCCAAGGAAGGCATTTCATCAAAAAGCCAAGATATAAGAAGTATAAAAATCTTGCTCCCCCAAATTATTGTAGTTTATGGGCAACCCTGTCTTTACTTCCCTGTTTCACTTTATTCTCCTTCTTTTCCCAACCCAGGCTTCAGGCCATATTCATTTGCTAGTTTTGTTTTGTTTTGTTTTGTTTTGTTTTGTTTTGTTTTGTTTTGTTTTGACTATCTTCCTTTTCTTCTTCCTGGCCAGCCAAATTCTCATGAATTACCAGGACCTAACTCAAGGCTCATATCCTCTACGAAGTTCTCTTTGGCAACTAATAGTTTTTAAACTATTGAATACAGAGCCTGGTGTATAGTAACTGCTGTCTAAAAGGTCAATGAGATGGTATTTTTTCCCTTTTCTGTAACTGGTTGTGATTGTCAGCCACTAAGATGGCCCCCAAGATCCTTGCCTCCTGGTGTTCAGGCCCTGTATAATCCTCTCCTCTTGAGTGTGAGTTATACTTAATGACTCAATTCTGACAAATAGAATATGGCAGAAGTGATGGGATGTCACATCCAAAATTAAGTTATAAAAAGATTGAAGCTCTCTCATCTTGGGAAATCTCTTTCTGGGATTGCTCACCAATCCAGCTGCCATGTTGTGGGGGAAAGCCAGGTGCCACATCTTGAGAGGGAAGCCACCTACCATGTTGGGAGGCAGCCCTGTGGAAAGGCTCACTTGGCCAAGGACCAAAATATGCCAACAATCATGTGAGTAAGCTTAAGCAGATTTCCTCCTTTCCAGTTAAGCCTTCAGTTGAGACCAAAGCCCTGGCCAACAGCTTGACTGTAGCCTTATAAGAGAACTTGAACCATATTTCTGGCCCTAGAAACTGTGACATAATAAATGTTTGTTGTTTTCAGCTGCTTAGTTTATTACATAGCAGTAGATAACTAGTACAGTGGGTTCCCAGGCCACTGTAATTTCCTTTTTATGATACTTTAAAGAAAAGACTATAGGTTCTCAAGAAAAAAAAAATATGAAATCGGCTTCAGCACTAAGGGATTATTTCTTAAGTGTTTTTAACTTGTTGTTTGGAAGAATCTATACTACTGATCTCACACTAACTGTATCCCAAACTACATTAACTTCCAATTACTAAAAGAGATATCAGACAGTTCTGTATATTGAATTAATTTCAGATGACTTTAAAATATGAGTAAATGCCACTCAGAACACTGTGGAACTAGTGGAAGTTCTCAGAAAAGAGAGGGACACTAAATAGTGCTAACTTTTTGTGCAGGAATTTTCCTACATGTTTTATACTGTATTTCATTGAATGCTTATACTTATCCTATGGAGTCGGTTCTATCATTAGCTCCATTTTACAGATGAGGCAGCTAAGGCACAGTGAGTTTAAATACATTTCTCAATGTTATATAGCTAATAATAATAAAAGTATGACTTTGGAGCCCATACTCTTGACCACAAATTCAAGTTATTAAATGCAACTGACTCTTGGTTGATTGAAGAATTGATGAATTACCCACATGCAGAACCAGTTTGAAACCACAACATGCATTTTAAACTCCATCCCATGCATGTAAACTTTCTTTCGCCAGTCACAACATACACCCACATGAATGGAATTGTATCTTAAATGCTCTGTAGCAGCGGGTGCAGGACTCTACTCTTTTATGACTATGCATCAGAAACAGTGGAAGGAAGTAGTTGGACAAGGGTCAGCACAGAGGGAACATGGTAATTGTCAGTATTAAAGAAGAGGTGGCTAAAGATCAAAACAAGGTCAGCATTCATAAAATAAAAAATGAGGCAGAGAAAAACCAAATCACTATCTTCAGGAGGACTTTTATGAAGAAGAGTAACCCAAAATTGAGGATGAAGACAAGGACTCAGAAAGGCAACATTTACAGAATGTTTGTTACATGCCAAGCACTATCCTAAATGATTATGTGTATTATTTCACTTAATCTGCATATCGCCATATGGCACAGTTGCTAAAATTATCCCCAATTCACAGATGAAGAAACCAAGGCATAGAGATATTACTGTTAATCCCAAACCACGAGTAGTAAATAAAAGGTCCAGAACACAAATTCAATGTGGCCTGGATCCAAAATCCTTCATCTTAACCATAACACTAAATTCCCTTGACAATGTAGTTTGAGGCAGTGAAGGCTAGTAAGTGAAGGCTATGAAGCAATTGGAACTAAAAAATAAGAGTATTTATCTTTCAATGCTTCGATAGGTGTTGGGCCTAGGTAGTGTAGGGTCCTAGAACCCAACTGTAGCCAGAGTGGTCTAACATCTGAGCAACTTTATTTTACCTATAACTAGGGTGGACGACAAAAAAGAATGGGAGACAGGAATAAATATTCAGTCCTGGTAGAATTTTACCACACATCAAATATTTAACATTTTTTTATATATCTGTTATAGGCAAGGGTATTGGGTTAGGTGTTGTGAGGATATGAAGAAATATAAGACATGGTCCCCATCCTGTTTAGGAAGATAGCACATATAAATCTACGACTCAGGGCAATGTGTAATCATTGCTAAATGAGGTAAAGACACTAACTGCGAGATGATAGATCACTGTGAGCTGATGTGCTGTGATTTGAGTTTTGAGAAAGAGATCTTACTGAGCAGGTGAAAGATAAGGAGAAAGGGTGTTATCAAAGGTGTGGATCACACAACATGAGAGTGGGAGATAGTGCTGCATGGGTCTCAAAGGTTGAGCGTGTTAGAGAGAGACATTGGTCTTTACCCTGTAAGTCATGATTAGCTGCTAAAGGTTTTGAGGAGACAGTTAATGTAATGAAAGCAGTATTTAAGGGAGGTTAAGAAAACAGTTATACAGGGGAACACACTATGGTTAACCTGAAAATAAATATCCAGGCTCTGGCTATAGGAGGTAGGCACTAGGGTAGATGTCAGGAGACCCAGTTTCTAGTGAATATTCTGCCATTAATTATCTGAGTGAGTTTGAGCATTGTCCTTCTCTGGAACACACATTTTTCATCATAAAGTCATGAGATTGAGAAAGATTATCTTGAGGTTCTTTCCAGCACTAGTAGTCTGGGGTTGTTAACACCACTACTCCCCTGGATTAGTACCGTAGGCTAACACATAGCCATTCGCTATCCTGCAATTGCACACCGGCACTGCTCACACCAGCTTCTGCAGAGCCAAGACTGCCTCAGCCTCTCCTGCCTTGCACATGACGATGAAACCAGATGGCTTTCTCCTCTCTGGGTTGTCTAATCCCAAATCATGATTGTTATTTCATGTTGAGCATCTTCCATGTACAGACAGACGGTCCCTGATTTACAATGGTCTGACTTAATGATTTTTTTTTAATCTTGGATGGTGCAAAAGTGATCCACATGCAATAGAAACTGTACTTTGAATTTTGGTGTTTCCCCAGGCTGGTATATGGGGTACCATACTCTCTCCTGAGGCTGGGCAATGACAGCTGCAGCTCCCAGTCAGCCCTGGGAACACAAGGGTCAATGACCAGCACACTTACAACCATGCTGCCTTTCACTTTCAGCACAGTATTTAGTAAATTACATGAGACATTCAACACTTCATTTTAAAATACACTTTGTGTGGGAAGATTTTGCCCAACTGTGGGCTCATGTAAGTGTCCTGGCCATGGATAGGGTAAGCTAGGCTAAACTATGATGTTTGGTAGGTTAGCTATATTAAATGCATTTTATTTTTTTACTGTTTATTTATTTTTGAGAGAGAGAAAGAGAGAGCGAGCATGAGTGGGGGAGGGGCAGAGAGAGAGGGAGACACAGAATCTGAAGCAGGCTCCAGGCTCTGAGCTGTCAGCACAGAGCCCGATATGGGGCTCGAACTCACGGAACAGCGAGATCATGACCTGAGCCAAAATTGGCCACTTAACCGGATGAGCCACCCAGGCACCCCATGTATTAAATGCGTTTTCAACTTATGATATTTTCAGTTGTGATGGGTTTGTAAAGATGTCACCCCATGGTAAGACAAGGGAGATCTGTACTAGTTTTGGAATGTTACATACCCATGGCATGGAAGCACAATCCCACCCCTTCCTCATCTCCTTTATCTCACACACACACACACACACACACACACACACAAACCCCTCAGACACCCCTCACACCATGCATATTTCTCACACACCCCTCACACACACATACACACACACCCCACATGTTTCCTACACACATCTCACATATCCCTCACATATACACACCCTTTGCTCACACACCTTACACATACATCACATACCTGTCATACACTCCTCACACATACACACCTCTCACACACTAACCGTACACACACCTCACACACATACCTCACACACACACACACTTTATACACATCTTACCACACACTTCAAACACTAACACATCACACACCACACATACACACTTCATCACACACCTCTCTCACACAAACAGCTCACACACCTGATGTCAGGTGAATGCACTGGTGTTACTGCCCTGGCCTCACAGCTGACAAGAAAAAAGCCAGGTTCTTAGGGGACTTATTGGCTGATACCCAGTGTTTCTGAGCTAGAGGTGTAAGGCTTGATTTATGTCAGGCAATATAGGGTGATAGGTGGATAGCCATATAAGTAGTATATTTCTCACTTCCGAAAGTAGGGGAAAATAGTCCTCTCAAACCAAAACCCCCCAAAGAAACAAGAAATATACTCTTCCACAGCCATGCACCAGGATCCTATTAAACACAGATGTGCACTAAGGGGCTAGCATGTTCTAATTCCGATACTGGAAACATCATCTCCAAGATGATTTGTAGTCTTTCACACTATTTTGCTTAAACCTTGCTCCTGCTTTGACCTCATTGCCATTGGTAGGGTTCATTCTCATGATGGGATAGCTTCCGTCTCTCCCTGGTGGACAACCATCTCTGTCCACTCTATTTTCAGAGCCAGGATCATCTCATGGCAATGCTGGCCCCAAGGGCTTGTGTCAAAAGTAAACTCTCAGGTATTGGATGGAGCTGGTAGAAGCAGATTTACTTGAGGTGACTAGAAGTGGGGTTGACCAAGAGCTGAGTGCTCAGTAGACCTAGAAACAGCAAGCAGATTGATGCCAGAGGGGCAGGGCCAAGTGTCAGGATGGAAGGCCAGGTGTGAGCTGCAAACAAGGGAGGAGAGTAACAGTCTAGGAGGATAGGTACAAGGCGGAGGACAGTGTGAAGTAGATCCCAAAGATCTGGCTCTGAGAGGATACCATGGGATCTGGCCTCTGGTGTTGGCATGTAATGACAGGCCAGGTGTCCCCTACTCTACATGATGACATTTGGATGGCTGCATAATGTCCCACTATCAGGTCAGTGGCCCAATTACAGGTTTGCAAGAATAACTCCCCTTCTTTGAATGCTTACTCTGGACAGGGACTGAGTAATAGCTTTACATCATTATCAAAATTGATCCATAGGACAATCATATTGAAGTGAAGGCTATTTTCCCATTTTATAGATGAGGACACAGATTTCTTAAGAGGGCTTAAACAATCCATCCAAAGTGTATTGCAATAAATAGCAGAGCCAGTGTTTGAACGCCAGGTCTGACCCCCAATTCAGTTCTCTTAAGTGCTGTTTGTTGCTGTCTCCACTCACCTGCAAGGGTATAAGAATACTAGATGATATTGATGCAGTGTTGGGACAGAACCCAGTATCCTAAAGGGCAGGTGGGGTTGGGAACGCAGGGTTCTGCTCCATTTATGAGCACCAGATGCTCCTAGGAGAAGGCTAATGGAATATGAGGCCATAAGAGCAGTAAGCTAGCCGTAGGAACCCAATGAAATGCTTGGGTATGGTTTCAGCTAATCCATTCTGGAGTCAGCACTACAAATATGGCCAGAGCCTCAACTCCTTAGGGAAATTTCTTGCCAGCTCAGTATTTAAGTCTGGAACACCTCAGGTCTGCCCAGTGTCCAACAGCACTGCCCCCATTCTCATCTGCCCAGTGCCATTTACTCATCTTACGACCAGAATGCCTGGCAGAGCTGCAGAAGGTCCCTAGGAGGGAAGACTCTCCTGGGGGAGGCCAGATCTGTAACAGATGACTTCCTGCAGAGACAGGTTGTGCTCAGAGGCCCTGCTGAAGAGAGCTAAAGTCTCCCTGTGGGTCTGCCTGGCTATCTGTTGCTGACAGGCCATGGAGCTGAGCCTGGGGAGCCATATGCCTGGTGGGGCACACTTTGCCACCCCACTGGGT
Source organism: Panthera tigris (assembly GCF_018350195.1). Lineage (NCBI taxonomy): Eukaryota > Metazoa > Chordata > Mammalia > Carnivora > Felidae > Panthera > Panthera tigris. The sequence goes on from NC_056669.1 coordinate 28,094,139, forward strand.
TTAGGCCCAGCCTGCTAGGTTTCATTCCATCTGACAACCCCATACAGAGATGCATGGAGTCTCTGCCCAATGGGACTGTCTGAAGGTGAGCTGAGCCAGGAGTTCCCAGTGTAAATGAGGCAAGGCCAGGGATTCAGTCTCCATAAAATTCACTGATAAAGAAAGTACCACACTGTTGCCTTCACAATGTCTTGTACCAGGTAGATGTGTGCCCTCCATCATATGGTGGAAACAAGGGAGTGTGGATGGGTTGGCCTTGCTCATCACAGACACTGGGGGAATCCTGAGTACATGTGTGACTGGCATCAGCTCAGAGTGAAGAGTGGACATTGTAGTCACAGCTGAAATAAGCTCTCATGTATCTAACCTAAGACCCTCCTGCTACAAGTTAAGTCCATTTTCCCTTCCATTTTCATTGGAGAAGCACCCCTTGTGTATGAAGCACCAGCACCAGGTCACCTGCAGGCTTTCCTATGATAAATCAGAGACTACTCTTCTTTTCTTGTATTTGCTCAAGTAGCTTTTTGGAGTCAGGTTTGATAATGATTCTCCTCATGATAGGTGCCTATTGGGCAAGCTGATGAAGAGGGGAAGAAAACTGTTTTTTATTGAGCATCTATAATGAACTCATCATATTTGGTCTTATTTAAATTAATATTTGACAAAAGCAGAAGTTGTCCTTCAACATTGTCCTTCGACAGTGGAGGGCAAGAGAATTTCTATTAATAAACTATGTAGGAAAGCATGCTGAGTGCTGGATTCAGACCTACACCTGAACCTTTGCTTTGCCATTACTGGCTAAGATCCTTGGGCATGTGACTTAACCCCTCTGAGACTCCATTTCCTTATCTGGAAAATGGGGTTAAATATCTACCTTTTTAATGGCAGGTGGTTTGTCCTTTTAATCTCATATTCAGAATGTGGACCTGGGAATCACAGATGCTCACTAATTCCTTGTTTAGCAGGAGGTCAGTGTTTGAATGGTTGTGGTGCAGATCATTGAAATAACACACCTAAAATGCCTTATGAAGCTTGGCATATAGTAGGTCTCTAAAAAGCTAGTTTCATTTGTCTTACAATGGTGGTGGGGGTTATGGAGCCAGCATCTGATTTCCTCTCTCTTATGGACCACCCCTCCCCCCACACACACATTGAAAAATTTTGTTCAACGTTAACTTTCTGGCACTCTCTCTCTCCTTCTTTCCCACTACCTCATGCACCCTTGCCCCTCCTGGTCTCCTTGCTAGTCCTGGGCTGCCATGTTTCCCAATGCTAAAGCCCCCAGGTCCTCTCTCCCTGTCCCCTTGTCCCCACTATCCTGGACCCAAAGCAGATGTGCAGCAGTCTGCCATCTTCTCAGATGGTGTGCTGTCCCTGTCAATCTCTGGCCATGCCTGGCAGCTGGAATTGCAATTCTCCTTGTTTACAATGCATTGTAATTGCAGACACAGGCTATGCTGTCACTTGTAATTTTATCTTGTCCTGTTCTCCCCACACACTCCCTTGCCTAAGTGTCAAGCAGTTGCCCTTGTGAGAGGTGCTATTGGCAGGAAATGTGCTTCAACATCCAGCAAAAAACCAACTATTATTTATTTCTCTTTCTATCCCTCTCAACTCAAGACATGGAATAGACCACAAGCAGACCTGCCTCTCCTGCAGCATCCCCACCATCCCACACCTCTTTTTCCCTGTTCTTTATGGCTCCCCCAGCCACTGAGGCTTCTGCTTCAGCTTAGATTTTGCTTCAGCAAGACTGGAGATTAGGGGAGGACAATCAAGAAAACCACCCCTTTGTTCTCCACAGGCGGGTTGTCTAGGATCCTTTGAAAACAAGTTGTACTCACTGAGGGCAGGGGGCTGGGTGCCACCAGAGCATAGGGGCTCAAGGTCACTCAATCAGTGTATATGAAACAGGCCTAGGGAAAGACCTGTCTATTCCATACCATGCACTGTTCTAAGAACCCTACACACATTACCTGACTTAATCCCCATTATAGCTCTGCAGAGAAGCACCTGTCACAAATGAGAAAGCTTACCTAAGTGCCTAGTTGAAGGTCACCCCACTAGTAGTATGTGGGGAAAGCTGGGATTTAAAACTAACACCATCTAGTGCCAAAACATTTGGTGTTTTACTGTATTTTGCTTGGTGTTTCATGTTTTTCTGTGTTTCTGAGCACACTCAATCCCTGCACTCACAATATTGTTTTCCAAATATCTGTTTATCCATCGATCTGCTACTAGACTGTAAGATCCATGAGGGCAAGGTTTATGTCTTAGTTTGTTTTCTCCCTTTTGACACCTAGCACAGTTCCCAATACCTGGTGGATCTTCTACATACATTTGTTAACAATGAATGTATTCAGACGGTCGATATTTCTGTGGTTAGGTTGCTGTTTGGCAATTACTAAATTCTATGCTCCAGCCGTATATATTCTTGTTTCAGATTAACATAGAAAATCCTGTGTCTTCAGAAGCATACTTTGGGTTGTTTTAGACAAGAAGGACACTTCAGAATATAAACATCATGACAATTGGATTCAAGAAAAAAAATCCACACCTGTAGTCCATTTACATTTGGTTTAATTTGGGACTCAGAAAGCTTTAGGACAGAAATTCTGGTATGTCCTGTAGATTTTTGTAATCTACATAAAGTTGTCCATATACTAATAATAACTTTTGCATTAAGGGGTTGAATTAGGAGTGGATGTCGTTTAGTCCTTTCCCTCCAAGTTTTATGTGATGCACTCAAGTTATATCTATAACAGAAAAAAAAAAGTTTGCTAGTTTATTTTTAAATTTTTTTTAACATTTATTTATTTTTGAGACAGAGAGAGACAGAGCATGAACAGGGGAGGGGCAGAGAGAGAGGGAGACACAGAATCTGAAACAAGCTCCAGGTTCTGAGCGGTCAGCACAGAGCCCGATGCGGGGCTTGAACTCACGGACCGTGAGATCATGACCTGAGCTGAAGTCGGACACTTAACCGACCAAGCCACCCAGGCGCCCCAAGTTTGCTAGTTTAATAAAGATTGGTAGCAATCATATTTCCAAGGCAAATATTGCAGTATTCTGAAGGGGGTAGAAGGAAAGAAATGTCTCTGGCTTGTTGATCTTCATTATGACCTACACAAGCTGGTAAGAAGGGAGGGTCATTCCACACTCTTGACGTCACTACAATCAACTCTTGCCTCTTCATCTGCCTGATATTCTGTCCCTGCTCAGACATTCACTAGCTGTGCATCTTTGAGCCATTTGCTCAACCTCTCTGTGCTTCCATTTTCTTATTGGTAAAACTGGGCCAATGATGTCTCTAAGTTAGAGGATTTGGGAAGTGGGGGGCTCAAATTGATCATAAAATGTATGCAGAATATGTAGCAGAGTGTCTAATATACAATAAGTCTTCAGTCTTAATACCATTGCTGTTTTGACACTTTAAATGTAAGGACAGTGACTCGAAGGGGGATGGGTGGCTGCAGCTGAGTTGCAGCATTAGACTTGCTGCTTTGTTTAAGCTTCACATGGGGCAGATGGGCTCCAGAGTCATGTCCTAGGAACGGTCCACCAGCTGATCACTTGCTGCTATCTGTCCCCTCCTTCCACATCTCAATGTGCCTCTACCAGCTGAAGACAACGAGAAAGCTTTGATGAGATTCAATTAGGAATACAGATTCTACATTCAAGAGGGCTGAGCATTTCATACAGACGAAAGAAAAGACCCTGAAATTAGTCTAAGTGTTCTGCTCATATATCCTCACAAGCTAAATAGTTAAAAAAGATGTATCATTTAGCAGGATTGACCCTGGGGGTGTTTGCCTCTCATCAGCTGGGACGCTATTATTATTTTGCAAATGACATCTTCATCTTCAGTGACTGTGCCCCCCCCCTCACTCTGAAGCCTACATAAATAAATGATATTTAGAGAGCTGCTGACTGTGGAGGAGGCTTGGCTGAGATGAAAGAACAGAGAGGCCTGTGTTGTTTCCCAGGACACTCCCTTCATGAGTGCCTAGGATGGGCTGTGCATGCATGGAGTATTGAGGGTGACAGAGAAGGCACATCAAACCTCTCTGTCTCACATTTGAAACTAGTAGGGACTCTACTAGTCTACTAGACAGAACCCAGGTCTGTCTGGGTTCACTTATGCTGAACCAGAAGCAGTGGAAAGAGGGTAGGAGGTCCTTCCCATCCTGGGGAATGAAAATTCAATGGGACATAACACACTAGAGACCACGCCTGGACTGATAAAGACACCTCTTTTAGAAGCTGGGTCCTTTTGCTTCACCATCCACTGGTGCCCTGAGCCTCAGCCCCTTGTTATGAGGAAAGTAGAATACAACCTAGTGACTGCATCTCCCTAGTAGATTTAGAAAGTATGAAACCTTTTTGAACTTAGAAGTGCCCTTGACCTGCCTCCTGTTTCCCTGGATGACCGGAAACCTTGATCTAGATACCTCCAAGTACATTCAGTTCAGACTAATGTTTGTATTGCTTCCTCCATCAAAGTCAAGATTACTTAAGTGAGAGTCCAGGGATCAACATTTTCTCTAAAGAGCCAGTTTGTCAATATTTTGGGCTTTGAGGGCCACAGGTCTCTACTGCAAATACTTAACTCAGCTATGGTGGCAACAGAGGTAAATAAATAACAATGGCTGGGTTCCGATAAAACTTTATTTACAAAAAGAGATAGCGAAGAGAATTTAGCTCAAGGGCTGTGGTGTGTTCACCCTGACATATTCTGTCTGGGTTTTATTCCTCTGCCTATCTCCATGTGCCCTTCGCTCCCTCTTCTCCCCCTGTACTCTGCTAGCTGGGAGGGGAGCAAGGCACTCATTTGAGGTTTTGGTAAACCCATGGGAACAGGAGGGATGTCTGAGAACACTATGGAGGTACAAGCTTTTTTTCCCCTGCATCCCTATGGTACAACCCCTATACCCCATCAGATTCCCCGCTGGGACTATGACCATAGTTGATTCTCCCAGTTAATTTGAGCCTCAGTTTGGGTCCTTAGGAAATTTAGGGTCCCATTTAATGCCATATAGGAAGTTGCAACTATCTGTTGCTCTCTCCTCCTCTCTGCCCCTCTCTCCGTTCACTTCTCCTTATATCATCCTCCTCTCTCCCTCTACCCCACTTCTTCTCTCCCTCTCAGTGCCTCCATTATCATTGCTTTCCCAAACAGATTGGTGGTGAAGCATCTACACAGGCTGCCCTCAACACTTCCAAGGCCCTCCATCTACTTTCTAGCCCTTCCATTCCCCAGTTAGGGATTCTCTTTACCCCAACTGGACATTCCAATCCTGAGATCAGTCAGTAATTTTTCCTACTTCTGTATGAATTGTCCCTATCCTTCACACTTTCCTTAGGCAGGAGTAGATTTTGAAGGTAATGTTCCAGCCTCCTGAGCTTTGCACTCAGTGGTCCCCACAAACATTTTTCTACTTTTCATGACCCAGACTGAGGGGGATGAGAAAAGTAAGCAGGCAGGGGAAACATTTCATAAAAATGTTTTGTTTCCTATGGATGAAATGAGCATACATAAATCTCCTGGTATAAAGTAGGCACTTCATTACTGGTATCCTTTATTATTAGTTTTAGGAGAACAACATTCAGACAAATTCAAAAGAGTCCATTGTGCAGGGGCAGAAAAAAAATTCCACACTCTATAAGGAAATGGCCCAGAAAAACAAATCACAAAACTCTGATGTTGCCAGCCTGGGTGGCTTGGGACTCCATGCTTCCACCTGTTTGATTGCAATCTAGTTCCACTCTTTGGAGCACAACTGATGGCACATGTTCAAGGTCTGCTGGGGCTGATTTCAGCCCTGCTATCTCCAGGTCATGAGTGGAGGAAGCAAGTATATAACAGGGACAGACAACTCACTAATTTATTGGAGGCAGAAGAATTACCTTAACAATTTTATTTTTTTGTGAGGCATTCCTCAAAGATATAGTGGGGGTGTGTCACATTGCCAGAGTTCTAGAAACTTTTCCAGAATTGCCTTCTCTCTTAACTGTGGAACCAGATGGTAATAGTCTGAAAAATTCCCATGTTTCAGAACAGGAGCGTTCAGAAGTGGTACGGAAAATAGACTGGTAATAACACAACCAATCCCTTCCACCACATTTCTCTTTCTGCACTCTTCTGTTTACATGTAGGTTATGTTAGTCAAGATTATGTTGTAGTAACAAATTAACCCCTACATCTCAGAGGCTTAATAAAACCAAGGTCAGTGTGTGTGAATGTGCATGCACACATGTGTGGTGTGGGGGAGCTCTCCTCAACATTAGTCACTCAAGGATCTAGGCAGATTGAGACTCTGCCATCTTTTTACCATGTTATCTGAAACACATGACCTCCACTATCACCACAGCAGCAGAAGAGAGAGCCGGACAGCCACATATCTGGCTAGTGTTCCATGACCTTGAACACCCATCTGTTGACCAAAACTGGTCACATGGTCCTTCCTAACTTCAAAGGGCCTAGGAAATGTGTGGAGGCCTATGCATATTGTATGATCAATAAATAGTTCTGCTACACCAGTCTTCAGCACCTTTTAGACCTTCTTAACAGCCACTTGGGATAGGAACATTTGATTGGCCATATTATTTATATATCTATCCAATCATTCTAAATAGTTATTGAATACCTACTTTGTGCCAATTATATCCAAGCATTGGAGCTTTAATGGGGAGCAGGAAAAATCATTTTCATTCTTCAAATGGCTCACAACAATTAAATATTACAGTGACAAATACTGTAATAGAAAAGACACAGTACACCACAGAAGCACCTGACAGGAGGAATTAATAGGTTTAGGGGGTTGAAGTTATCCAGGCAAAGAAAATATTAATGGTGGGATGGGAGAGAAGAACGTAAAAACTGAGGTTTCTCCAAGTCAAATCCTGTATCTGTACAAGAGAATAAAACCCAGGAATCCCATCTTCGTGGTCAGTTATACTCCCAAGTGGACTCCCTTCTATATTAGGGACAGTTTAGAACTCCAGACTATAGACACCAATTGCTATAAACAGAGATTGTACTAGGCTGATTGTCTTCCTTGCCTTTTCCCAGATAGTGCATATGTCCTGTCTGAGCCAGCACACCTCTGGCAGCCAAAGTTGAACTGCAAGGAGGAAGCTCCTCAATCTGGATCTCTTATAGATATGAAATTATTAATAACCCAGGATGTAGCTGTACATGTTTGGACCCCTCCTCCAAACAGCCTTCTCTGGGGGATTGGGGTGAGGGTTGTGGGGGGACACCTTGCTGTTTAATAAATAATAGAAGAGATTCATAAAGTGTCTGGGAAGCACATTCCTCATGCAGAAATGTTACGGAATAACACAGGATGAATAATAGAAAAGGTTATTGAAAAATTCATAATTTCCAAGTGCCAGTGAAGGGCAGCTCCTGTTCAGTCTATTTGCCTGTAGAAAAGTGATTAAAATATATATTATTGTCCTGTCTATAGGAAAATGTATTATTAAGTGGATACTAGCGTGACATTTGAAAAATCCATTTCATTCCATTTAGCAGCAAAGGGGTTTTGGCTGCTGCTTTGTGTAGCAGGTGTCACGAGCATTTTAATAAGCCATTTAAAAAACAAAAAGGGATTTTAATTATGGCCCCCTGCCTCCCAGCCATACTATTGCTTTGCATTTACAGATCTTTTGCCAAAGAAATTTTAAAACATATAATAGGGAATGTAAATATTCTGCCTACATTTATTATGTCAATTGCCAAGAAAGCAACTTGACCATTGACCAGTACTTATGGGTTGAAAGTAGAGTAGGAAATGCATTTGCTGGTCCAGACACAAGAAACAAAGCCTCAGTGTAAAGGGCCTGCAATCCCTGCCAAACCCAAAGTGTGGCTACTCTTCGAATCAGACATTCACCAAGTTTTCCCTGTGAAACCAAGAATTACTTTGAGGTATACTTCTAAATGGCTTATGTTTCTGAATAATGACTTAACTTAGGATTGGGGAATCATCTGATTCACCCATCTGCTTCTGGGCAGGATGTAGCTCTTGGAAGATCCTCATACTTGGTAAAAATCAGAGCTGGGTTTTAATAGATTCAAGTTTGGGACTTGGGATGGGCAGGTTTCGTATCCCTTCTCAGTATGAAGTTTCTCCTATAACTTGGGTAATGTCCAGGGACAGGATGGGGTCTGAGATGGAAGAACGCATCCTATCAGCCTCAAGTTATGATTCAGCTTTGACAGCTTTTATAGCCCAATGGTCTCTCAGTGCGATGGATGGTGATGCCCATGAGATCCCCACCACTTACCGACTATGTGATTTTGTCATTATTACTCAACTTCTCTGGGTCTCAGTTTAATGATGAAAAATGGAGCAATTTCTATTATATCATTATTTTTAATATTTTAATTTAAATGCTTATTTTTAAAAAAAAACAGATAATCACACCATTTCTTTTAATAAAATCTCACTTGGGAGCAGATAAAATTGTTTCTCTAGATAAAGATAAAGATCAGGGCATCAAATTGCCTTATACCTTAAACCAGCTTCCCGCTCCCTTTTTAAGGCAAGCCCCAGGAAGCCTGGAGCTCTGATTTTACACCAAGTCCTAGAGTAGAGTGTGAAAACCAATGTCTTTGGTGATATACAAGATCTCTTCCAGCTATGAATTTCTGACATTGAATTGTGGCCTGTATGACTAGATAGTGTATGGCTAGTTGAAATGATAAGATGGCTTCTTCTGGTCTCAGTTTTACTGAGGAATCATCAGACATTTATCCATGTATTCAACAAACCCTTCCTGAGAAATATATATGCAACACATGTAGAATCCTGAGCTAAGTACTGCTTGAATACGGAACATATGTAAGACATGGTCCTTGCTTTAAAGGATCAACAGGCATCTAAATAATGCACTATAGTTCAAAATATAGGACATAAGAGTAATGACAGAGGTACAGATATATATATATTTTTTTACTAGTAAAAACCAGGAATTAGGCTTAAAAGGAAATTAATTGAGTTTCTCTATGGTCCATTTTTTAGACCATTTCATTAATTAAAATACTTTTTTATTCTCTCAGTCCTCTGTATTAAGGGCTGATTGGTATTCAGCCAGGCTGCAGCAAGATGACTATCCCAGTTGTTAAGATATTGAAATACTTCTGTGTGGGTTGGTGAATACACTCTGAGTTCCTTCAGTGTTTTTTACTGCCCTGTTACATTGAGCCCACCCATCCCCGACTTTTCCTTTATCTACCTACACTTTTAAATAGTGGAAGCAGGAGATGGGGTTCCAGGGCCATACAGTGTTATGGCCAGAGCCTGGCCTTTGTGGTTAGTGCCAGTACTGTACCAATGATTAAATATTTTGAATAATTCCTTTCCCCAAAAGGCAATCTATATCAATGCTTCCTTAGATTCTAAGTTCCTAGAAGATGAATTCCACTTAATATCTACTCCCTATAGAGGTCCTAGTGCTTTTCTTGTTTGATAATCAGGTGGTGAAATTAACATTCTTTTTTGGCTATTTTAGCATCACTTTGTATTCTTTACACTCTCCTAGGTGATCTTATTTAAATAGCATCTTTGTGTTAATAACTCCCAAATTTATATCTCCATCTCAAACATCTTGAGTTCTAGATTCACACATCCACCTGTCTACTTGATATCTATGCCATGTACCAGTCCCTATCCTATGCAGTCGTCACTGTCAGTAAATGGTACCGACATACACTCAAATGTTCATGTTGAACACCTCAGAGTCCTTTCCTTTACCATCCATATTTAATCATCAGCAAGTCTTGTGAACCCTCAAAATATACCTTGTAATCATATTTTCTCCATCTCCACTACAATCATCTCAGTTCAAAGCACAACAAACTAGTCTCTGAATTTCTATATTTGCTGCTTCCCAATTAATATTTCACATAGCAGTAAGTATGGTGATGTCCCTCCTTTGCTTAAACCTTTTGATCCTTCTGAATTGCAGTGAAATCCAAACTTCATACTCTTAACTATAAGGCCCTGAAAAATATGCTTTGTGTTTACCTCTCCCCACTAATCCCCATGTCATTTATCCCTCTCTCCCATGCTGATCCACATTGGGTTCTCTCAGTCCCTCCAATATACTATTATGTTGGTATATCTTTCCCACTACAGAGCCTTGGCTTTCATTGACTAGATCAGTGCTTCTCAAAATGTAATTTGCATGTGAATAATGATAAATTATTAGTATGCAGAATATGATTTCATAGATCTAGAGTGGGGACCAAAATTTTCATTTCCAGCAATCTTCCAAGTGATACTGACCATAATTTGAGTAGAAGGGGTTTATACTACTCCTGTCACAGTTTATTGCTTGGCTAACTTCCTCAGTTATTTTTAAACAGCTTGATTGAGGTATAATTCACATACAGTCCTATTTTGGTGATATTGTAGTTTCATTTACAGACCACTGCCAAAAAGTAAGTATTGCAACAAAGTAAGTCTAATGAAATTGTTGGTTTCCCAGTGCATATAAAAGTTATGTTTACACTATATTATAGCCTATTTTTAAGCTATAGTCTATTCATTGTATAATAGCATTATATTTAATAAAACAGTGTATATACTTTAATTAAAAAATACTTAATTGTTACAAAGGGCTAATCATCATCTGAGCTTTCAGTGACTCATCTTTTTGCTGATGGAGGATCTTGCCTTGATGTTGATGGCTGCTGACTATTTAGAGAGGTGGTTGCTGAAGGTTAGGGTGGTTGTAGCAATTTCTTAAAATAAGACAATGAAATGTGTCACATTGATTAACTCTTCCTGTCATGAATGATTTCTCTGTAGCATGTGAGGCTGTTTGATAGCATTTTACGCACAACAGAACTTTCAAAATCGGAGTTAATCTTCTCAAACACAGCCACTGTTTTATTAGCTAAGTTTATGTAGTATTCTAAATCTTTTATTGTCATTTCAACAATATTCACTGCATCTCCACCAGGGGTAGTTTCCATCTCAAGAAACCACTGTCTTTGCTCATGTCTAAGAAGCAACTCCTCGCCTATCCAAGTTTTACCATGAGATTTCAGCAATGCAGTTCCATTTTCAGAGTCTACTTCTAATTCAAGCTTTCTTGCTGTTTCCACCACATCTGCAAGTACTTCCTCCACTGAAATCTTGAACCCCTCACAGTCATCTGTGAGGATTGGAATCAACTTCTTCCCAATTTCTGTTAATTTTAATATTTTGAGTACTTCCCATTAATAGCAAATATTCTTAATGACATCAAGAATAGTGAATCCATTCAGAAGGTTTTCAATTTACTTTGCCCAGATCCATCAGAGGAATCACTATCTATGGCAGCTATAGGCTTATGAAGTGTATTTCTTAAATAATAAGACTTGAAATTTGAAATCACTCCTTGATCCATGGGCTACAGTATAGATGTGTTAGTAGGCATTAAAACAGCAATAATCTCTGTACATCTCCATCAGAGCTTTTGGGTGACCTGGTGCATTGTCAGTGAGTAGTAATATTTTGAAAGGAATCTTTTTTTCCTGAGCAGAAATTCTCAACAGAGGGCTTTGAGTATTTAGTAAACCATGTTGTAAACAGATATGCTGTCATCCAAGCTTTGTTGTTCCAGTTATAGAGCACAGTCAGAGTTGATTTAGTGTAGTTCTTAAGGGCTCTAGGATTTTTGGAATAGTAAATTAGCATTAGCTTCAACTTAAAAACAACAGCTGCATTAGCCCCTAACAAGAGAGTCAGCCTGTCCTTTGAATCATTGAAGCCAGGCATTGACTTCTCCTCTCTAGCTATGAAAGTCTTAGATGACACATTCTTCCAGTATAAGGCTGTTTCATCTACATTGAAAATATGTTGGGGGTGCCTGGATGGCTCTGTTGGTTAAGCATCTGACTCTTGATTTTGGCTCAAGTCATGATCTTATGGTTCATGAAATCGAGCCCTGCATCAGGCTCTGTGTTGACAACATGGAGCCTACTTGGGATTCTCTCTCTCCTCTCTCTCCTTGCCCCTCCCCTGCTTGTTCTCTCTCTCTTTCTCATAATAAATAAATAAACTAAAAAAAGAAAATCTGTTATTAGGTGTAGCCACCTTCATTAATTATCTTAGCAGCATCTTCTGCATAACTTGCTGCAGCTTCTATATCAATACTTGTTACTTCCTTCACCTTTCACTTTGATGTTATAGAGACAGTTTCTTTCCTTAAACCTCATGAACTAACTGCTTCCGTCTTCAAACTTTCCTTCTGCAGCTTCCTCATCTCTCAGCCTTCATAGAATTGAAGAGTTCAGTCCTTGCTCTGAATTGGGCTTTGTCTTAAGGAACGTTGTGGCTGGTTTGATCGTCTACTCAGACCACTAAAACTTTCTCCACATCAGCAATAAGGCTGTTTTGCTTTCTTATCATTTGCGTGTTCATTGGAATAGCACTTTCGATTTCCTTTAAAATTTTTTTGTTTGCATTCACACCCTGGCTAACTGTTTGGAACAAGAGGCCTCATATTTAGCCTATGTCAGCTTTTGACACACCTTCCTCACTAAGCTTAATCATTTCTAGCTTTTGGCTTAAAGTGAGAGATTTGTGACTCTTCTTTTTCTTGAACACTTAGGGGCCAATTGAAGGTTATTAATTGGACTAACTTCAATATTTTTATGTCTCAGGGAATAGGGAGCCCTAAAGAGAGAGAAAGATGGAAGAATGGCTGGTGAATAGAGCACTCAGAACACATACATTTATTGATAAATTTCACTGTCTTATATGGGAGCAGCTTATGGCACTCAAAAGCTGTTACAATAGTAGTATCAAAGATCATTAGCCATAGAGCATCATAACAAATATAATAATAAGGAAAATTTTGAAATATTGCACAAATTACCAGCATTTGACACTGAGACACAAAGTGAGAAAATGCTGTTGGAAAAATGGCACCAATAAGCTTGCTTGACATAGGACCACCAAAAACCTTAAATTAGTAAAAAAAAATACAGTATTTGTCAAACACAATAAGGCAAAACATAATAAACCAAGGTATGTCTGTACCTTATGATTCACCAACTTAAATTGTATAATTCGATTTCTTTTAGTATATTGACAAACTTGTGTAACCATTGCCACAGTCAATTCTAAACCATTTTCATCCCCCTGTGGAGAAATGCTTGCACCCCTTCACTGTCACTCTTGACATATACTCTCACCCTCCGCCTTAGACAACCACTAGCTTACTGCTGTCTCTATAGATTTGCTTATTCCAGACATTGTGTAGAAATGGAATTATACAATACATGGTCTTTATGGTTGACTTCTTTCACTTGGCATTCATTTTTCAAAATTTATCTATGCTGTAGCATGTATTAATAATATTTTATTCCTGGGACACCTGGGTGGCTTAGTCGGTTAAGTGTCCAACTCTTGACCTCATTCACGGTTGGTGAGTTTGAGCCCTGTGTTGGGCTCTGTGCTGATAGTGCAGAGCCTGCTTGGGACCCTCTGTCTCTCTGTCTGTCTGTCTCTCTCTGCCCCTCCCCCACTCATGCTCTCAGATTAAATAAATATCTAAAAATAATAATAATATGTTATTATTTTTCATGGTAAAATAATATTTCATTAGTAGACATATCACATTTTACCTATTCACTTATTAGCTGTCATTTCAGCTCTGTTCACTTTTAGCTATAGTGAATAATACTGCTATGGAAATACACGTGCAAGTTTTACTATGGATGTTGGTTTTTATTTCTTTTGTGTGTATATACACCCCCAGAAGGGAATTTGCTGCATTGTAGGAAATTCTATATTCAACGTTTTTAGAAACAGCCAAATTGTTTTCCAAAATGGCCAAAGCATCTTAAAAACCCATCATCGATGCCAGAAGGATCCCCTTTCTCCACATCCTTTCCAACATTTGTTATTATATGGCCATTTTTATTATAATCTTCTTAGTGAGTGTAAAGTGGTATTTCTTTGTGGTTTCTCTTTGCGTTTTTCTGATGACTAATGATGCTGAGCATATTTTCATGTCTTACATGCCATTTGTATGTCTGCTTTGAAGAAATGTCTACTCAGATCCTCTATTTTCCACACAGAATATTGGTCTTTCTGGTATTGAGCTGTAAGAGATTTTAATATAATCTTGCTAACAATCCCTTATCAGATATGTGATTTGCAAACATTTGCAAACATTTTCTTCCACTTTTTGAGTTCTCTTTTCACTTCCTTGATAGTGTCCTTTGAGTCAACAAAACGTTCAATTTTGATGAACTTCAATTTATTTGTTTTTTCTTTTGTCAGTAGTATTTGGTTGCCCTATATATGACAACTGTTATGAAAAATGTTAAGCCATTTCTTGACCTAATGCTACAAAAGTATACCTCTCTGTTTAGCTATTACATATGCACCCATGATGAATTTTGAGTTAATTTTTATATATTATGTGAGACAGTAGTCCAAATTAATTGTTTTGCATGTGCATATCCAGTTGCCCTAATGCCATTTGTTGAAAAGACAATTCCTTTTCCCGTTGAATTTTTTTGGCACATTTGTCAAAAATAAATTGACCATAAACATAAGGGTTTTATTTCTGGACACTCTATTCCATTCCACTGGTCTATATGTCTGTCTTTATGTCAGTGTGACACTGACATTTGATGTATATGTAGCCTTGCATTAAGTGTTAAAATCACAGGAAATGTGAGCCCAGTAACATCATTCTTTTTCAAGACTGTTGTGGCTGCTCCACAATTCCACATGGGTCTCCTGTGTTTCCATATTCATTTTAGGATCAGCTTGTCAATTTCTACCCTTCCCTCCAGAAGGCAGCTGTAATTTTGATAGGAACTGTGTTGAATCTCTCAATAAATTGGAAAGTTTAATATTTTAGCAATATTAAGTTTTCCAACTCATGAACATAGGACAACTTCTCATGTACTTAGGTCTTTTAAGTGTTTATTTATTTATTTATTTAGAGAGTGTAAGCAGAGGAGGGGTGGGGCGGGGAGAGAGAATTCCAAGCAGGTTCTGCACTCTCTGCACAGAGCTAGATGTGGAGCTCGATCTCATGGGTTCCTGAGACCTGAGCCAAAGAATTGGATGCTTAACCAACAGAGCCACCTAGGCACCCCTACTTAGGTCCTTTTAAATTTCTTGCAGCAAAGTTTTGTAGTTTTTAGAGTGTAAATTGTACGTGTCATTGTTAAAATGATCTCAAAACATTTTATTCCTTTCAATGTTACTGTAAATGGGATTGTTCTCTTAATTTTGCCTTTGGATTGTTCATTGCTGGTGTATGCTTATTTTTTGTATATTTACAAAAGTACAATTTATGTTCATATATTTATTGTATATGCTGCAACTTTGCTGAATTTGCTTCTTAGTTCTTTGGATTTTCTCTAGGTAAGATCATGTCATGTGCAAACAAACATAGCTTTAATTCTCCCTTTTTCAACCTGGCTCTCTTTTATTTATTTTTCTTGCCTAATTTCCCTGGATGGAGCCTGCAGGGAAATGAATTCACGTGGCCAGAGTGAACATCTTTGCCTTAGTCCTGATCTTAGGGAGAAAGCTTGAAGTCTTTCACCAGTAAGAGTCATGGTAACTATGAGTGTTTTGTAGATATCCTTTGTCAGGATGAGATGCTCCCTTCTAGATCTAGGTTTTTGTGAAATATTTTTATTATGTAAGGGTATCTTCTTCAAATTAAGTCAGCTTAAATGGTCCTTCCTTAGGAGCCCTAATCCCAGCAGCTTTGGAGCCTTTCCTGGATGACCTCATCCAAGTCAGCTTACCCTGGCTGACTTAACAATCATCCTTTCAGTTCTGTACTAATTGTTATTATTACTTATTTAAAAATGTAAGCATTTGCTCACTATCCTTTTTGTTGTTGTTGTTGTTGTTGTTGTTCTCTTTCTTTCTTTATAACCATCACATCAATGAAACTCTGCCCAGGAAGCCAGGGACCAAGTTTACCCTATTCACGGTTGTATTTTCTAGCATCTACCATAGTTCTTGGCAAATGGCAGTTGATCAATAGATAAATATTTGTTGAACAATTGAGTAAATTAAGGAATGAGTGAGTGTCCTGTAGAAATAGGTGCTAAGTGGTAACTCATTGGATAGAAGCAAAACATTGACCTTTAACTAGAGATGATGGGAATGAGTCTGGAATAGAGTTGACATACTTTTATAATGAACAATTTCAAACTCTGGCCAAAACAAAAGAGAGAAAGAGAGAAAGAAAACAAAAAAAGAAAGAGAGAGAGAGAAGGAAAGGAAATAAAAGGAAAGGAAAAGAAAGGAAAGGAAAAGAAAGAAAAGAAAAGAAAAAAAAGAAAAGAAAAGGAAAGGGAAAGAAAAGAAAAGAGAAAAGAAAGAAAAGAAAGAAAAGAAAAAGACAAAGATAAGAAAATAAAAAGAAAAAGAAAAAGAAAGAGAAAGGAAGAAAAGAAGCACGTGAGAGCTGACAGCAGAAAGAGCTCTGTGAACTTGGGGCATCCTCATACCCTATCCAGAAACTAGTGCTCAATAGTCTGGGGTGTTAACAGGATGTTTGTTTCTTTCCAGGGTCACAAAAGTACTAATAGCTATTAGAGTTTCCCCAGCAGGCTAGCATCCCAGGCACTGAGCCAGCCTGCTTTGGGGTGTTTTCCTACCCCAGCCTGCTGTGTTTCACAAAGCAAAGGCCATGACATAAGAGACCACATGGTGGCTGGTTAAATAAACCTTCAAATGTACCTTTATCATCAGTTTAATCTCCTTCCTTTTACCACCCTGCAGTTAAATCTGTCCATTTCTCAGCCTCCTCCCCCTGAGCCCCCATCATGATCATCTAAATTAAAATCTGTTATCGGCTTCTGGGTAATCCCCTTTGATGCCCTGAGTACTGCAGTATCTGTCTTGCTCAAACCTAGCATGTAAGTGCTGATAGCTTTTGAGCGGCTGAAATGGCTTTGTATATCTCACACAAATGTCTGCATTGCTCGCAAACAGCCAGGAGCTGGCAAAAAGGATACATTCATGGCTGGAAGTTTTATGAAACTGTGAGAATTACCTTTGAGGACAACTTAGGAGTGCTTCTTGCCATTCTCTATTCACTTGCTTGGAGTGAGGAGAAACGGTTCCCGTGCTTCTCTGCCACTGGATTGATACTGACCTTCCTGTGGTTTACTTTGTTTGTTTGCTTGCTCTTGTAACTACCTTGCTCAAACAGGTTATTTTTGCTGCTTTAGTGTCCAAATTATACATTTGAAATTTTTGATGAGCAAGTGTTAACTCCCCTGGACCAGTCAACCCCAATTGTGACCTAACCCATAATTTCAATCTTCACATTTATTCCTTCCAAGGCTAATGTCCTTGCTCTCCTGGGGACAGAAAGATGACTGTATATATGGTGGGGAGAATATATGTTTGGGGTTAGCAGACAGACTTTGGCTTAAATTCTGCTTCTAATGATTAGTAGCTACAAAATGCTGAACAAGGTATTTGAGCCCTCTGAATGTATAGCCCTATCTTCTGTGAAATGAAGATTTAATACACATGTGGTAATTATTCAAAGATAATAGAATTGATGATTGTTGTACTTATTTATTTATTGCCACTCTCCTAACTTATTCTGTAAACTAGACTATAGACTCCATGAAGGCAGGAAATGATCCTGTTTTGTTTCCTGTCCTGGAAAAACCTAATAGACACCACTTGCTCAGTAAACATTTTTGAATGAGTGAATGAGATGAATTGACAGTAAAGTCCTCAGTGTTCAGGGTGACATAGTAGTTTTTTATAAAAATAATGATTCCATTTACTACTTTGGATGTTTCTCAGATGCTGTCTACAGATTGGCAGATTAGAAAATCTCAGTTAAGCAGAAAACTTCTTCTGAGCCTTCTCTAAGTGAGGGTCACACCATTTTTCATAAGTGATGGGCCCTGAGAATCTAACACTTCCTGACTTGAGGACCTGTGCCCTGATCAGATGTGATTGAAGACCTTGCCCTGGTCTCTGGGCCTTGTTCCTAGGGACATGTGTGCACCAGTGGAAATCTGAGTGCACCATTTTTTGCTCCCCTTCAAGGATGACTCTGAAGGGGAGACATCCATCTTTCCCCTCCTTCTTTCTCTTTCTGTCTGTCCCT
Organism: Panthera tigris; assembly: GCF_018350195.1. Classification (NCBI taxonomy): domain Eukaryota; kingdom Metazoa; phylum Chordata; class Mammalia; order Carnivora; family Felidae; genus Panthera; species Panthera tigris. The sequence goes on from NC_056669.1 coordinate 28,112,262, forward strand.
CTCTTTCTTTGTTTCCTTCTTTCCTTATTTTTATGTATTTTCTCATGTCTGACTTGTGAAGCCTTCTCTAATATTATCTAGTGGAGTCACTTCACATGTTATACAAGAACTCATCTTAAAAGATGATGGGGATTCAATAGTGTCCCACAAAGCCATGATTAGTTATCAAGTTTTTAATCTTGATCTTTTAGGCTTTCCTCTATTTATGCTACTATCTATAATGGCTGGTAATATTTGTTCAAATAATAATTTTGAATATTTTTAATGTTTATTTATTTTGAGAGAGAGAAAGAGAGGCAGGAAGGAAGGGGGAAAAGGAATTTCAAGCAGGCTCCAGGCTGTCAGCACAGAGCCCAACATGGGCATTGAACTCACAATGAGATCATAACCTGAGCCAAAATCAAGAGTCAGACACTTAACCAACTGAGCCAGCCAGGCGCCCTTCAAATGTTTTTAAAAACCAAGACAACTCTTGTTATCAAAATAAATTGATGTACATGCTCAATAGTTAAAAGCAAGAAAAGAAGAAGTGTTCAGGTGAGGGTGTGGACAGGACACCCACCCACTCAGCTCCCCCTGAACCTTAGGAAGCTGCCCTGTGTGGGAAGTTTGGTTTCTACAGGCCTCTGTGCTATAAGCTCTGGATTGGTGAGCAGTAGCTTCTGGGGTGATATTCTCTGAGTCATGCTGGTACTGCCTTTCTGAGTTTGGTTTGTCTCAGCCACACTGAGAGCTTAGGCTTAAATTGCTTGGCATGGTGGGTTATTTCACTATTATTATGCCTGGCTTAATAGTAGGGCATTGCTGTATGGTCAAAGCTCTATTATTAAAGTCATTTAAACCCAGACAAGGCCAAGTCTGAGAGAACACACTGCAGGGAAGCACCTTGCCCACACTTAGTAATGGAAGCTATGACCTCGGTCTCCCCCATCTCTTATTTCAATCTCCTCCATATCTGCTTTCATGCTGTGTGGTTCCCTGACTGTGACTCAGTTTGGGTTTCCATTGACAGCCTTTGACTTAATCCAGAGAAGATCAAAGTCTCCTTGATGAAGAAAAGGCACCGGAAAGGCAGACTGTGGTTTGCATTTGAGCTGAATTTATTTCTTGGTGTTTTTTGTACGAGTAACAATACCAGTCCCTGGGGCTGGCACTTAATAGATCCTTATTTGCTGGAAGAGTAAATAACTACTCCCCCTTATTCACTCCTCCCTAACAGCCAAAACATGCTTCTGTCTTCAACCCTTCTACCCAGTCCCTAGTTCACTTAATATAAATGCTAATTAGGATGTGGGTTTAAGGTCATTACTCTCTGTCAGGGAGAGGACACCAAGAAGAGGCTTTCCTCTTCCAGAAGACAGCAGATCTCAGGATGCCTGCCTTTCTCTTGCTTCCATCCCTTCATCTAGCAAATGAGGTGGGAGTCTCTGCCCTTGGCGACAGGAAAAATACATTTCTTTGTTTCAGTCATTTGTGCAGCCCTGGCTTTATCACCCTAGCAGCATCTTGTGGAAAACAAAAATGTACAAGCACAATTACTCCAGCTTCCCACAGTGGGTAGCTCTAAATAGGACACTTGCCATTGGCACCAAAACAATCGTCAAATTGTCAAACAATAAACAGGGTAAACTGAGAGAGAAAATAAACCTAGTGTGAGCAAACACACAAAGTTGGGGAGTCAGAAACAGCAGAGTAAATTGAGTGTCTCCTCTGCTGGGCAGGATGCTGTCATGCCCCTCACTGATGCAAAATCCAGTGTTTTTGGTTTAACGATAGTGGGAAATCTAGCTCTTTCCACCCAAAGTAGCTGTTTAGCCAGAAGAAGAAGAAAGGAATCCATTAAAAACCTTTTCTCTGGGGATTTTATTGGGGTTTCTGGCTCACAGAATTCATTTGTAAATAAGTATTGAATTCTTCTCATATGTAGGGTAGTGTGCTCAACCCAGGTGGGTAGAGAAGACCTACAGTCTTGTCTACAAGAAGACAACCCCAGAGCAAAGAAAGCTTGAATTTTTAAAATTTATTTATTCATTCATTTAGTTAGTTAGTTATTGAGAGAAAGAGAGAGAGACAGAGAGAGAGACAGAGAGACAGAGAGAGAGAGAGAGAGAGAGAGAGAGGAAATCCCAAGCAGGCTCCACACTGGCAGGGTGAAGCCCGATGCATGACTCAAACTCAAAAACCATGAGATCATGACCTGAGCTGAAACCAAGAGTTGGGTGCTTAACCAACTGAGTCACCCAGGTGCTCCAAGACTGATTTTAATAGAAGGTTATACACTGGGGCAAGTGAGCATAGTGGACAATTACTCCAATCAGAGTTTAAGACAGGCAGAGTCCAGGAGGAGCTAGAGCCCTCATACAAGTGTGATGGGAATGTGGGAGCACGAATGGATCTCATTTGGATGGGCAGGGGCAAGGCCATAGCAAGGATGGAGAACAGCATGATTAGAATAGAGGCATGTGGTAAGAGCTCTCAGGTTGGGTGGGAGTGGAAAGTAAGTAGAAATCTACTTCAGAATAAATGTTGAGGATCTTATATCCCAGGCCAAGGACTTCAGACTTCATTCTGGCATCACGGTAGAAAAACCAGAAGATGTTTTGAACGTAAACATGACATGATGAAAGTAGCATCTCAGAAAAATTGATCTGGTCAGAACCGATTGGATTGCAGGCATCAGACATGGCCAAACAACTTAGGATATTGATGCAAATAATGTGTGGGAAGATAATAGATACCTGGAAATTGTGGTCACAAGAATGGTAAAGAAGGATGGAGAAGAGGAACATGTCAACCCCTGTCTCTGTGTATATATACAGGGCAAAGGGGATCATGTAAGTTAATGAGTTGCTAAAGTTTTTATCCTTTGCACCTTTTTAGATGGAAACATGGACAAAAAATGTCAGTCAGGAGGGGGAGCTGACTTCAAGAAGAATGATGCACTTGGCTTTTCTGGACTGTGTTAGGTATGAGGTAATAGGATATCCTAGCACAGGTTGGTGGAAAAACTCAAATAGAATGTGAACTTCAAATGACATCTCAGATCCGTGCTGAAATAAGTCCTGGTTCCTGCATGTATTGTAGCATTTTATAATCGTATGCTACACTCTGCGTATATACATGAATTTGGTAATTACAGGATAAATCCTCTGGCTCCTTGCCTCTCCAACTCTTCTGAGTGGAATCATATTGCTCTGGGACTGAAATAACAATAGATCAAAGGGGAATACACTTATGTAAGGAAAGAGGAAAAGAGCAATAAGGAAAGACAAAGGTTTCTAATTCAAATGGAGCTAAGGACCTGAGTACAGGCACCACCCCTGTTGCTAGTAGCAAGGAACTGGATCCAGAAGCAGAAAGGAATGGAAGAGGAAAGAGAGGCATTAGGAAGGAGAGTGTAGTGCTGTAGCTGACCTGGAATTGGATGGAGGGACAGAAACTGCCATAACCAATGAAATACACTCATATATGCCAACTGAGGTGGGAAAAGCTAGACTTTTCCCATGTGGAGCTAGAATTGTCTAGTTGCATGTCTGTGCACATGATATATGCTTCTAAAGATAGTCCAAAAGTGGATTGTACATATCAGTTGCTGGTTGTTGTAGCCAATCTCCAAGATTCCTTCCAGTGAACTTCACCTCCTGGTAGGCATATCTTTGTTGTCTCTTTCCATTAAGAATCAAGGCTGGGCCTATGTGACTGAGGGAATATGATGAAAGTGATAGTATGTGGCTTCAGAGGCTCGGTCATAAAAGGCACTGCCATTTTTGCTTGCTCTCTTATATCACTTGCTTGGGGGAAAGCCAGGCCCCATATCTGAAGCACACTCAACATGCCTTCAGTCAACAGGCAGCACCAACTTGGCAGCCACATGAGGGAGCTGTCTTGAAGTGGCTCCTCCAGCTCCAGCCAAACCTATAAATGCCTTCAGCCCCAGCCTGCATAGACTTGAACCTCATACATGACGCTGAAACACAACTTCCAGCCAAGTTGCTCCTGAATTCCTAATCCACAGAAACCATGAGAGATAATAAAGTATTATTGCAGCTTAAGCCACTAAGATTTGGGCTGATTCGTTATGCAGCAATAGATAACTAATACACTAGAGTCATACAAAATGTACTAGAACTGTTTAGAGTGCTCATCTTAATGTTAATGTGAAAAATATTTTGGCTGTAATGCATCACCAATGATGCTGTAATGCATCACCAAGCTATTGAAATTTATGAATAATATGTGTTCAGCCCAAAGTCTATCCAAAAGTATCCAAAGTTTCACAGAGGGAAGCAGAACTCAGGAAAATAAATGGATGCATATTAGATGTCAAACATGTGCTTATTGAGTTAAATTGAATTGAAATTGCAGACAGTTACAGATGAAACACTTTACATTGTCATCTCACACGTTTATCAAATGCTGAACTACTGACAACAGTACACTATGAGGAACGCTTCCATGGGTAAACTTAACCTAGTGGAATGTAAGTTTACCCAGCCACACCACGATGAAGGTGTGTAGCAAAGCTCTGCTAATAGGAATAGAAGCTTCTGGATGGCTGAAGCCCATGCACAGAGTTGCAGAAAGCTCAGCCCTGGTTCTGCCTGTGTTCATCAGTGGCCTGGCAGTCATCCTTCCCCTCGACCTCTGTTGCAGGGTTCTGTTTCTGTGACACTCACAATTCACCTTCACCTCAGTTAAGGCAGGTGAAGTTAATCCTATCTGCCACCATTTCCCTTGTCTAAGGCTTACAGTCTTGGGGCCAGGCTCATTTGAGGACACGTGGCCTGAACTGTCCTCAAGTGAGCCTCCTGGTCTGTCCCTCCTCAAACGGTGTTTCTTCAAGCTTCCTTTCCTCATTTCCCACTTCCCATATGGGAATGGAATGCCTTTTTGCTTTCCCATCTGTCCCACTTCTTGCAGGAAAGAGTCCAGTTTGGAGCTTTTACCTGGGGATGAGCCATTGGCCTACACATCTGAGCCCTTGAAGCTCAGAAGTCACTCCTATAAAGAGACCTCCAGTGGCATCACCTACCATCTCATTGACCCTGGACACAAGCCAGATTCTTATTTTGCCCAAAGCATGGACCTTCATGTTGTGGTCTCTGAAGTAGTATTTTCTAATTATTCCAAAGTCCCCTTGGCCTCCTGTGAAGAGCATATTGCTGGCAGTAGCCTCCATTAGAATTTCTAGGTCCCCTTCCTTAGTCTGCTCCTCTAGGGTATGCTGTTCCTTCCTTTCTAACATTGACCACCAAATGCCAGACTGAGGATGGAATCCATGATTGAATGGGCACTTCTTTCATATTTAGTTAAAGTTAAAAACTTACCACAACTCAATTTTAATAGTCTAATCTTCAAATGTTAATAATTATAGCTTTTGCTCACTGGGCATTGATGAAGAGCCAGACATTGTGCCAAGAAGTTTACATACATGATCACATTTAATCCTGACAGTACCGTTCAGAGGTGTTTTTATCATTCTTGGGTCACAGAATAAGAAACTGAGACTCAGAGAAGTTAATTATTTAGCCCAAAGCCACACAGCCGTGGAGAACTTAGGTCTTTTTATTTTAGTGGCATCCCCACTTGGAAGTACATGGACACTTCCACTATCCTAATGCTGCAGCCATAGGCAGGGATATGCTCCTGAGGGAGCACCATGTACCAGCCTTGATTTTGTAGCTGAGGAAGCAGCAGAGCTCTAATCGCCAGCTCTTTGGCCCTTCCATTCTCATACACTCTGCTACTCTCTTTGTGAAATTCCATTTCTTACATGTGGACATGCATCTGTATTTCCCTCTCTGATTTGCAGAAAACCTCAAATGTTGGTATCATAAAGGGACTCAGAGTGGCTTCTTCACACCAGGATGCACAAGGATGTGGACACCTCATGTTTGTAAGGTGTCATCAGGACCTGGGGTGATGCCTGCTAGTGTTCTAGAATCAGGAGAAGGGATTTGGGGGCACTGCTATGCTAACTGTGAGCTCCCTTCCTATAATGAAGACAGGAAGCATCTGAAAAGGATATGAATACAACGTTCTATTTCTAGAGTTGTCCCTGGTGTGACCTAGCCAGAGAAAGCAGTTCCTGTAAATGCCCTGATGCCCAGAAGGGTGAGTTCCTGCCCCACGCTCACTGGGGACCCACTCCCCACACCGGCTCTATTATTAACAACTACAGATCTATGCCAGAAAGTAAATACTATTCCCCAAAATGGGTCAGTTCTTTTTCTTTTGATCTCTTATTCTTCCCAAGGGGGACAAAACTGCAGATTTTCCCCCAGGAGGTGAGGAGGCCAGCATAGAGGCATGGTTGGCACATGCAGTATAGACTGGGAGCAGACTGCTGTTTCTGTGTGCCCTGGGAAAGACAGTGGACCCAGAGGAAGCCCCTGAAGCCATGGCCAAGGGAGCTGCGAAGTTATGCCTTGAGGCCAAAGCTGGCCTGGAGCTCTTCTGTGCAATTTGGCCCAGTTTTCTGGGGCTAGCTCTGGCTGACTTTTTCACTGAGACTGTCACTGCTTTGTCAGTTCTTGTTTAAAGGTCCCCTGGGTTATAAAATTGCCATTGTCTGTCTCAGGTCTCAGCGCACAAAAAGCTGTTGCAGCTGCATATTGTCCACCAAGACTATGAAATTGGAAAACATGCTGAGATTTGAAATTGCTTGGTTGAAAGTGAGACACTGGATAATCTCCTATCATGTGACCAGCATCACTGTGGGCCCCTGCCCGCTCCATTCCAGCTCCTTATCTTACTACAACTGGATCCCAGACCAGGTCCCTCATTTTGCCCTACCTCCCTCTCTCCTTAAACATTGGGAGGTGGTAAACCCAGGAGTTCTTGCAGCCAGAGAAGGTTTTTAAACCTTGAACCTACTTCAGCATCCCAAACCTTTGGTGAAGAGACAGACTTCCAGTCAAAGCAATAATCAGACTTTCCTGAGGCAGCACACATATTGGTTAAACACCCGGACTGAAGACTGGAGTGTGAGCAGAGTTCAAATCTTGGCTCTCCAGAGCCTCCTTACTCTGGAACTGGATCAAGTTACCAACCTCTCCCAGCCTCAGTTCCCTCCTCAACAATAAGAGGATGGTGATAGTAGCTGCATTACAAGGTGAAGGACCAAAGTTATAAGCTAGCACCACCCCTGGTTCACAGTAGCCTCGGCTCACAGCTCCTAGAAAGCAGGGACTTTTGTCTCATGCCTCTTTTGTAAACCTTCCAGCACCTGCATGGTACTGAGAAGGTATACAGCAGGAGCTGATGGAATAACTGTTGGACCAGCTGATAAATGGACAACTCAGAGTTGAAGCAAGTGAGTCTGGTAGGACATCTGTTGCCCTTTGGCAGTGACTTAGGCAATGGCCTATGTACTCAGTATGCCTGCCTCACAGGAGTCAAGGTCGAGGGTGTATGCAACACACCCAGGTTCAGTCAGCCATGAGGAATTGAGTGTAGCATTTGGGTGAGTATATTCAACAAGTTAGCTCCATTTTGCTTCATTTTCTTGTCTGGCCTTCAACAGAATCCTTAGAACAAGCTGACCGCTTTACTGCTCTTAGTTTCGTGCACTTACAGAGCCCATTTTTTCAGGGGGTGGCAAATTATCTACAAATACTGATTACCAGCTCTGCTCAGGAGAAAGAAGGAAAGGGTAGATAGTTTGCTTCTGTGGCAGGCTGGTAAGACAACAGCGGACATCACCGATGCATGCTCCCTGCCACATCATCCTCTCCCATACCACGTTCCTGTGCTCCCTTCCCCTTCTCTGACCAAGGCAGCATCTGGGCAAACTGCTCAGTGTGGATCACCACTGCCCAGGGACAGGATTTGGGAGTTGAAGGAGAGAGGAAAAAATATTCCTCAAAACTTGGAAATAAGAAATGACCACAGAGGACAGGAGGAGAGACAGGCCATCAGAAAACAGAGGAAGCAATTTGACAATGAGGTGAAAATTGCCACTGCCAATTCTCCCTGACACCCTGCACTTTACTCATGGGCTCGAGGAAATCTGTCAGTGGCTCAGGAAAATGTCTGCAAGGAACTGGTAATAGTTTAGTAATGGCCTGGTGACTCGAAATGAGACGGAACGCTGCAGCTGTGCAGGGGGAGATCTCGCCTGTTTTTAACCCAAGGTGATGAGATGTGGAAACAATCCTCTTCCCCAGCTCTGCTCCTCTAGAGGCTGAGCACATCAGCCCAGAGAAGCCACAGCATCAGAGGGAATGTGGCTCACTACTCGGATCAAATCAGGGTTTTTAAAAGACACTGGTTGTGAGGGTGCATGTGTGTGTTTGGATGTGGGGTGCATGGTTTTCCTACAGCTGTTTTAATGAATGTGCCTTCCCTTCTTGAGGCCCTCCTCCTCTCTCTAGCATATCTCTACTTTGTGGTAAATGGGTTTTGATTCTAAAGCAAATTGACCTTGAAATAAGTTCCAGGATCTGAGTTCTTACACCCCAGATGCTGGTTTTGGAATGCAGACTGCTCATTCAGCAGATAACCAGCTCCATCATATGAATCTGGAGGGGGAGCGCCACATCGTGTCAGCCTTGTAGGCAAAGTTAGAGCTCTGTGGCTGAATGCTCTGCAGGGAGTGCCCAGATATCTCAGGTGTGTGGCAGAAGGTAGTATTGCCTTGGTTGTCCTTTTTGATTGTTTATGTGTGTGTGTGGGTGGGGGGGGGTTAATTGAGGATGTGCTTGTATTTAGGAATTATGGTGAGTAGTAGGGGATCAGGGACTGCAAGAATCTAGGGCTCCAGGGCTACAAATCTCCGATCACAAATCTGTCATGTGACAAGGGAACAGAGTACCCTTCATGGAAAGAAAGTGTATGTTACGTGCATACACATGTGTCCACATGGAACCCAAAATTTATATCATGGATATGTTTATGAGGGTTACCTTAGTCTCAGTTTTGCTGAGGCACTGACACTTCTTTGTCCTAACATGTCTTTTGTATCAATAAGATATCAGTGTTATTCTATTAAGATTGTGAGGTAGGGGTTTTGATATAACAGAGTCAGAGCCAGCAAATATTTATTGAGCATCCACCATGTGACTGTTAATGGAGCCACAATGTTGAAAGTGAACTCATGAGCAGAGCAGAATTATATGGAACTTGCTGCTTGTGCCCAGTGTACCATACTCAAGGCTGCTCTCTGAGTATTACACAGTACAGGTGCCGGGTCTAATTTAAAGGTGATTTTCGATTTTCATTGTTTTAATGTGTCTTAGTGCTACATTGTTCGTGAACTGAACTGGCAATATCGGAGCTCATGTCACCAGAGCTCAGATGCTCTCCACCCATTATCAGCTTCCACTATACAGACTATTGTTGAAACCAAGCTCTTTGCCCCAGGGGTTTTTGCTGTTGTTGAAGCTGAAGTAATGAAACAGATCACTGCAAAGACAACCAGATGCCTTTTATAGATTAGAGAGGTGAATCTAGACCAGAAGACAGATAGTAGGGGGGTTGGGGGGGGTCGGCACAGAGTTATCCAGTGTGCCATCTGACCTTCAAAGGGAGTGATGGAACCATCTTAGAAGACATAGAGAGTTGTCAATTCAGCCTCTCTGGGTCAGAGCCTGCTCCTCTGGTATGGCCCAGGACCAGCTTTTGGATGAGAGCTGGGCAGAGAAATAGGTAGGGAGCCAGTGCCAAACAGCAATCCCAGAAAGGCTTGAAGCTGCTCATTTGCATGCTGTTCACTTTTTTTCCAGTAAGGGAGACCTTTGGGAGTGATTTTTATAGAAGAAGTGGTTAGGTATAACTCTGGTTACAGTAGAAATTCAGCAGATCCAAGACCTCAAAAGTCCCCCAGAGGTTACTTAGTGCAACCCTTTGCCCTAAGCAGGTCTGTGCCTACAACCATTCCAGAACAATGGTGTTGCATTTTAAATATTTCTCAGAAAGGATATTTCATATACTCCCTAATGCACTGGTACCAAAACAAAGCCTAGCATAAAAAGAACCAAATTTTTTCTGGACTATGGCCAAGTGAAATCCAAGATGGATACAGATGTTTCAAAAGCAGTCAGTCAGCAGATGTGCCAATATACCTCTTCTCTGTGCCCTCTGGTGACATGCTTTCCAAATTAAATTAGTTTGATATTGCTCGGGGCTTCTATTTGACTCTGATTCTTTCTAGTGGGAGCAACATTTTTAGTTCAAAGAAGAGAGGTGGTCAGAAGTCTTTGCTCCTTATAATATCAGAGTGTGGACCTGATTTTAGCTTTCCTGATGTTCTAATGAGACAAGGAAACCAGAATTTAACTGATAGTTATTAACATACCATCACTGACTTGCATTTTAGCAAGTTCAGGGATAAGTGAATATCAAAAACAAAACAAAACAATATGCTCTGGAAACAGATGGCTTAGAACATCTTCCATGAATGGATATAAGGAAAATTGTTCTAATGAGCAAGAAGTTAAGTGTGTATATGGTTGCCCATACATATTAGCCACCAAGTATGTGTGCTATCAATGCAAGATGGTATTCCTAATGAGGTGTTAGTGGTGACATGGAAGAAATAATTATCTGGAATGTTTTCAGTGCATATGAGGAGAGATCCCATAGGACAGAAATATTGCAGATAAAAAATACGCTTAGAATGGAAGAATTGATGCCAAGCTAAAGAGGTATGCAAAAAGGAGAAGGAGAAGGAAGGAGGATATTAAGAGTATTCCCCTTGGAGAGAGTGGTGTAGGTGGAGCTTCTGAGATACATATGAAATGAACTCAAAAGAGAATGCACTGCCATACATCTCTGATGAACAGAAATGTTTGGCAGTGATTGGTACTACAATACCCCAACAAAAAATGGAGGTGATGAAATGGAGGCCTGACATGGTTATTTAAGAAGTTGTTTTTTTTTTTTTTTTCTTTAGGTGATAAACTAATGTGGATAGGAAACCAAGATTTACCAATTCCACAACTACTCCCATTCTGGTTTTATATTAAAACACTTGACACAGAAGGAGGAACCTGAAAGATAATATATCTCTAGTAACATTGAAGACTGGGGCAAAAAGGCACAGTGGGAGCTCAGATGATGTTTTAATTTTTTCTAGCACTTCAAGGTCAGAAATAAGGTGAAGAAATGACAAAATAAAAAGTTATTATGTACTTAGTACTGCAACATAGGATTTTGTCTCTGGAACCCATAGTTTACCAGACTAACAAGGTGAGTAGTTAGCAATAGACAGATGCCCATGAAGGAGGGAAGAAAGAACATGTTTGGCCAGATGGTCAAGAAGATCATAGAGCAAAATTTGTGGGAAAAGGAAAAAAAAATGCCTGGATAAAACTGTAACACTAGACCTTATGGAGGACAGCAGGTGTGATATAGAAAGAGATATAGATGAAGTGTCCAGGAAAACAGTACAGAATTATACAAAAATAATATTTCTACCTCAAATATCGATATACTAAAGCACAAAATATTGGTAGTAAATAAAGGTAACATGAAGTTTTACCCAAGGAGGTAAATTCTATGACTGCAAGTTTAACCTCAGAAAGATTAGTTAAAATGAAGTTTTCTTTACATATGTTTTCTCTTTCTCTTTCTCACCCCCCCTCCCATTGCACCAAGGATCTCTTCATGTCCACTCCTAAAACCCTTTCAAATCATTTCACTACTAAAGTCCATGTGCACTACTGAAACCCATCATCTTCAAAAAGCTATTACTGGTTTTCCTGTTTATACCCCTTTGCACAAACATCCTTCTGATTCACTACTCACCAGAGTTATCCTTTTAACACATAAATCAGATCAGGTAACTCCAAGTTTATAATCTCCTAGCAGTTTCTCATCTCATGTAGAATACAGTTCAAATGACCTAAAGTAGTTGACAAGGCTTTCATGATCCAGCCCCTGACTTTTCCTCAGCCTCCTGTCCTGTCACTCTCCCTTACTCAACCCCTCACATGAGACTTCTCATTGTTCATCAAACCCACCAAGCATGCACCTGACTCAGGGCCTTAGCACTTACAGTTCCCTCTGCCTGAAATGCTCTCATCCTAGAAATTCCCATGGATTGTTCAATAACCTCACTCAAGTCTATGCACATGTGCTGCCTCCCAATATAACACATCCTCTACCACCAGCCCTACTCTGTCCCTTTTCATAGCACATTGCCAACTGACTTTAGATCACATATTTGTTTATGACATATTATCTGTCTCCTAGACTAAGATGTAATTTCTGTGATAAAGCCAATTTGGTCTGCTGCTCTACTATATAACTTCACTACCTAAAAGAATACCTGGCACATGGTAGATGTTCAATAATTATTTTGGAAATGAATTAACTGATGGATCATAAGTAGAACTGTGCTAACCAATGATAGCAGTAACTAACAATAATTAGATGTTTCCAGAATACAGAACTCCATAATGAGTATGATGCAAGAATACAAAAGACTTAAATGATGTGAAATTTGAGAGAATGAAGGGAACCAGAGCTGATTGAGTCCACTCCCAAGTTACTAGAACCCCAAAATGTAATTTATTAATGTTCAAATAACCAGTAAGTGGTGGTCTGGACCTAAATTATGATCTAGAACTATAGTCTGGACCCATATTCACTGACCAGAGTTTTGCCTGTTTACACTATACGGTAAGCTCTTTGTCCTTTAAAAAATGATGCTAATTGGGAAGACCAGATATATTAATTTGAAAATAACTTGGGAACACCTGAAAGTACAACAGTATATGGGTGACCAGAAGATGAAACAGGGCAGGGAGGAGAGATGTTCATTGGACACCACTGAGAGGAGCTTTGTGGGTGCCTGAGGGACAGTCATGGGAAAATGCAAGGGAGAGGGGCTGTCTGTCCCTAAATGCAGACCACAGATCAAGAGTCACCCCCATAGAAAAGAGAGCTACAGACAGACACTGGAAGGACTGTTTCCATTTGTGGCTCTGTGAGACATACAACCTATATTTGGGGACCTAAAGAGCAAATAGAATCAGGGGAAAATGTCCTTCCCATCTCTCACTGAAGGCATGAGAAATAGCACATTAGCCAGGAAAGCAGGGCATCATGACTGTGGGCATGGCAGATGTCATGTCTCAGCCATCTGTAGGCAAAGTAACAAAGGCCAGGGGTGAGGACAGGAGGGGACCCCTCCTAGGAATCCATACCAATCAATGGGGAGGATGTGACTGGAAATGAAGTCCCTGTAGCTGTGGAAGAAGGGTAAAAAGCCAGCAAATTTTACCTGTTAAAAATAATGTGACCTCTTAGGTACCACAAGCTGGTAAGCACAGGGGAAAGATGATAGAATGAAAATAAGTGAAGGTGTGTTTTATTTATGTCATAGTTCATGTAATATCAGATAAACAAGTCTGAAAGCTGAGACTCAGACCCCCAGTGCATGACCATGCTGTCATCAACTGCATTGCACAGGGACAGCCGTTCATTTGTATGCTCCATGTAGCCTAGGATTCAACAACATTTCTGGAAAAAATGAACAAATAATTTATTTCTTGCTTGAAAAGTTAATTCATTTATATTAATATTTTGTTTATTACCTCTAAGTTGACCAGATTATTAAATTATCCATTATTTGGTAGCCAAAATTTTGCTGCACAAACAGAATACAAATTGATTGTATATATTCTGTGACAACACAGTTAACAAAACACTAAAGATAAAAAAGAGGGAAATGGGGCCTAAATTGGCGTCAGGTCTGCTTCAAGGCCCCTACTCTTTTTGTGGCATTTGGCAGCAGACAGGATGAGAAGGTAAGGTGTCCTGACTTCCCCCTAGGAAATCCATACCCCAGGAACTCACTGGCAGTCCTCTGTATGTGGCCCTTTTCACTGGTGAGCCAAGAAACCTAATGGGCTCTCTGGTAGCCGTCAGTCAGCTGGCATTCATCTATTAAAATTGTATTTTTGTGTTTGTCACTAAAACACTGGTTGCCTCCTATCTAGGTGCTTTTTTTGGTACATTGGGCTTCAAGTGGTAGATCTACAGAATAAAAAGAGAAATATATATATAGAGAGAGACAGAGAGAAATAAAGGGTAATGGCTCTGAAAAAACAACTTTATCTCAGACAGTCAGAAAACTCATGGGGTACCTACGTGGCTCGTCGATTAATCGTCTGACTTTGGCTCGGGTCATGATCTTGCAGTTGGTGAGTTTGAGACTCGCATCAGGCTCTGTGCTGACAGCTCAGAGCCTGGAGCCTGCTTCGGGTTCTGTGTCTCTTTCTCTCTCTGCCCCTCCCCCATTTGTTCTCTCTCTCTCTCTCTCTCTCTCTCTCTCAAAAATAAACGTTAAGAAAATAAAAGAAAACTCACATGCTTCATATACCCCCAGCATTGGATAGGTAGAGCCCCGTGAGTACCCACTTATCCCTCTAACTGGAATTGGACTTTGTAAGTTCCTTCCAGATGAGCCCACCAGGTAGTGGAGAGCCCCAGGTAAGTAGTGGTGTGGGCAAAGTGGAAAGAGTATGAAGCTCACAATCAAAAGATGGAAGTTGAGCCCCAATTCTACCACGTGATCACTGGGTGGCCTTGGGAAAGTCACTTCACCTCTCTGAGTTCAGCTCCTTGAGTGTGGATAGCAATATTACCCCTCAAGACTCACTTGAGAATCAAATAAAAATATAGGTAAAAATACAGACTTTGCAGCCATATACAAATACTGGTTGTCATGAAAATGAGAGCCTTTTGGTTGTTCAATAACTAAAAGCTAAAGCCTAAGATGGACACCATGCTGTACACCAAATTCTGTTTTATATCAAGTCATGTTTGAGAGTCCAAGTACTTCCATTTTAAAATTCCATCTTCTACTGTTTGCATATTTAAATGAAAATTCATTTGGATGGCAGCATGCTTGCAGCGAGACAGCAGTAGCTAAATAAACAAATAATCAGCAATGGTCTAGGCCTTGATACAGATGAAAATGCAGAGCACCTGCAGTGCGACCAGCCTGTGAGTGATCAGAGCTGATGGTCCTCATGCTCCAGCATGTCACCCTCTGGGCCAGGCCACTCTCCCTCCTGTGGAAGAAAGAACACTGCACAATTAAGCACCTAATGTGTATGTAGGGAGTGGGGAGGAGTTGGCTGTGTTTGGTTGTTTAACTTATCCTTTCTCTGTCCTGCTTTTCTTCTGCTGTCAGCCAGGGAAAACCCTCGGGACTGCCCTACATTTGGAGGGCACAAAATGGAGGGCATGCCCTAGACGTTCAGAATTTGAGTCCCCATATCAAATCTTATCCAACAAAAGCAGGTGCTTTCACAAAGGTAGCTAAAGACTCTTAAATTTTTCTGTGAAAAGAGCTGGTGGGCAAATACGTCGGGATGTATTTGCTCCTGTCTTTCCTTGGGGCATCTTGTGCCATGCAGGAGGCCAAGCCCTTCCATTTGTGCTTGTGGATGGCAGGACTCAGATTCCATTTTCCCAGCTTAGTGGGACAATTTTCTGGCAGGTACCATAGAAAGGTCTGATCTGGGTACCCTGGTTGCTTTTTAAAGACCATCTCCCCTGACAAATCTTCTAGTGGCAGCATGTGCAATAGCCCTATAGTTAGAATACCACTGTCCAGCTCTGTGATTTCGGCCCCATTGCTTTAGTGTTCTCATCTATAAAGTAAAGCCAGTGCTAGTCACCTCACAGAGCAGTTCTGAGGATTAAACGTAGTAGCTCAAGCACAGAGATAAGATGGTGTCCATCGCCTTGCAAACTATGAACATCACAGGCAGTCTCCCCTGGCTTCTCCACTACCCTTAGCTACTCTTCCCCAAATTGCCCCCAGGCCATTATTGTCCACTTGGACCATTTGTGAGCTATTTGTATTATTTGCTATTTCATAAGTGCCTGCCTTTGAAGTAGGAATTAGGTCCACATATACTTTTTTTACCACTTGTAGCACTTAGCATTTTGCTGAGCATGGGGTAGATAGTTAAGGAATGATTGATATGTTAACACAAGTCTGTTTTGCTTCAGGAACAATGGAATAGTGAAGTCCGACATCCACCCATGCTAATCAGGAACTACTCCATGGACTATGCAGAGGGCAAGCCACTCTTTCTTTGGCTTATATTTCAGTTTGCTGTATGCATTCATTCATTCTCTCACTAAACATACCTCCCATGCCTACTGAATGCCAGGAATGTGGGAAGTGGTGATGAAGAGCAAGGCAGCCAAGGTTTCTAGCTTTGCTGGGCTTCAGTCATCGATCTGACTGAAGTAGTTGCTCCTTTGAAAAAGAAACTATCCATGATTCAAAGTGCAGAGAGATCTCCATAACCTGAAAAGCTTAATGGCATGTAAATAATAATGTGCACCTTATTATGCTTACCTGTCATCCACGTGGAAATAGTTACCAAATCAGATGCTCTCTACTACCTGTTGAGCTTATTTAATCTCTTACACAGAAAGCAACCAGGTGAAGAAACCATCTCATTTAAAAAAATACTTATGTTCTATTTTAAGTGGTAAACATTTATATTCCTTGAAGATGAATATAGCTCTTCAAAAGCATATGGCTACATCAGAGTCCAAGATGCAGCAGTGGTTGGTCACTCTGGTAAGGTCCACCCCTGGTGGGCCATGGGGAGTCCCATGTGTAGGGGGAGTGACTTTCTCATTCCATTTCTATAACTGGCAGGGGAAGGAACAGAAATGCTCAGGAGTCAGACTTAACAAAATGCATGGAGGGCAGCACAGTTTCTTCCTGGGTTTCATAGAAATTAGTCCTATGGAGACTTTTCCTAGGAAAAGAGAGAGAGAAGTGCAGTTGGATGGGGGTGGGGGGGAGGAAGAAAGGAAGGAAGGAAGGAAGGAAGGAAGGAAGGAAGGAAGGAAGGAAAGGAGTCAGGCAGGCCAGTGTCACGTACATTTTTTAAATTGCTTTTGGGTTTGACACACACAAAGCCAAGTTCACAAAATGTAGCCTCAATGAAGTGTCACAAACTAAACACATCCAAATAGTCAGTGCTCAGCCAAAGGAACAGAACTGTCTGCAGTCACAACTACACTCCCCCACAAGTTTATCTCCAGCCTGAATCCAGCCCCTTAAGGATGTATACCTACTTTTCAACTCACATGATGGGATCCTACAGAACATTCCCTTTGTGGCTGCCTTCTTCTGTTCAACATTGTGTTGTGAGATTCACTTGCACTGTTGCCTATATTTTTGGTTGCTACTCTCAGTGCTGTGTAGTACTCCACTGTATGAATGTGTTAATTATTATACCAAAGTTTATAGAAGAGGAAAAGTTTTAACACTTCAAACATGTATAGCAGATAGTAGTAAGAAAGATATCTAATTGTACCAAGGCATTTATACTTCTTCAAATAATTCTTTCAGCAAATAGTAGTGACTGCAGTACTAATAATGAGTAATACTACAAAATGGGCATGAATAATTATTACAACTGCTAAGCCTTGGCTGTTTGGTAGAGTTCTATTTCATTACCAAAATGAGTAGGGAAATGTATGAAAAACATGTTAGCTGTCAAATCAATGCTCTAGGACATTTGGATATTCATCCAAAAGGTGGCAGTTTGCAGTGTCCAGTTGTAGGCAAAGTATTCACCAACAAGAAACACTCTTTAAAATGCTGGTTTTGAGGGGCACCCGGGTGGTTCAGGTGGTTAAGCATGAGTCTTGACTTCATCTCAGGTCGTGATCTCACAGTTCATGGGTTGGAGCCCTGCATCAGGCTCTGCGCTGACACTGTGGAACATGCTTGGGATTCCCTGTCTCTCCCTCTCTCTCTGCCCCTCCCCCACTGGCCCTTGAACTCTCTCTCTCTCAAAATCAATAAGTAAACTTAAAAAATAATAAAAATGCTGTTTTTGAAACTTCTCACGTATAGAAAGACAGCAAACATTGCAAAACAGGAGGTGATGAGCAGAGAGGGAAAAGAGTAGGCAGGAATCCAGAAACAACCTGACACTCATTTAAATGTTCAGGATTCAGGATAGAATCAGAATCAGTGGAGGGGCAAAGGTGCCTCGTCAGTCTACACTCATTCCCCACCTGTGACCTAGCAATCGCCTTCTTATGTGACCCAGCTCTCCTCAAGGAAACAATTTTCATCCTCGGCACCTTAGTTTGCTGAGAAAGCACAAATAAATAGCCCTGCTCTCCTTCCCCACATGTCATCCTCCACCTGCCTCTGCCCAGGGAAACCACCTTATGAATTACAGCTGCTTGGGCCAAGGCTCTGAGGAATCTGGGCTTATCTCCTCCCCTGCACCCAGTGATAAGATAATGAGATGCAAGGCTCTGGTGTGTTTGACAAGCTGGTGGCTCCAGCAGGCGAGTGGAGAGGCTCAGGGGCTGGGATTGGAGATTAATTAATGCTAAAAGACACAGTTTGATGTGGCAATGAAATTTCGATTATAATAATCTCTAATTATCTTGTACCACGAGCGCCCCGACTCTCGCAGGTGTTTCTTCGTGGTTGGAAATTGCTATTTGTGCATGAAGTAAAGCAGACTGCATGGGGGTGGGGGTGGGGATGGAACAGGATATACACAGTTCTGCTTGGAAGCAAGGGAGTGTATGGAAATGCCCCTTTGAGGAAAGGGCAACATTTGAGGAAAGTGAACTTGGTATTGTTTTATAAGAAGCGTAACCAAGGCAAGGTGAAGGAAATGTGATGGAGGAGCCACACTGAACCAGAATCCTTGTCTCTTGGCAAAGACACCTTTTGCTAGACTTTGCCTCCTCTATGACTATTGGAGAAAAAGCCCCCTTGTGGAGCACAAATTAAGTCTCATCTTTCCAGGTACTATCAGAAGTCTTTTTCATAATAACAGTTTCACCTTGGGAAAGAAATGCAAGTCCTAATGAGTTAGTGCTTGGACAAAGGAAATCTAACCTCCACAGGAGAGAACAAGAATCCTGTATTCCCAGGGCAGACAGCTTTTGCCCTAAATCCCCTGAAGCCCAAACATCCATGACAATAGCCAGTACTTGCCAAGGAAATGTGAGCTATTAGAGACTGTGAAGCTTTAATTCTGCTTCCAGATTAGTTGGAAAGCTTGAAGAACTCATCCAGCCAGGTGTGGGAATTGACAAAACTTACCTTCAGGAAGAACATGATGGCAGTACAGAAAGAGGAGGCAAAAATCTCTCACCCCCAACACACCTGAAATCAGCACAACATTACAAGAAAATCATCTAACTTAACTCATGGATTCCTCCCTAGGTGGCCCTGTCCACATCTAAGCTACAGCTCAGGGAGCCATAGCATCATTGGCCATACATAACAAAGTATTGTTTTAGACCTTGTCCACACAAGAGCAGTGCGGATGTGAACAAGTTACTTAACATCTCTAAATCTGTTTTCTCATTTGCAAATTGCAGGGAATGGTAGTTGTTAACATTTCACAAAGAGTATTTTAATGTAATAATGTGTTTGGCACAGGGTTTGGCATGCAATAAATGCTCAATAAACATGGCTATTACCAATAATATTTTAAACATTCATGGGCCTTTGGCCCAAGTACATAGATATTTGAAAAGCTTTTAGGTAGAATCACGAGTGTGTGTGTGTGTGTGTGTGTGTGTGTATTAGAACTAACTGCTCATCAGTTTTATTTGGGGCATGTCTGGTGGCCAAGAGTCAGACACCCAAATGATACTCACGTCTATCATCCTCATGCTCAATACCAATTATCCTGCTCTCTAAGGAAATTATTGCCTCTGTCTGAATCTCATTATGTGTCAGAAGCATTGCTAGTCCATCCAGACCAAGTGCTACCTGAGTTGAAGACTGGAGAAGGGCACCTTTCTCACTGGAGACATAAAAACAAAAGGGCAGACTGAAGTATTGTCAAAGTTTATAAAAATAAAAAGGGGACACTGAGGAATGCCCTTAGCACAGAGGCACATGTCCAGTAGGAATGATGAACCAGGTACCTAAGAACTAGGGATATAAGACAAAGGTGAACAGAGTAAAGAGGATGGACATAGGTCCTGCAAAGAGGCAATCAGTGGACTCATTTGGTGGGCATCTTGTGAATGGTGTGTGGGTGTCAGGGACCAGGTCAAAGGGCTATAGGCAGAGCTATAGGCAGCTATAGGCAGAGCACCCAGCCTGTTACTAAGCTCTCTGCTAGGCTCATGGGTCAGAAGTACAGAGATCATGAGCAGTGCCCTTGTAAAGCTTGTTACCGAGAGTTTGGGGAATTTTTCCCTCATCCTTTTAAATGAAGATGACAGAGGTCTTCCCAGGGACTTAATAACAGATTCAATGAAGAGTAAAGCCGTGTGGCTGCAAATACATTTAAGAATTTTTTTCTTTTTATCTTTAAACCAGCACAGAATGCCTAAGTCATTTCATATAAAGCTCTCTCGGTCTGATCATTGCTAGTCATGCTGGAATGGAGCCCAGTTTCAACCTAAGCCTGTGGAAGTTCTATCATTTCCTGCCCTCCATCCTCCAGGTTGGCATGGCTGTCCAGCCTTGGAAATGGTTTAATATAATGGACAAGTTATGCATCCTAACCTGAGGGACACCTGCTCTCTGAGCAGAGTTCTGAAAACAAGCAGCTCTATGATGAGGAAGTGTGCCGATGCAGATATCCATACATTGAATAATTGGCTGGCTGGGGAGAATAGGACACTCTGTTGCCTCTTGCTCACACTTATCTGCTTAAAATTGCTTCTACTGATGGAAGCCCCAGGAAGAAAGCAGCTCACTTACAAGAAACACCCTGGAGGATGCACGGATACATGCACACAATCTTGAAATGGGAGTATTTACATTTGGTTGGTTTGGCTGAACAGAGGATAGAACCTCATTTGTATTCCATTAGACTCACAATCTGTGCAAGAATAAAGGATCCACATTTGTATTTTGCTAAAGGAGGTTTATCAGTTAGGGCTAGGTTTAGGTGCAAGTAATAGAAACCTGAAAAACTATGGCTTAAATAATATTTTGCATATGTAAAATTCTAAAGATAGGCAGCCCAGTCTTGGTGGCTCTGTCGTCACACATGGCCAGTACTCCTCCGCAGCATTCTTAGTGTGATGCATGGCTTCATGTTCATCAGAAGTCCAGCCAACACATCATATGCCTTCCAAGCAGAACAAAGGGAATAAGGAAGGTCAAAGAGCATAAAACAACTACGTTTTAGGACAATTTCTGGAAGCTCCCACCCAACCTCTTGCTGGCTAGAACTTAATCACATGGTTACATCTAACTACAAAGGAGGTTGGACCACACACTCCACTAAAATTTAGAGATTTTGTAACAGTAATAATGGATATTGGGATAGAAAGTTAGCACTGTCTACTTTGGATCAGGAGAAATCTTTTATATTTATTGCCCAAAGACCTGATTTTCCCAAAAGGAGATGCTTCTCAAATATTTTTTTCTCTCTTCCAAGCCCCAACTTAATCTCTTGTGATTAATCTTAGCTACAAAGATTAAGTCCTTTTAAATTGAATCTAGGAGAAAATCTTGGAAGTTTTCAGGTCTTCTTGATCCTTCTAAGTTCTTGGTGTTACCTTTTGCCATACTTTCCCTGAGTTGGATACAAATCTGTGTAGTGAGAGTTTACCAGTCCTGATGATAAGTTTCACAAATGGCACTCTCATTCCTTAGTATTAATCTTCCCTTCATAGACCATACAGCCTACTAATGGAAACGAGCTCTATAGCCAGAGAACAAGTCAAGACTTGAGAACTCTTAATGTATGACCCAGTCAAGATCCAACAGACAACTTTAGAAGCCTAGGTATTCTCTTTGTTATGTCCCCCCTGGGTCACATCATGATAATCACCTTCTGCACTGGGATCTCTTGGAGGTTAATTAGTTATCTGTATTGCAGGTTGAGTCTTTTATTGAATATTTTTTTCTCCTTATCTCTGGCACATTATAAGAAATTTTAACTACGGTTTGTTAGGGATTTAGAATTTTTCCTCTCAAAATCTAATACTTAATGCTATCTTTGTGATATTATCCTTCAGAGTAAGGGAATCAGTTTGGGTGAAAAGAAATTAAAAGTAAAGCCATGCTTATAGAAACCAAAAGATTTCTCCAGTATTTATGGTCTTAATCTGGTCCACAATAGGAAAACTGCTTTTCAATATTCTCTAGGAAACCCTGTTCTACAGGTCAGAGAGAAATCAATAATTAAGTACAGTATAGTGGTAAGTAACCCAGGGATGCATTTAGAAATATATGGATTTTAGTAGGGCTTTGTCCCCTGCTAAAATTTTACTTAGCCTTTCTGATTTTTAGATCTGTCACCAGTTAAGTGACCATAATAACACATAGTGTGGGGCATGGTGAAAAGTTTATGTATCAGACAGTGTATAAAGCATGCTTACCTTTCTAAGTGTTCAATAAAAGTGTATGTGTAATAAGTGAACATACTGCCTAAAGTCCCCACACAGAGGAAACCATCCAAACTACAGAAAGTACCCAAACTGATAAAATTTTCCATCAGTCTAACTTCTCAATTTCAGTCTGTTTCCTGTCTATGTGATTGCTAGATATTTTCAAGCCAAGATGGATTTTTAAATCACAATGCATATTGTTTTCTAGAAGTTCCCTCTAATGTGTGTAAAAGAGATTAAAACCATTAAGAGATTGGAGTACTTTTTTTAAACTACATGTTTTCACTATAGACAG
Organism: Panthera tigris; assembly: GCF_018350195.1. Taxonomy (NCBI): domain Eukaryota; kingdom Metazoa; phylum Chordata; class Mammalia; order Carnivora; family Felidae; genus Panthera; species Panthera tigris. Next base: position 28,134,886 of record NC_056669.1, read on the forward strand.
TAGCAGTTGACTCACAACTAGAAAGGATGTGGAAATAAGCACTGTAATGCTATCACTTTCCCCTTAATTAAGTCATTATTTCCCATTGTCATTCACTTTTGTTACTGCAATTTTCATCATTGTTTGGTCCTAATTATAAATTTAAATGCATTAAAGTTGCACAGCCAAGGAGTCTTTTACCTTTCCTCCATTTTGATTGGTTCATGAATTTTTACATGTTTGAGAAAGTCTGCTTTGTGCCTTTTAAAGCAAGTCAACTGCCACAATATTTTGTGGTCACATTTTACTTCCCTCAAATTTTGGTAGACACTGTCATCACATCATCCAGCATTGAATGTTACCTTGAAGAATAAGCTTGTACATACTTATTTAATTTTGTTCTAGTGGCTCTTTTTTCCCCCTAGATGCCAGAGAATTCATACTTTATCCTCAGTGTTCTATCATGTGGCAAGAATATATTTCAGCACCAATCATTTTGAAACAATTTTTCAAGGAACATGCACTGCCCCTTTGATCCACAGACTCAGTTATTCCTTAATTTCAAGGCCATTCTCCCAACCTTTGTACTTGAATATTATTTTAAGTGTATTCATTAGGGCTTCTGGTCCAGGGAAGCCACTTTTTCTTCTGTTTGATTCCCTCCATAGTCTATCTCCTCTTTAATTTCTTTGGTTACTTTGACTTCTTTCCCAGCATTTGCTGAGAGTACCTCAAGTCTTTCCTTTATGCCACTAACTGAACTGGCCACCGCATCCCCTCTTTTATTACTGACTGATTAGTCCTAGAACGATTCTCAATTTGGGCCTTAGACCCATAGTCCTCTTTTCTTGTCTCAGTCTATCATTTTTCAATCTTTTTTTTAATTCTTATTTTATTTTGCACTCGTGTTCTTATTAAGTCATTGTATGAAACAAAGCACTCTTGGAGGATATTCTTAGGCATTTAAGCCAGAATTTCTTCCAAAAAGAGTTTTTCATTGACACCTGCAAGCAAGGTTCCTTTCTTTAGTTCCAATTTGTTCTTTTTCCTTTTTTCTGTGATATATTTGCAGCGTTGCCTTGGTGCTTTCTTTCATCTTGATTATTCTTGGGCATCTTTGTTCAGACCACCTATTTGTTCTGATAATTCTCTTCTCACTGCATCCCAAACCTGTTCCAGGAGCCAGAGGTTTGGTATTCTGTTCCACTTTTACCATAGCTTAAGGGCCCAAAAAGGGGGACAGGTCAAATGAGTCTGTTTGAAGTATTTCTTAATAATTGGGCTCTGATTTATCTGCTCATATTTTGTTAGATGTACACTTCCAAGGGGACTATCCTGAACTTCAGAGTATTTCACTTTGCAACTCTGAAGACTTCACTTCAGTCAGCAGGAAGCCAATCCTCTTTGAGAGGTTATTCTGTTTCTTCTTCACCCATTTTACCACTGTCTTCTGTCCCATGGACTTCAAACAGAACTTAATATGGGATGCATTGTATTGAAAGTGAGGCCCAACATAAGTGATTCTTGTGACTTGATTCAGTCCCTGAAACTCAAACTTTTTTTATACATCTGTTCATATTGTCCTATCTTCCAAACTTAAAAAAAAAGAGAGAGAGAGACAGAGAGTTCAGGTTTGTCGCATAGTTTCACACACACAACAAAAACACAAAAAGCCATGCCATTTAGAAGAGGAAACAGCTGGACATAAAATCTGTTTTGGTCTTCTTAATGAATTAGAACTTCTACCATGGAGAACAATTTCAAAATCTTGAAGGGAGGGGTTCTGTTCTTTATGCTATGTTATTATGTTCAGCCAACAATGTACATTAGGGGTAGAAACAGAAAATGAGATAGCTCAAGGTCATGTATATCCAAAGCTGCCCACCTCTGTCTCCTCAAGGCATCTCACCCCCTTGTGAGCTGTTTTGAGTTGCAGAACTCTTTTCAAATGAGCTTGGAGCACACTGGGTAAAAAGGAATGGTTGGTAAATTCTATTTCACTTCACCAGTGAGCTGAAAAAGCACTGGATAATATGTTATGAGTTGTAGATCTGTTTGATTGCATTGTTGCAAAGTGGGAATTGTTTTGCAACATAGATTCTTAATCACTGAGGCATCTATGATTGAATGCGTCGAAAATTGGCTGAAATTGAAAGTTAACTATACTGCAGACGGCTTATTCTGGTGTATAATTGAAAATAAATTCTAATAACTCTTCTCGAAAGAGCTGCTCAGAGGAAATTTCAAGCCCCCAGAATAAAAGTGCTTTCTCAAAGAGACTCCTCCTCTGCATAATGGAGTAATGTAAACAAAGCCTAACCTAGTTTTTCTGTGATTTGAATGCACTGACCAAAAAAAAAAAAAAATTGATACTAAACACCTGTAAATTTATTTTGTAATGTGCTCCCCAAGCCTTTGTGCTGGAGAGGTCTTGTCACTTCTCTTTGAAGTCACTTTAGGATCATTTTACACAAAGACAGAAAAAAAAAAAAAGCCATGAACTTTTGTAATCAAACAGCGTTGAGTTTGAATCATTGCTCTGGCCCTCACTAACTTAGTGACATTGGCAATTCATTTTTTTTCCCCAAGATTCAGTTTCAATCTCTGTAAAACAAGCTTGTAATATAATCTAATTTTCCTTGTTTTGTATAGCTGTTGTAAATATAAGAAATAATATATCTGCATGAACAGTACCTTGTATGTAGTTGTCACTCAACACACTAGAAATTATATATGGATATGTTTGTGTGTGTATGTACATATGTGTGTGTGTGTGTGTGTGTGTGTATGAAGTCTAGGTAGTCATTCATATATTCATATTTTGCTCAAATATTTGCCCAATTCGGCACAACCACAGGCAGGGACCAAGTAGGAGAATGAAGAGAAGACACCTATCCCAACCTAGGAAGATAAGTTTATTGCTCTGGTCTTGGATCCAAAAGTACTAGAGCTGTAATCCTGCCTTGGATATTAACCTCTTTAAATCTCAATTTTTCCATCTGTAAAAGTGAATAACTTTATATATTTTATTAGGTTGTGGTAAATAAAATAATGTACAGTGTCTGTCATACATGAGGTATTTTTTTTATTTATTTATTTAAATTCAAGTTAGTTAACATACAGTGAAGTCTTGGCTTCAGGAGTAGAACCCAGTGATTCATCTCTTATATATGACACCCAGTGCTCATCCCCAAAAGTGCTTTTCTCAATGCCCATCACCCATTTAATCCATCCCCCACTCACCTCCCTGCCAGCAACCCTCAGTTTGTTATCTGAATTTAAGAGTCTCTTATGGTTTGCTTCACTCTCTCTTTTATCTTATTTTTTCCTTCCTTTCCCTTATGTTCATTTGTTGAGTTTCTCAAATTCCACATATAAGTGAAGGTCATATGATATCTGTCTTTCTCTGACTAATTTTGCTTAGCATAATACCCTCTAGTTCCGTCCATGTAGTTGCAAATGGCAAGATTTCATTCTTTTTGATTGCTGAGTAATGTTCCACATACATATGTATACACACACACACACACACACACACACACACACCATCTTCTTTATCCAATCACCCATTAATAGACATTTGGGCTCTTTCCATACTTTGGCTATTGTTGATAGTGCTGCTATAAACATTGGGGTGCAATTGCCCCTTCAAAACAGCATACCTGTAACCCTTGGATAATACCTAGTAGTGCAATTGCTGGGTCATAGGGTAGTTCTATTTTGAATTTTTTGAGGAAACTCCATACTGTTTTCCAGAGTGGCTGCACCAGTTTGCATTCCCATCAACAGTGCAAATGGGTTTCCCCTTTTTCTGCATCCTTGCCAACATCTGCTGTTGTCCAAGTTTTTAATTTTAGCCATTCTGACAGCTATGAGGTGGTGTCTCATTGTGGTTTTGATTTGTAGAAGCTCTTAAATGTGTGCTTGTCGCAGCAACTTCAGTGGCTGCTCCAGAGCCCAATGGAGAAAGAATGAGTTTCAGAATAGGACAGACCCAGGTTCTCCCCAACTTCCTCCTTAATGGGCTACGTAACCTTGAGCACGTCTTCTGTGGGGTCACATTCTGGTATATCAAATGGAGATACTAACACCTTGCAGTGTAATAAAAAAGCTTTACTGAGATCACATGCATGGTAGGCACTAACCCATGCTAGTTTTCTTCTGAACCCCTCTCAAATTGTTGGCCTAGTTTTAGGCAGAGTTAGACTTTGATACTTGTTTTTCTATAGAATCAGGAATGGACAGATAAGTTATCTTTCAGGTCAGGTGAGAACCCAGATTTCTCATTAAAGCTGGCAACTTTCATCTCCAAAGAAATAGCCTCCTACCCACCTCTCAGCCTCAGAGTGGAACATCTGCTTCTCTTTGCCCAAGGTAAGGGATGCCAGTATGGCTGTCTAAGCCATTCCCTCTGTCTCCTGGCTAGTTCCAACAGTGCTGTGCTTATTCCTTCTACAACAAAGTCCAGGGGTGCCTACCTTGCTCAGTTAGTACAGCCAGTGACTCTTGATCTCTGGATTGTAAGTTTGAGCCAAACATTAGGTGTTGAGATTAATTAAAAGTAAACAAACAAACAAAAACAAAAAACAAAAAAAAAACTAAAACAAAAACAATCAAACAACAACAACAACAAACAAAGTCCAGTAGGTCTGCACTGAATGGCCCAGATATCCACTTCTGGCTAGCTATGGATGCTACTCCCAAAGCTGTGTTTGTTTATTGTACATGGAAGGCTTCAGCCACTTGCCATGGGGAATATTAAATTATATTTTAAAAAGTCAAATAACAGGAGGAAAGACACCTAGCTGCTAGGGAAGTAACCTTTAAGATTTCAAAGGATAGTGTATGCGTGTTACATATGCTTCCAGGCCTTAAATAGCTACATCGCATCTCCTTCCCTGCTTCCTAACCTGGGGGCGTCAAGCCCCACCTCTACTTTCATGTCTTTTCCAGTTGGCCTATTGTCCAGGCCACTCTTTCGGGTGCCCCTGCTCTTGGGAGGCCAGCAGCTTTATCTACTCACCCTTCCCTCCTGCTAGAGAATTAAGCCTGGCCTACAAATAGACAACTGGCTTCTTCTGACTTTAATGAAGGGTGAGTCTTACCTGCCCTTAATCCTGTTCTCTGCTCACCTCTGCCAGCACCTAACTTCTTTCCAGTTCTTCTGCTCAAGCCAAAAGAACACTTCCCTCAGGTAGATACTTTACATGAAAATTTACCTCCCCAAAGCTATCTCTGGTGGTACACAAAAGAATGCATCCTGCAAAGATGTTATAAGGATGAACCAAAAGCAAGAGTCCTTGGAACAAATATGCTCTCAAAAATGGTAGAATTTTCTATTTGCTTCCTAGACTTTGATTCCAGTCCCTTCCTGTAGTTCGGCTTCTCTGTGGACTGATAACCAACAATAATAGTCCCCATCGATAGTTCCATCTCCTAAATAGCTACAGTTTACTGGGTGCCATTGGCTGCTCTGGACACAGAATTGTCTCCTTAGTGTGACCCCAGTTATCTAAGGAGTTCCTTATATTTGACAAGTACTTGTTCTCATACAGTGTAAACTTTTCTGGGAGGAAGGGTACAGATGTATCGGTTCATGGAAATTATCAATTACAGAGAAGTTGTGCTCCTATTAATAAGCTTAGGAGTGTTATCATCATAGGGAGAATCATATGGGAGAGTCTACTGAATTTAAAACACTTAGGAAAACTTTATTCAAAAGTGGGCTTAGAAAGACATGATAATGATATGTTAATGATAAGCAAATCATATAAAGACAGCATTCCTCTAGAATTTCTCTGGCTTCAAGTCCTACCTATTATGATAGCCACCTATATCCCCTTTTGAAACACTTGATGTCATACTATGTGTATAGGAAAGCTAGATCCTAGTTCCAGGTGCTACTATAGAACTGGGGGATCTTGAACATTCTATTTGGTAGTGGTTTTATTATCTCTAGAATGGAGACAATATAATCCTCCCTGCATGCCATTTGAAACATTTTTTTAAGTACAAATTTAGAAAATGGTAATACTAACAACAGTAATAGCTTAGATTCATGGAGCACTTACAGGCACTTTTCTGAAAACTTTTACATGAATTAACCCAATCTTTGCAGGAACCTTAAAAGGCTGGTTACTATTGTAATGCTCATTTGAAAAATGAGTTACTGAGGCATAGAGAGGTTGAGTAACCTCAAGCTGACCTCAGGCTGAGGTCACACAACTGGTGAGTGGCAAAGCTGGGGTTTAACACCAGGCTGAGTCCACACTGGCACTGCTGTCTCATATCCCTCCCTAGCCAATTTGAGAAGGCAGTAGTCACAGCAGTACATGTAGAAGTATTCTAGAATGTGAAGATACTTGTTAACGCAGAGATAATTGCAGTCACACCATTTGGAATGCAAAGTGATTCTTTCTTTCTTCCTTCTTTCTTCCCTGGTTTGGGGCATTTCCTAAGAATTTGCTGACTGTACCTTCTTCTCTTTGCTTATAACATTTATTTTCCAAAGAAAATCACTATTTATCAAATAGGAGTTGATAGTCAAAGTGGAAAGGCTGCTTCAATAAAGAAGTCTTAGAAGCCTAAAAAAGGAACATGTGCTACCTTTCACCTCAACCATAGACATCCTACCTAGTAGGTGAGATACTTAGACCTAGTCACAAGACCTAATGACTTTACTGTTAAGCCAAGAGGTGGGGGAGTCTCTTGCCAAAACATAAACTATGCATCTGCCCTGCCAGGCAAAGACCTCTTCTGACATCCTCTCTAGAGAGGTCTACAGTTCCTCAAAAGTGGGGTAACCAAATTCCCCTTATGGTTCTAGTGAGCCAGGCAAAGATGGGAGCATACATCCCAGGAGAAAGTGCAAGTAGAGATGCTCCAATTCTGAGAATGTCTTTTTGTTTCCTTCTTCTGTGATTTTGTGTTGGTTTCATAACCTCCTTGCAGTTAGGCAGAATATAGTCTTCAAAGGACTTCCTTACTCCTGAAAAGATTATGAAACCACATTAAAATGCAGCACTTCATCATGCTAAAATGATAAACATACTCACTTATTGTGACAAGAGACAAAGATTAAAAACAAAAATGGGTTCAAGAAAGTTTGAGATCCATACATCTCGAAACAGATTATCGACAGAGAATGTACAGAATTTGGCTCATTCTCATCCTTCGAAGGTAAAGCTCAGGGAGGATGATTATCTTTCCCAACAGAGGATCCTGTGGAGGCTCTCATAAGCCATATTTTGGTGCGGCCTGAACCATGGGGTTGACCCAATTTGACATTTCCTGTCTTGTTAATGAGGCTAACTCTACCCCACTGCTTTGAAAAAAAAGTTTGAAATGTGAATCTAGAGGCCAGACTGCAGGACCTCATACTCCACAGGTGACTTCAATTAAGTGCAGTGACTCCTAAACCTGGAGCTTCAGCTTTAGCTTAATATGGAAATTAGTATCAAAGGGTTCTAATGTCTATAGATGCCCTTGCCCCCTTCTCCAAAATTACTGAATCGAGATCTCCAGGAGAGATCTAGAGATCGGAATTGTTTAAAATCTTCACAGGTGATGTTGATGCCCAGCTGAGGCTGAGAATGACACATGGTTTCTTCTCATTGGTGCCCAAAGACTTATAGTGTCTACCATTTTTTTTCCTGCCAGATTACAGTGCTTAATGAGTTACTTGCTTTTTCCAGACACTAAAATTAGCACTGAATGTTTGCTATCAGTACACATACAAAAGGAATCATGGGTATGAGGTTGCTCAAGAGATCAGAAATTGGTCTACACAAGAAAACATGCACTCTTAGGAGGTGTTCTTCTGTGTTTGTTCACCACTTTAGGACAATTAATGGATGTCTACACTGTAACTACTTGCTAATTTCTCTGGTCAGACTTACATTCTGTACCCAGATCGACATTATGGTAACGGTGAAAATGATGGTGATTTCCTAAGTCGCTAGACTGAGTAGTGAAGTGATAGCCTGTCTGTGAAGTGTGAAGGGGCCTGAGGAGTTTCATTTGATTGTCCACCACTGTGACCTTGGATAAGTCACTAGCCTTACTGAGCCTTAGGTTTTCGTTTGTTTGCTTGTTTGTTTGTTTTTTTTTTCTTATAAAAAGAAAGGAGTTAGAGGAGACTGGTGGTTTTCTAAAGGTATTTCACAATAGAACCCTTTTTAAATAAAGCAGATTAAAGGGGAATGTCTTTGCTGCAGGTAGGGATTAGGTGGTAGAATCACAACACCATGACTATGAGGTCTCTCTGAGACCACCCCCAAACCGTCTGCTCTGGTGAACTCTAAAGGAGGAAGGAGATCTGAATCTCATTAACTGAGGCTAATCTGGGGGATTTGAGCTGTCAGCCTGTATACCTTCTCCAATGCCAGCCCCTCTTTTTTGAGAAATAAGAGCAGAGATGGTGGCCATGAGTGGTACTCCAGATTGTAAATGATCCCTGGGTTTTCTTAAAGCTCCCATTTTCTGGATTTTAAGATTTTTCTACTTAAAATGGTTCTTAAATGAAGTAGAGAGCAAAAAGAGATACCTATCAAATTTCTGATGATTTTTATGCCAGAGCCATTGCCTGCCACAAAATACAGCCACGGTGGAACAATTGATCAAGCTGCATGGACAGTGAGTATACCAAATGGAGACTGGAAAATGGGAAGGATTGGGAAGAGAGCTCCAGGCTGAAGCTCCATCAGGAGTCTTCAACATATTTGGAAGTAAAAGAAGTTTGGAGTTGAGTAGGTACTCCATTCTACAAACTGGAGACAGATCCAGATAGTTGCTTGTCAAAAGAATAACAATTTGGGGAAGTGCAAGAACTGACTTTGAAACAGATGAAACAATATAAAACTCCAATAAACTCAGGTATCACTCTGGAATTAATGGAGGACAAATTGGATCTGCTGTTAACTTAAATACCCATCTGCTCACATCCTGGAGCCCATAAATTTGTGGGGCTAATTAGTTGTTGCCATCCTAACAGCAGCAGGGGGCTAACCACATTCCCTGGAGTTTTGTTACACACAAGTCCATTTCCCTGCCTCCTCACACACCTGAGCTGGAGGAGTAGGGAGAGGAATGGAGATGGCCCATCCTGGAGTGATCCAAAGACTTTGGATAACATAGTGATGGGCATCCACGTTCTCATCTTGACCTTCCTGAAAGATGGTATTGAGAAATCTCCAAGCCTATTTACATTTTCTGTACTATTTTTTCCCATCACATTTACAACACCATTGCTTTTTCTCATCTATCCAATTATCATCGTGTTCCCTCCCTCGGTCCCCCTCTGCTGCCTGACTTGACTTCTCTAAAAGCAATTCTGTCTGTACCAGGAACGTGAAGCCTTAATATAGGCTCTTCAGCATAATCGCTTCTTAATTAAGTCAGGCTATGGCTCGGTTTCCCAGAATCGTTTCCAGAGGGCTTAATTTTACTTCTGCTCAAAATTAATATTTTACATTTTACTCTTAAAAGAAACAAAAAAAAAACTGAAAAGGAATTTGAGAAGAGGAGAATGAGAAAAGGGACCAGGGAAAAGAGAGATCATATTTCATCTCCCATTACAGAACTATTGAAGCCTCTGTTGTTATTTTCAGCAAGTAATACTCAATCTGTGACATTCACTTTAGCAAAACAAAGCATGGATCAAGGTAATTAAATGGCACAGCTCAGAGTGAATTAAAGGATGATTCTATCAACAGGAGACACCTGCTGATCTGACACTTTCCATGTGCCTGCTTTGTCCTGGCTGTGCCTGCCCTGGCCCAGGGCTATGGGAAGCCTGCTGTTTCAGCACACAGTGTACTGGGTGCACCTGTAAGCAGGCACAGTCAGAGCTCCAAGTGCTTGTCATGAAGGCAGAAAACCCAAGAGACAAATGATATTAGTGACATTATATCTTCTTCCACAAGACTGACCAACTACTGTTCTGTGCCCTGGCCTGGAAACTCCCTGGGGGCTCTCACTAATAACTGTGGGGCACAGAAACTTGCAGACACATTCACCTTGAGTCTGTAGGAAGCACATTCTCCTGTAAGAAAGTGCAGGACTTCTGACCCAACCCAACCCTGCCTGTTATGCGTTCAGCCATTCACCGAATGTACCCTAGACTGTGTCCAGCTGCTGGAGCTCGAACAACAGCAAAACATAGACATGGGTGCTGCCTTCATTAAATCTGCCCATCTGTGGCTCACAGAATATGGATCAAGCCAAGAGTTTACTTGTACAAACTTGCTCTGAGCATGTATGGGAGAGCTATGTAAAGGAGATCTGGGAATCCTCAAACAGAGACCAGAGGTATATCCTGGAGGTATATGTTGCCTAAAAATGGGTCTGGCTTTTTACAGTATGGTCATAATCACATATGCACAGAGATTCTGTACTTCTTTTATCATCCTGCACTTCTTGTCGTTATAAGACCACCTCTGCAGAATCTCACAGGAGGTTACACAGTGCTTGGACATGGGGAAGGGGAATCTAGTAAGAGGCTGAGGGGCTGGAAATTTTGGTGCTATGACTTTGGCTTAATATGTAAGAGGCTAGGTGTGAGCTCCCTGAGAGATTTCTTCCTGTTACCGTTGGCCATCCCTCCCTCCTCTCTTGCTTCCCAGCCAAGAGTGGTGCTCTCTGAGGTAAGGGTTGGGGGGGGGGGTGGTCGGTGCGGACAATGGAAGTCACCTGGAGGGACCAGATATACTGAGTTCTTACCCCTTTACCTAACCACATGGAATATGTGAATCAATGTGAACATATGGGATAAATAGCTGGACGTGAAATCTATGTGATCACCTAAAATCCTGGTTCCAATAGAATGTGATAGGATGTTGGGAAATTTCATTCCAGAGCCTGTGACTGATGTTGTGCCATAGTATTTCCTCTTCCCTCGTTTGCATGACTGGTTATAACCCTTCATCCTCCTCTACAAAGTACCAGTGGAAGGGGGTCTCTGCTACTCAGCCTGTGCCTGCTGAGGAGGCTGCCCAAATTCATTACTTGCTACAAAAAGTTTACTGTACAAATACTACATAAGATTATTGTGCAGTATACTAGCAGGGATTGAGAATTCCTTTCGTACATGGATTTTCATCAGAAGAAAATTTTATTTCTTTGAGGAATGGATTTATTACAAGGGGCTTAGTTTATAGGATTTCTCAATTTCTTTTTGTAAATATTTTATCAGCATGATAGATTTGTCTTAACAAGATTGAAAGGTACATTTTCCTTTAGACATTTGGTGTGCGAAGAGAAATGATTTTTTTTCTTCCCTGAAAAAGAATTTAGGATGGCAATAAAATCATGTATGTTCAGGTACTTTATAATGGGAATGGAGACATCCTCATTTATCCCATCTTGTGCATTGTTAGCAAATGCTCCTTCTGCAATAGGCAGGCTTGACATATTGCCAAACATGGGCTCTGCCAAGCCTCACTGGACTGATGTCTGGGGGGTCTTTATATTCTTGTCCATACAGAAAGATCTATGGAGGGAACACTTCCTTTATGAGCTTCATTTGTAGTTAGTACACTTCACAATACACATGAGGTAGATATTATCATTAGCCATTTAACAGTTATAACAATTGAGGCACAGAGAAGTTAAGTGACTACCCATGGTGATATGAGATGGTGAGATCTAGTTTCAGTGACAAGACCAGGTGCTTGAGAACCCTATCATGCCTCCATAGGTCCTCCCTCTGGAGAGGCACCTCCTTTCTCCTGTCAGAAGTGTTTACTATTCTCAGCCTGTCTACAAAGCACAAAGTCCTGCTGAAGCATAGCCCAGTGGCTGGAGAGAGGGGAAAGGCAACAAGCATTCTGACAAATGTGCGAAAGGGTATTTCATTTCAACCTCAGGTTTCACATTCAGGCCTGCGTGCCAAACGGGAAAGGAATTCTGAGAATTATACCAAACTCTGCAAAGTCTTCTCTACCTTCAAGCCAGGTCTTACTCTTTTTACAATCACCCAATTTTAAAACACATCTCCACCATAGAGCCCTCTTCCAATGATTTAATTTGACATTCTAGTTCTTATGCATTCAGGTCTACATAGCTAGTTTTGTAGGTGCTCTTGGAGATACATATATATTTATATTCATATATATATATTCTCTTCATTGTATCAGAGCTTGGGAAGGGTCAAATATTGTATTTCATATCATTCTACCAATAGGATCTTGGATAGGTCTGTACATACTGGGTTACATGGAGCACACAGAATGGATAAAGGTTAATGTTGGGGACTGGATCATGACCCCAATACCATTCTACACCATCAAAAATGTCCATGATGCTTGACCTTTGAAAACAAAAATAGAAAGCTTAGATTCTATTAAGAGTATGCAACCCCAGGGGCGCCTGGGTGGCGCAGTCGGTTAGGCGTCCGACTTCAGCCAGGTCACGATCTCACGGTCAGTGAGTTCGAGCCCCGCGTCAGGCTCTGGGCTGATGGCTCAGAGCCTGGAGGCTGTTTCCGATTCTGTGTCTCCCTCTCTCTCTGTCCCTCCCCCATTCATGCTCTGTCTCTCTCTGTCCCAAAAATAAATAAAAAAACGTTGAAAAAAAAATTAAAAAAAAAAAAGAGTATGCAACCCCAAGACCAATCTTAACTCTAGATACATATATATAGAGGCACACCTGTAAGAGGCTAAAAAAGTGAACTTTCATATTTAGCACAGAGACGTGGACAAGAAGGGAAACATATTTTGTGAATAGGCTTTAAGGGAAAACACACAATTGATCATCTAAGACAAGGGTCAGCAAGCTATGACCCTCAGGTCAAATCTGGCCAAGTTACCTGATATTTACAATGAAGTTTGACAGAAACCACACTCACTCTTTTGCATATGATGTAGGGCTTCTATCATACTTCAACAGCATGGTCAAGTAGTAAGGCACAGACAGCATGACCCAAAAGCCTAAATATGTGCTACATAGCCCGTTTCTCTGCTTCTATTTTTGATGCATGCACTTTTCTTCTAAACTTCACATGGAAAAATCTCTGAAAGTCCAGCTCCCTTCCCCCACATACCTTAACCCACTTTCTTTCCCTTCCACACATAACAATTTGAAAAGATGTCCAAGACTTCCATTTTTGCAAGCCAGCCATTTCTTCAGATTAGTCAGTGCCATGGTCTACTTAGATGCAGATTTTACACGAAGTTCCAGATTTTGTTAATTGTACTTCATGGTTTTAGAGTACATTTCAGCATAAAAGGTACAAAAATTACTTGTGCATTGTCTCTCACTTAGCTTCTTTTTGCTGGATCCTGCAATTTGGCCAGGAATTTCTGGCATAGGTGTGATACTCATCAGACAGTTCTTGATAACTCCAACCAGAAATGTAGAGTGGGAAATTGAAAAGAAATGAACTCTAGAGGGGGTTTCAATCTCAGCTTTTTCAACTTTTGGAGTTTTGTTTCAATTTTAACCTACTATACCCAGTATGACATATTTCTTGGTTTTTTGGTATTGATTTTTATATTATAGAAGAAATACAAGGATGTGTTCACTATTCCTGGGTCATGTTCACACCATAATGTGTTCAGTAAGGAATGTGTAAAGCCCTCAGTCCAGAATTATATGGAGACAGAAAATATGAAAGGGGGCATGGAGCCAGTGTGCTGCCTTGCAAGCTCCCAGACCTGAAGTTGTACAGAAAGAGGTTTGCTTTCACATCCACGCAGTACCAGATGAAAATTCTGGGTTAACTCATATGAAGTCTCACACATTTATCAGTGGGATTATATCCCCCCCCCAACCTTCCTTAACTAAAGGTCAAGTGAATCACGGAGAAGGGTCCAGAAATAGCAAAGCAAGTCCTTGAGACTCAGAGGCATTTGATCCAGGGAAAATACCAGCCCTGAGCAAAGAAAGAAATTCACAACTTTCTTCAAACTTGAGAGTATCACCATTAAGAATCTTCTTATGTGCACAAATAGACCTCAATAAATTATAAAATTTTGCTAGGGGTGAACAGTGCATCTCTCACTTTGGGGAATGGCATTACAGAGGGCAACCACCACACCTTGGGCTAATGCAGAATGTTATAGTAAACGGGCCTTTAAGGGAACCCCTTAACTTCCAAGACAAGGAAGGGCAAAGTATGAGAAACAACCTGAGGAGTAAGCAATCTGACATACAATGAATTCCCAGTCTGTTAGGTATAGTGCTTTTATACGTAATCTCATTTGATTCCTGCCACATTTCTGAATTATATAAATCATGTCCATTGAATAAATGAGAAAATTAAGCTTTATCAGAGTTAAACAATTTGTCCAAAGTTATACGGTTTGTTAATGCTGGAACTGGATACAAATTCATATCTGATTCTTCACTACACCACGCAGGGTTGAAATACTATTGTTCCTAGCTCTTTTGGGTACCAAAGCTTAGAGAAGAATGTTGACCTTTCTGTACCTTGTAGGTAAAGAGTTGTGTTTTATTTTTAACCTACTAATGATGATTTTAGTATTTATTTTAGGTAATTTCGTTTGTGTGTATATTGCATCCTAAGCTAAGTACAGCTTAGGACCTAATTTCTTTTTTTAAAAATTTTTAAAGTTTATTTATTTATTTTAAGAGAGAGAGAGAGAGAGAGAGAATGAGCAGGAGAGGGGCAGAGAGAGAGGGAAAGAGAGAGAATCCCAAGCAGCCTTTGTACTGTCACTATAGAGACCAGTGAGGGACTCAAATCACGAACCTCAAGATCATGACCTGAGCTGAAACAAAGAGTTGGATGTTTAACTGAATGAGCCGCCCAGGTGCCCCAATCTAATTTCTGTTTGTAACATATACTCTTACCAGCCCCATCACTTTTTAAATACCAAGGTAATTTAATGATCTTACTAGGAAAAGAGAAGGGACAAAAACATGGATGGTGGCATATAGGCTGTCACCACATTCTTTTCTTTCATTATACTTCATTATGTGGCATGAAGATATAGAACCTGAGATTTGTTGCACATTCCTCTTTAATTCATGAACTGCTTTTTTTCTGGCACATCCAGAAAGAGAAATAGAAGAATAAAAATCACGCTGGGTCGCGTGAATTCAAATGGAAGCCAAAAGAAGCTGACAAATACTGAAGCATGAGCCAGAGACAAAAGTGGGCCCGTGGCGCCTGCCGATGTTGCGTCTAGGGTTGTTCATTTCATCATGTCACACGCCAGGTGCGTGGTGACAGGTTGTTTTGCTGACAACCACAAGTGTTCAGTTAAGCACTGCCACTTCCTTGATAACACTGTAGTGGAAGATGGAAAGATTTTTTTGCCTAAATTTGAGTAATAATAATGGTAGTGAAAACACATGGCACCAGTTAATAGTAAGTAGGGAATTTACTTCAATCAATTAAATCTAAAAGTCACTGCTTTGATAACCATATGTGAGTTTAAGATAGAGGAAAAAGCGGGGCTTCCAGAAACAGAATGCAGTATTTGCTTATGAATGTTGGTGGGGGAGAGTGGGAATAGGTATTGATCAGATAAGAAATGGTTTGAGCCTTCCCAAGGCCCTTTCAGTACCTGGAGAGAGCTCCATAATTCATAATCCTGAAATGCATAGGCTGATAATTGCCTTAATCACTGGAGAAACATGGCTAAAACGAACTGAAATAAGCCATAAAACTCATTACAAGATAACAAGATTCTATCTATTCTCTGAGGTCACGTTAGTGTTCCATAAGGTCAAGGAGTTAATCACCTCATTCAGTAGAAGCAGATAGATAAGAAACTGGTGGTGGTGGTGGTGGTGGTGGTGGTGGTGTGTGTGTGGTGTGTGGTTTAAATATTCCTAAATTCCAAGACAACAGAGATGGCCAGGTAGGTGAAAGGAAAGTGAATGACAGTTTATGAATAATCTATGGTTTTGTGCTTTCCTTTCTTGACTTTTGGAGCACAAACGTCCAAGATATAAGTTATTGTAAAATGGATTTGTTTTGCAAAGTTACCATTCTGCACACTGAACCTCCTCCCGTATGATTCAAGTGGCCTGTCAACAGGTCAACAGTGGTTCAGGGCTATGGCTTGAAAGTCTGAACAAACACACTTCTTTCCAACTGGCCTGATAAAGTGAACTATAGACAGTTACACAGGAAGAAATCTTAGGTATCACTCACTCTTACTCCCCCAGTCTTTCCAATGAGAGAAACAAAGCCCAGGGAGATGTAGTGCTGTCCAAGTCTCTCCTGCCATCCACAGTGGACTGGAACTATGAGCTAGAACAGGGTGCTATTTCACTAAGAGATTAGGTTGTAGGGGAGGGCAGGGAGGACAGAAGCAGCAAATGTTGGGAAGATACAATCTCCATCTTCCCCAAGGATTCGAAGAACAATGCCATGTTAAATTGGGGCATCACATCTTCGCATCCGTAAGGTGTATGTTGGTGAACCTGGCCCAGGGGCTTTTGTTGCTCCTGGATTTTTGTCCTGATTTGATGCAGGAGACCCACACTCCTCTTCCCCCTGGGCCCTCACCTCTAATTCTGCTCCTTTGTCTTCTCTGTAGCTTCCAAGACCCCAATCTTGCATTTAGATCTAGACGTCCCTGTTTTCTCAGTAAAGCCTGGAAAAGAGCAAAGATAACAAAACTGTTTATGAGGAAAAGTGAGAGTATGCACCTGGTTCATAGAAAGTTCTCCATAAAGTCATCATCATCATCATCATCATCATCACCAGATTAAGGAGGGTTGAGGGATGTAGGGAGACAAGTGACTGGCTGGTTCTCATCACTGCTATGCCCTCATTAAAAGAAATGAGCTAAAAATGCGACAGGAAAAAATGTCTATGTTTTAAAAAATATATAATTACTGGTCAATTCTGTTGCATAATTCAAGGAAACATCTAAAAATCCCTCTGCCTTCCTCACAAGATGATAAATGAGACATTTTTGGGGGACACGGGGCGACTCCAGTGCCAACTCAAAATGTTTTCAGGCTTTTTGATACCATTAATCATCAATATAATGAAATTTACTGATCTGGATTCCTAGATTTTTCTTTATGTCTTGTTTTTTATTTTTTTTATTTTTTTACATGTGGTTTGAAACTCTGTAGATGAAAAAGACCAAGACTACTGCCTTTTTTTAGTTAACGTAACAAGAAACTATTTCCTGGCTTCTTCAATTACCAACTCATCTTGGAAGTATTTACTTTAAGATTGCTTTGTGAAAACAATTTAAATTAAGCTCCCAGAATATACATCTATCAAGGATTTACTTTGATAGATTCTGTGTAGGTGGTTTTTGCAGAATTAATCCTCCGTAAATATGTTTTTGATAATCAGTTAATTTTCATGTAACATGCATTAACCACCATATAAGCTCTAGTCAAGTGTATCTAGTAAAATAATAATAATAATAATAAAAAAGTTGAATAAATCCTAACCAGTGATTAAATTAGCCACTTGCTATTATCTGTGGCTAAATCAATTGGATACATTTAAAAGTAATTTTTTAAATTGTTTTTATTTATTTATTTTTGAGAGACCACAAGGGAGGGTCAGAAAGAGAGGCAGACACAGAATCCAAAGCAGGTTCCAGGTTCCAAACTGTCACCACAGAGCCTGACATGGAGCTTGAACCCACAGATTGTGAGATCATGACCTGAGCTGAAGTTGGATGCTCAACCAAGTGAGCCACCCAGGGGCCCCTAATGTTTATTTAGTTTTGAGAGAGAGAGACAGACAGAGCACAAGTGGGGGAGGGGCAGAGAGACAGGGGACACAGAATCTGAAGCAGGCTCCAGGCTCCAAGCCATCAGCACAGAACCCAATGCGGGGCTTTAATCCACAAGCCTTGAGATCATGACCGGAGATGAAGTTGGACACTTAATTGAGTCACCCAGATGTCCCTGTAAATTTTTAAGTGGGATTCCTTGGATGCCAAGGATAGATTTTATTCACTGACATTGGTAGGATTCTCGGATATACATTCAGCTCAGGGCTAATAAGTTTAAATGTTTGCTTCCCGGGGACAAATGAAGAAAGCATAAAAGCCAAAATGAAATCCACTAGGAAGGGAGTACTTAGGTCAGTTCATCAGTTGTGCTGTTCCAAGGAGCTCTGTGAGCAGTTCTGTACAGACCCAAGACCTCTAGAGGTGGTCTCCAGACGTGCTGCCCTAATACAGGAAGCTGACACTCTTTTATCAGAACCCTTAGAAAATGGGCACGGGAATTGGGGCCTGCATCCAAGTTGTAGATCTAGGAGTTAACAACTTGTGACCTGGGGCAAATGACAACCTCCCGGACACCAGTTTCCTCTTTTGTAAAATGGGAATGTAAAATAATTTTGACCTTCTAAGCCTTCATATGAGTATCAAATGCAGTGCTAATTTACATGAAGGGAACATTTACACTGTGAGGCGCATAATAGGTACACTATACTTGTGATGTTTTTCCACTGAGAAAGGGCTTGGGATAATATAGCCTGATGAGGCTTGCTTGGCAACCAAATGCATCTTTTAGGAAGTTGGTATCCAGATAATTCTCAGATTTCCAATAGCTGCCAAACAGAACCACATAAGATTGTGCTCTGTCTTGGTTCTCTTGGCATGAGGTCCAGACCCAATTTCACACAGCTGATGGCTCACCTTCCTAAGCATTCAACCCACCTTTGTTTTAATCCTCTTGGAAGATTGCTGTTAGGCCATGTTGCCAAATGGGCAGAAGTTCAACTTGGAGCAAGATGCCACCTGACTCACCTTAATCGTAGAAAGAGCCAGAGTGGGTGCTGCGTCGAGGAGAGATCTATCCTCTACTTCTCTTACTTTCTTGGGTGTTCTGTGGAGTTGGAATGTTAGAGCTAGAAGCCCTGGGGAGTGGCTTACTCCAACAGGCCCTGCCTTGGCTTCTCAGGGTTCCCTTGGCCCTGAAGGGAAGAGGAAGGAATATATCCACAGTCTTATCAATAAATAAGCAAACAAGGGAAGTGCACCACACCATGTGTTTTCACCTCCCAGCACTGAGGCAGGAATCTTCACAAGCAGAGGGGCTCCAGACCCTCAGTCCAGGAAGCAAACCTTGGAACATGTGGCAGCTTCTCACAGTCACTCCACCTTCAGAATCCACTTAGAATGCAACCTGTGTATCACCTTTGTCTTTTACTGTTCTGCCAGACTGTTTACTCGAGCAACCTTATTACCAATCTCCTAAAAATCCCCATAAAATCCATAGATCATAGGCTATAGCATTATTACAGCACCAGCCTACATGATGAGCCTCTACAATTACTCACCAGGGGCTAGAGGAAGCCGGTGTGGTCACCAGGTCCCCACTGATGTACAGCGTGTGGACCGCAGAACCATCTCCAGAAAGAACGAGAAGGAAGGAAAGAAGAAAGAGTTCCCAGCAGTCTCTCGGTTAAGTTGTCCTTTCTTAAGGATCTTTTTCTAAAGGGGTTCTTTTTCTTTCCCTCTTTGTTCTTTCAGTTTTAGATATATTCCTTCACCCACTGTCTCTCTTCGCCTCAAGAAACAGATGTGGGACTTGAGAAAGACAACTTCATAGTTGTTGGCTCCCACTGGGGGCTGACAGCAGCCGGTGGGCCGTGGGGAGGGTGAGGCTCAGGCCTGGCTGGCTGCAGCTGTGGGAGAAATCTCTGATGAATTTCAAAACCTGCCTCTGCTTTGGATGTGATCAACAGTCACAGCAGGGCTTCTGTGTTTGACTATATGAACAAGCTCAGAGGGAGGGAGAGAATACCGCCCCTCCCCTCCTTCCCTCCCCTGCCTCAGCTGAGCGAAGTGTAGGGCACAAGGAAATGTGTCTACCACACAGGGAAATGTGTCTACCTCTATGCAGTGGGCATGTGCCTGCCCCTAACAGAAGGTGGGCAAGTGCTGTGCAATCAACATGCAGCATGCTGCAGCTGTCTCCAGTCCTCAGCCGAGGAAAGTAGGAGATCTTTAGAAAGATGTAGAGGTGGGGCCAGCCCTTGTCTCCTCCGAAATGTCTTGGGCAGAGAGCTTGAGACCCCCATGCATGTGGGGTCCTGGAACAGCTTCCAGTATAAGAACAAAGGTGGGGAGGGCACCCAAGAGCACCCTCTTTGATATCTGCTTCCTCTGCCTCCTTCTAGGCTTTCCAGAAAAATGGCTTATAGAATGCATTGGTGATAAATATTGCTGAAAGGAGGGTGTGAATTACAAAAGTCCATATAATCAATCAATCAATAAACAAACAAACAAATAAATAAACCCTGTCTCAGGTTTTTATAGCCTCCAGCCTTATTACAAAAGTGGTTGTGGCACTCACAGAGGTGTTTGTTAAATATTCATGGATTAAGCACATAATGCCTCTCTCTCCAATATAAGAGCCTTGTGATTTTCCTGCCCATAAAATGGGTTGTTCATCTTTTGGTTAACTCAGCATAACTATAACACGTGTCTTCTGCATGCAACTGTACTCGGTGATGCTACTATAAGATAACCTCGTTTCTGTCCTCCAGAAGCTATTGGTTGGATCACAGGATTCCTTTTTAAAAGAATAAAGTCAATTCTCTGACAGTAGCAGAGGTGGGAGAAGGGAACACTGGCCTCTTTTTCTTTTGGCTGTGGAAGCCTCTTTCATAGAAGGTTTTCTCTCTAGGCACAGCCCTAGGAAGACAAGGAAAAGCCAGGTGGACCTCCCTGCTCAATGGCAGGGCCAGTACACTCATATCTGTTCTAGGTCAGCCTAGTAAGAGTTAAAGAGACCTCACAGCTCTCAAACCTTTCATTTTAATGGGAAATAACTTTTGCAGACCATTTTTCTAAGAACTTCAGAAACCATCTAATGCAGTGCTTCTCTAAGTCTGGTCTCCTACCAGAACAATCATCCATGACTCTGTAGAAATGCAGATTCTCAGGCTATTCCTCAGACCTACCCAATCAGAAATGGGAACAGCTTAACAGTCTGTGCTTCCACAGCCCTCCAAGGTTCCCGGTTCTCAAATGTGACTGCATGTTGGAATCACTTGGGTGGTTTTTAAAAACGCCAACTCCTGGGTCCTACTCCCAGGGATCCTGATGTCATTGGATGCGATGAAGTTTGGATAGCAGGATTTGAAAACCTACTTAGGTGATTGTAATGTACAGTCAAAGTGGAGAAGTCTAAAAGTGCAGCTGCTGAGAAAAAGGGCGCTAAGATGCTTACCCTACCCCAGAACAACTTCGGCTGCTATGCTTTTTTATTTTGTAGAATTCAATTTCCAGACATTTTCACAGTCATTAAGGAAAAGATGCTAATTAGTAACATGTAAGCTGGCATCTCTCACCTTCCTTTCTGGAGACATCTCACAGATAAATAGGCAATGTTTAGCCAGGCGAGGTCAGTAGCAGTTCCTGGGGCTTGCTGGAAACACACGGTAGTGGCTGGCACAGCTGGTTTCGCATAGGTGGCTGTGCTCTACCGCTTTGTGTCAGAGGCACAGAGGGGGCTGCAGGCTTAATGCAGAAAATGGGTTGTACTGACACTCAGTCTCAGGCCCTCTCCCCTGACATTGCTTCTCCTCCAGTCCTTATCTAGAAGTGGTGGAAAAAGAAAGGTGGAGCTGATCTGGAATACAATTGAGATCTCTTAGATGTTTAGCACGTGATGGTGTCTGATTGTGAAAATTGACAAATATACCTACTGCAAAGAAAAGAAAAATCTACCCAGCCAAGCTCTGTGTGAAGCAATGAAGGGAAAGGAAAAAGCATTACTCAGAGGAATTCTGGTCTCCAACAGAAACCTCAGGACAGCATAAATCCAGTTTCCTTCTGACAAGCTGGCACCAGATTCATTGTCCATCTTGGCATGTGCCCCATCTCACCATGGACATGTTTTCTAGCTCTTGGGAAGTCCTCCTCCCCCATCCTAGGACAGAATGTGAGAACACATGAGCCAGAGACTTTCCACTATTCCTCATGCATTCGCCAGAAACCAGCTAACATTTTCTTGGGCCTCAGTTTTCCCACCAACAGAGTGTTAGTAGCAGACCTCTCTCTCTCCAGAGCTTGGAGAAAATGTGGGTAGGAGAGGTAGAATTTGCATTTCACCAGTGTTCTGTGTCAGAGAAGAAGAGAACATAGAAAAAAGTCTGAGAGGTTCCACCCCACCTCCATCCCATTTGGACAGCTGGCTGGAAAAGAAGTTTAAGATCCATCCCACTGCATTTTAGAACCCTTACCTAAACATACTGTACATCTAGGTAATCCTACATAATTTTTCTACCTAAATAGACTCAAAAGCAATCCTCATTTCTTTTCTTTCCAGCAATATAGTGGGGACTGTGATATGTACCTCTGAACTAAGAGAATATCTGCAGATCTGTAGGAGTCATACCCCCAGTGGCATGGACAGAGATGGGGGATGACACAGATCCTTGACCATACATGGCCTGTTGCAGAGGTGCTGTTGATGGTCACAGACCACGGATGTGGCATCAGGGCTCATGTGGATGGATTTGCAGATTCCCAGTGGTATAGAAAAGCAGTGTGGGTGTAAGGGGAGAAGAGGGACACTGCTGAGCTCTTGATCCAAGCACTTTCTTTTGCATTCTATCTCCTTAGAAGGCTCAGAAGCCATCAGAGGGAGGGTGTAAGAAAAACTAGTCTTGGCTCAAGACCAGAGCCAGTATGGGGCCCAAGTTTGGAGTAAATATGCAATTGTCAGTTAAACCTTTCTCCTGGGAGTGCCTGGCTGGCTCAAGATCAGCATGAGACTCTTGATCTTGGGGTCATGTCCCACATTGGATGTAGATAAATATCAACATAGGTATAGATATAGATGATATAGATATATAGATATACATAAACCCTTCTCCTGGAAGATGATCAACTTCTATGAAAAGTACTTGAACTACATTTTGATGTGTACATTTCAAATTTGCTGAGTCCTCTGTGCTCTATGATGGGCATCCTTTCTTAACTGTCAAAGGCTTAGGAGATTTCCTGGCTGTGGGACTGAATGGGTTACCTGGCCATACTTCATACTCACTGTTATAGTCAGGAATAGAGATCTAGAGAAGTAGAGCCTCTTCAGTTAAAATCATTTTGCACAGTTAGGCTGTCACTCCTTGCAGTTTTACGATGGCCCTATAAAGAGCAGCCAAAAAACAACAACAACAACAACAACAACAACAACAACAACAACGGAATGGATAGGGCTTGTAGTGCCTTGCGTGGGCACTGAATGTTAAGTCAGCCTCATCTGCAGAGTGAGTTCCTGTCTGGGTTCCCAACTCTTCACAAAGGTGGGCATCTGACCCCCACCTGCGGACATGTCAGCTTCAAGAATTCCATGGCAGAGGTGCTCTGCAGTGCAAACAGGGACTAACCAAAGGCCATCTTGTCCTTACCTTGGAAATATGGGGGACAGAAGGTGGTCAGCAGATTTTTAATGCAGCACTGCAGTGGGAACAGCTCAAAAAGGGCCAGCGTCTTCTTTGAAGTGTTCCCTGATAGTCTCCATGGAATTCCAGGTTTTTTTTTTTCTTTTATATTATTCTCAGCACCCAAATGAAAGATATGGGTGCCCTGTCCTCCAATAGCACTCTGTGACTGCCCCTGTCCTGTCAGCTCTGATGTCATATTATGACTCAGCGACTCCTCATCTGTTTTCCCTCTAGACTCGAAAAAGGCAGGGATCATAGCTTTCATCTCTGCAGTCCCAGAGCCATGACAGTATCTAGTCTACAGAGATCCACAATTTCTTATCTGCAATTCCAAATTCCAAAGGTCTGGAAACCTAAAGTTTTCTTATAACTCATTTTGCAGTAAAGTCTGGGCTAGGTGTGGCCAAGTTTGCAAAGCCACAATGTGGTAGAGGAGAAACAACAGGTCTCTCATAAATGGCCCAAGAGAAGAAGTGCTGAAAGCCACTGCAAGCAGCAAGCAGTTTGGTGCAGAGAAAGTCAAGCACTGTGAGGTGAGCCAGCATCAGAGGGCATAGCACGGAAGCTGGGCTTAAATGTTAGATATGATTCCCGAAGATGAGGGGGAGGAACACATGGGCCAGCATTTCTGCCTCTCTGAGTATTTCCTAAACTTTCTATATTCCTCTCTTCTCTTGAAGGTTTTAAGTTCTCCCAGGGTTGAGACTCGAGTCCCATTTTCTCATGGCCTCTACGTGGGCCAGAAAAAGGCACTGTGAAGACTACTGTGGGGACGGTAAAAAGAACATGCCGTCATCCCCCAGAATTCCCCTGTTCTGTTGGAAATCATTCTGGGCCTTGCACATACATCGTAATCATGAATATTTTCTTGAAAAAATGAAAACCTAAGGAGTGTGACTTTTTTAATTAATAAACTTTAATTTTTAGAGCAGTCTTAGGCTTTAACAAAATTGAGCAGAAACTACAGAGATTTCCCACACATACTCACCCCCCCACAAGTCTTCCAAGGGTTGCAGTTAATGCACCTACATTGACATGCCATTATTGTAATGCTTATTTGTTCCTCCTTAAAAGTGATAATGGAGGAGTGCCAGGGTGGCTCAGTCAGTTGAGCTTCCCTAGGGCTTTGGCTCAGGTCATTATCTCACAGTTCGCAAGTTAGAGCTCCATATCAGGTCTGCGGCTGTCAGCACAGAACTTGCTTTGGATCCTCCGTCCCCCTCTCTCTGCCCCTCTCCTACTTTCATGAGCTCTTGCTGTCTCTCAAAAAATAAATAAACATTAAAAAAAAGTGATAATGGAGGCAGACAGACACCGCTCCCTCCAGATCTGATTCAACACCTCTCTCTTTCCTGCCCCCATGTACAGGTTCTTGGTCTACTGAGAAACTTGCCCAGCTGCAAAGCGGCAGAGCAGAGATGGAACAGGATTACAAGCTTTGAAAGGTGTAAACACTGAGAAGGCAGAGAAATCATTCCTGTGCAACAGAGGGAAACTCGTAGGCATAGATATTAAAGATGGAAAAAAGCCTACAAGATCAATTCCCTCCCTCAGGGCTCAGAGGAGGGGAAGTAATCAAGGCGCACTAGCTCCTGCCTTCTCATTCACTGGGGAAAACAAAAGTCACACATTCCTCACCAGCTGCCCTGGGCAGCTGAAACCCAGTGTTCTCAGTCTCTCTCCACGAGTGCAGCCCAAGGACAGCAGTGCCGAACACCACAGCCTTAAAACTATTTGCTCTTTATAGTTTACAAAGCACATTTAAAGTATCACTCAGCCTTGCAGCATCCCAGTGGTGTATGCAGGGTGTTTAGAAGTCTCCCCAGCTCACAGAAGCAGCTGCTGGTGACCCAGCAAAGGGACTCTTTGCATTGGGTGAGAGGCAGAGACAAACCAGAGCCTGGGATGCTGGGCCTGGTTTCCCACAGGGCATGTCGAGGAGCTGCATATCACACCCAGGATCCCCTGGCCACAGACTGTGATAAGACCAAATAAGTTACCCTTAGTATAAGATCCATACAAAACAGCAGGGACAGAGCCATCCTTCTGAAGTAGGGGGCTTTAACTCGTGTTCAAGAAGAAGAATATCTGAGTAAAATCATTTTAGGAAAAGCCTAAGCATGGCTTTTCACTATGGACAGTCTCCTAGTTTTTAATATCAAAATGTGGTCATAAATCTCCAAGAGGAGAAGAAGGAGGCAGACTTTCCTGAAAATATTTGACCACGATTCCATTTTTGGCAGAGCATCCTAAGCCAGCATCTCTTTGGGGGGTGTAGTATTAAACCTGGTCATATGGGGGACACGTGGTTATTTTTCAATTCAACAACCTTCAGCTCCGGGGTGTCCTCCACAGAGGTTCTCAGAGAAGCTTGGGGCAGAAAAAAACACAAACCTGAAATCTCCAAGAAGAGGCTAAAAAGAGCTGAGTTATTCAGGCATAAAAAGAAAAAGATACTGGCCGGCCACTGAAATCGATTTTAAACTATTTAGCACATTAGGGGACTGTGAGGGGCTGTTCTTGAAGCAGAAGGCTGAAGCCCAGCTTCCCCTGTGGCAGAGGGACGTGGGGGACCCACAGGGCTGTGGGGAGCCTGTGGTGTGAAGAACATGAGCCTTTGAGATCAGAAACCCAGTAAGGTGTGGATCCACCATCCTGCAGTTCTCAGACAGAGGGTCTCCTAGAACAAACATGGACCAAATTGGATCCCACTTTGAAGCAGGGGAGAGAGAAAATGACCCAGGCCATTCACACTGGCCGTAAGCAAATTCTGTAGAAGCAGATCTGAACTGCGAGTAGTACTAAGGTGACACCATGGATGCTGTGTGACAAAGCAGGGGATAGAAACCTTACACGAGTTCATTCCGACAAGGAGGAGTGATGGGGAACCAGGAGAGGGAGAGAGAGGAGAAAGTCTCAGAACCTGGGCCATTTGAAAAGGTCCCAGAGCTGCAGATGGAGAGTCACCCTGTGGGGACTGCGACCTCCCTCCTGAATAGGCAATGATCAGCTTCGACCCCAGGTCACCAAGGCCCTGCTTGAGAGAAAAGAGGCTCCACACACCTCACAACTTCAGTGCCCATGCCCGAAGTCCCCCCTGGTGTATAAGGTCTGCATCTCCCCAGTTCCTTCCTGACCTTTCCTCAATGAAGAGAGGGAGCAAGCTGTGGGAGGTGAGGGTGGAGGAGAGGGGCAGCAAGCGGCCACAAAACAAAAGGAAAATCATGAAGGGGAAGATGGGCCCTGGGGATGGGCTTCTTGCAAAATCTCGCGTTTCATTAAATATAGAAAGGTAGGATGAAAAGATAATATTCACTCATTGTTACAGTTTCAAAGTCAGAAGCTGGCCTTGATTTCAAAGAACTTGTATGTAATGTGATGCATGGCTTTCTCTTCTGTCTCTCTTTTTATAGGTAAGTGACATTTCATTCTGCTCATCCCCAAGGCAAAGTTGGATGTTTTTAAAGTGGAAAAAAAAATGAGCGGAAAAAGAAACGGGGAAGGTGGGAAGAGGTGGCAGTCGAGGGGCAGCAAAGGTAGGTGCCCACTGAATTCATCATCCCTTTGCACAGACAGTCGAGGGGGAGGCTCGTCCCCCAGAGTCTGTGGTGAATGCCTTTCCTGAGGACGAGAGGTCCCGGTCATGGTTGTGGCTTTTGAGATGGGAGGCACCTTTGCTCTTGGAAAGAGGTCGGTCTCCAAGGGTTTTTTCTCTGGTGAAGTTTTGATTCTAAAATGAGTTGGACTTTTGTGTCTGATGTGATGATTCAGCTACTTGGCTGTGCGTTGCCAGTAGAGGAAGTAGGGGAAAAATGTGTTTACAGCTGGAGAGGCCGAAGTAAAACTTTGGAACATTAGGGATTGGAAGATGATCATTTCTGTCACGATCTGACTACAAATTGTATGACAATTTTTGGACAGAAAGGAGACCTGTGGAATTTGTGGGGAAAAGGAGGTCCTCTGGCACATTAACAATCATTTACTTAATGTTAAGGTGTGTCTAATTGTTGTGGGTGTACTTTTCTGTGCCTGCCTGGTCACTAAGGCTAAAATACCACTTAGTTCCTCCTTAGTGTGAAGCAAGAGTGGCTTTCTAAATCTAGAGGCTAATTTGTCCTTATAGTGTCCTTACTTCTTGGTCATTCAAGGAAGCCATTTTTAAGTTCAAGAGTAATTTGGGTTTTCTACTATTCTGAAATTCCATTGTTCTCCCTTAAGAGTAAGCCAGAAGTGCTTTTATTTTTCCTGTCATTTGCAGAAGATCCCCTGAAGTAATTGACTGATGGCTCTGCCCACAAGTATTTGTTATTTTCTTTGAGAAAGAGAAACAAATGTAAAACATTCTATTTAACAGTCTATAAATCTAGACTGGGAACATAAAACTCCATTCAATAAAAATATTTAAAATGTGCCCTCTCTTCTGTCCCATTAAGGGACATAAACAATTAATTGGAGGATGGGTTGGTAGGAAGGGGGGAAAGATAGAAACAACTTCAATCTGTGCCAAAGACCTAAGAGAAGATCTCACCCACACAAAAGAGGCAAATCTGTAGACATTAGGAATTTTAAAAAGAGGAAAAAATACCAGAATTGTTATTAAAGGTGTTTAATTCCATTTCTAAAATTCGCATACACACATATTCCTTAAATTCTCTTTTCCTCAATTTCAACAAAGAGGGAAAAAAGCTCAAAACCCAACTTTCTCCTCTGAGATGGGAGAAAGCTCATTGTGTTCGGAAAATCACAAAACCTCTCTTTAATCTCTTTTCATGATGTCATATCCCAAGCTTGGGGTCTTTTATTATATTTTCACGGAATATGTGGTGACTCCTATTATATTTCCATGGCTTCAGACAGGACTGGGGATGCTTCTTCTTACTGGCCCTGCAAAATGGAGGGAATTAACTGCCATCTATCTGGGTCCCAGTCCAAGCGAGAGCTCTGCACACATCCCAGCCTGCTTTGAAAATGAAGAAAACCTACAACCAAGAGGGAATCTGAGAATTTTGCCCAATGGGACCCAAGGAGATAGGGGTCTTAGCCATAGGGCTTTCTGTAGCCCCTTTATTATCAACTGCAGGTTTCTCTTTGCTACCTTTGGATCGAGGTTGATTGAGTCCTTGATTTAGTTGGAAGATTCATAATTTTTTAGAATTCATCAACAGAATAAAGCTGCAATACAATTTGTTCCTTGTCTTCAAATAAGGAGCTGGATGGTGAGGGGAGGGGTAGCATTCTCTCCAGGGCCTCTCCTTTGGACACCACAGCATGCCCTGTCAGCTCAGAGGTGGGGGCATTGCCAGGCCCAGGTTATTGTAATAGATGGAAATGGATGCTTTGGAATTTCCTATTAATAAGGAGGCAACAGAGTATATGTTAATTTTACATGAAAAAATTTCCACAGAGTATATAGGCAAGTACATGGGCATGTCTGAATAGTTTTAGTACACTGCAATTCTCAAACTATGAGAATAAAATTCTATTTGCACCTATCACTGTGCCCCATGGAACAGGAGGACAAATGGGTAGAGCTTGCACACTCATATATCCCAAAACACACCACCACTTGCAAGTACTCATACACGCAAATGCATATTTTTAGATGCAAACACACAAAGCTGTGATTTTGCTGTTGAAAGGTGACAAGAAGCAAAGACCTTTCTCAGAATCAGATCTGCCTTCGCACTATTGTTTCCCAAGACAAGTACAAGGATGATCTGTTTCATCCCCCCCCCCCCCCCCCCCCCCGCTTCTATCAAATGCCTTGCCCAGCCACTGTGTTTCACTTCACAGCTTGGATGCTGAAAGCACCAGGCTCTTCATTTGCCTTGGAATCCATCAATCTGGCAGTTTCCCCAGTTTCAATGCCCCAGGTTGGCACAGTTAATCATGTGGGGTCCAACATTGATCTTCCTTCCTCTGTTTTTCTCTCCTCTCTGAGTTCTATGGCCTTCCCTGACCCTTCTGTCTGTACCAGTTCTGGCCTGGGCAGAGGGCCAGACTGTCTGATAGAATTCGTGTTTCTTGGGCACTAGGATCACTGGGTTTCAGGAAGTGGCAGTGAGCACAAGCTACTACAGACTGAAACAAAGGACTTATCAAATTCCACAAACCCAGCCTTCTCCCACCCCCGCAAAGCCTGCTTTGGAGAATGCTGAAATTCTCAGTCTTCAGGCAAGGAACATTTTGCTATATTTCTTTAAAACTAACCTTTACTGAGTTTTAGATACCATGCTAACCAATACACACACACACACACACACACACACACACACACACACAGATCCACACACATTCACACATATTTTGTTTTCAAAACAATCCTGTGATGTTGGTTTTATCATCCTCTTTTATAAACAAGGAAATTAAGGCTTAACGAAATGAGATGATTTGCCCAAGGTTGCTTGATCTTGAAGCCTGAATTTGAATGTGCATGTCTCCTACTCTGATACCCCTGCTCTTATTCTCTTGTCTCCCACCCATACTGCCTGTATTATCTCAGAAGAGCAGAAGGTAACAGGGAAGGGAAGTTGTTCAACCATGCTGGGATTGCTCCTGTCTAGCTGTTTCAATCAACCAAACTCCTGGTCATGAAGGCAGCCTCTGGACTGTGCTATGGAGCATCCAGCAAAGGCAGATGAAGAAGAACTGGGTGAGGGCCTAGAAAGACTTGGGTTTGAGGCCTGCATGTGCCATGAATTTGCTTTGTTTCCTGAGGCAATTGATTTAATTCTTTGAGCCTCTTACATCATGACAAAGACATAGGAAGTATAATCCTGTTTCAGGAAAGCTCTTACTGTCATTACCCAATGACCCCTCTCACTCCGGCCTCCCCAAATCTCTAAGTCAGTTCTTGATTTTTCTGACGAGGCCTAGAATCTTTGCCAAAAGTAAGGAATAGTTCTTGGCAGCTTTCTGAGTCTTCTCTTCCTTTCAATACCAGGCCTAGGGGAGAGCAAAGTGAGCCTGCCAATCACTCAGAACCGTGCAGACCCCAGGAAATGACACCGCCTCTCTCCCCACCTGCCTACTCCCAGGTGCCCAGCACCAAATGAACAATGCAGGCCACACATTTCCATTCCCATGTTGCTTCTTGGTATTTGTGAATTTGATCAGGTTACTAGAACAACCAAAACCAAGTGGATTTGAGATGTAATTCATTATCCCCAAAGACCAAAGGTTATCAAATGTAGTTAGTGAGAAGGTGATTATTGCTCTCTTATTCTTTCTGATTTCAACATTTTTTTTTTCACCAGCAACATTTAAAAGCCACTCTTTTACATTGCTTACCAACCCTTAATGGCCAATTTAAAGGAGAGAAGCTGAACAAAGGAACTGGGAGCACTCAGCACATCCTTGGAGCTTGTGTGGCTTACTTGAAGCTCCCAGAACTGATGCCCTTCATGTATTTCTTCAGCACTGGGGACAGAACCCATGTAACTACTTTCTGTGGACAATGTCTGGGTGCACCACAGGCAGCTGGGAACACTACTCTCTAAGTGCTTCCTGTGTTTGCCAGTGGCGTTCACACATTCCCTCCTGTCCCTCAGGGAAATTAAGAAGGGATCTCCTCTTAAGACTGACAGCTGCTTTGTCTTAGCCATCCTTTCTACACCTCATCTCTGGAGTGAGTTATCTTAATCCTGACATTTTCCCAACCATTCATGGTAAAAGCCTTTTTTTTTTTTTTTTGTACTGAAAGGTGAAAAATATTTCAGGTACACAGTGATTACATTGATGTGAAAAGCCAATATAGATCCCATGGCAAATGAAGGATAAAGGGCTTTATCTAAACTACTAGGACACTGTTTGGGAGCTGATTTGTGTCCCCTCCAAAATACATATGGTGAAGCCCTTACTCCAGTACCATAGAATGTGACTGTATTTGAAGAAAAAGCCTTTAAGGAGGTAATAAGGGGAAAGTAAGGTCATAGGTGTGGGTCTTCTGATTGGTGTCTTTATAAGAAGAGATTTGGACACAGACACACACAGAGGAAAGACCATGTAAGGACACAAAGAAAACATGACCATTAGTAAGCCAAAGAGAGAAGCTTCAGAATGAAACCAACCTTCCAGACACCTTGATCTTAGACTTCTAGGCTCCAGAACTAAGAGACAACAAGCTTCTGTTGTTTAAATCTCCCAGTCTTCTATGCTTTGTTATGACATCCTGTGCAGACTAACAGAGTCACAGTGAGTTCATTGCGATAAGCATGAGTGTCTGGGAACATGCAGAGGCTCCAGTGGGCTACAGAAAGAAAGCAGGCTTGCATGTCCAATCTTTGCACTGTCATATTTTGCTTTTTCTTTGGCAAGTTACCATTTGGATCCTAAATTTCCTTATCTGTACAATGGGTATGATATATATCTCACTATATTGTGAGAATTAATTGAGATAATGAATAGCAAATATTGTCAGACTCTGAGTGTTCAATATCTAGTTTTCTAACTCTTACTATTTCTCTTAATAGCATAGGAATAAATGTGACTTTAAAAAATATTTATTTTGAGAGAGAGAAAGAGAGTGAGGGAATGGGTGAGGGGCAGATCGAGAAGGGGAGAGAGAATCCCAAGCAGACTCCACACTCAGTGCAGAGCCCGACGTGGGGCACAGACCCATGACCGTGAGATCATAACCTGAGCCAAAAGCAAGAGTCAGATGTCAATCAACTGAGCCACCCAGGTGTCCCAGAAAAAATGTGATTTTCAGTGTGCATCAGGTATTATGCTAAATGCTCGTCCAGTGTACTTCATTTGACCTAGTCATTTTTTTCTCCTGGTTATTGAAGACAAGTCTGTTCTCAGAACTCTGTGCTGGAGCTGTTGAAGTCAGCAACCTGCTGGCCAGGTGAAGTCCTGTACTTCCTACCTGCCCTGACTGATATTTGTCAGCACTAAGCCTTACTGGCTTGGGGATAAGGACTGCCTTGGGTGCCCACTCATGAGACGTCCAGACTTCCTTTCCTGGGCTGCCTCATCTCCAACCATCTGTAGGTGTTCCTCTATTTCACTGAAATGCATGGTTACAAACCACTGAGACCAAACTCTAAGGATTCCCTTATAATGATTTACATCACTGAAGACAAGATTAGTGACCATGACAATATAACACACCAGAACACAAAGACTGAAGAACAGGGTTACAAACTATTCTGCCAATGTCCTGCATATATGGACATAGAGCTTTGCCTAAAATGGACTCCTCCTGCCTAGCCTAAATGTACAGTTGATCCCACAATGAAGAAACATCCTTGGCAAACACACACACAGTTCTGAAATCCTGAAATGAGAGAAGCTCCAGACCTCCAAGCAGAGGCTGACTGAAAGCCAAGAAGTTCTAGTTGACATTCCCATTGTGTGTTCACCAATGACACAGCCCTTGGCTTTTCAGGCCCACAAACAGACAGAAACAGTTCAATGAACATGGTCAGCCTCTTGGTGACAGACTCACAGAATTATACTCATAAAAAGTTGATGGACACACCAGAATTCTGATTGAATAACTTACTATGGGGAGGACATACCTTTCCAGAGATTGCTGCTATCGACTATTCTGGAAGCTGAGTTATTGACAAGCTTCTTGGTGGGGAAAGATCTAGAGTAGAGGTTCTCAGATATTTTCTGCCCCAACATATCTGAGATATACAGCCATCCTCCACCATTGGTGACCATATCTAGGGCCAGTGTAATTTTCCATTAGGGGCTTACCAGAGGATCTCAGCCAGGATGGAGAACTTTGATTGGTCTCTCACATCATGCCATTACTTTGGTTTAGAACCACAATGCTAGAAGGTGAGTGGGTCTTAGCTTATTCCTTCTTGCCATCCCACCTCTTTGTCTCACTTACCATTCTTTAATTTAAGAGTGTCATCCTTTTTCCTTTAAAGAAGAGGACCCTTGTTAGATCTGGATGGTGCAGTTGGTTCAGTATCTGACTCTTGATCTTGGCTTAGCCATGGTCTCACAGTTCTTGAGTTGAAGCCCTGCATTAGGCTCTGTGCTGATGAGGTGGGACCCGCTTGGGATTCTGTCTCTCTTTCTTAGGAAAGCCTTCCCAGTCCCCAAGCTAGGTCACAGCCCCAGGATCAACTCTTTTCCCTCAGTGAATTTGTCTTGATTTATACTTACTCATTCATTGGTGATTTGATGGCATCCTGGCAAAAGACTAGTAGCCCCATAACAGCAGACACTGGAGCTGCTTTTGCTTTCCATGGTCTGCCCAACACCTGGAACAGTATAGGTACCAATTCTGCTCATGGAGTGACTCGGACACGTCACTGTCCCACAGCAGTGCACTCCTTCCTGGAACAGGGTTAGAGCAGGAGTAAAATATCTCTGGGCAACCATTTCAGGAAGGACACAGCTAGGTTCCTGTCTGTGCTTAACTGAGGTTGAAGGAGCTCATTCCGACCTCAAGAAGTTGAGTAGTTCCCAATTCTGACCTCTTTCTAGAACCACTGGGGAAACTTTTAAAAACACTAGTGTCCTTGCCCCATGCCCAGAGACTCCACTCAAATGCTCTGGTAGGTCTAGGCTTCCTCAGGTGTTTCCACATACAGCCAAGCTTAGGAGACCCTGCTTGAAGACATTCCCTTTTCTGCCCTCGTGTGAGCTTTGATTAGCTTAACTCCCAAGGGCACCTTTTTTTTTTTTCAACTTCTTGTCATTGCACACTGTGCAAAACACTTCTGGTGCTTCATGTGCCTTGATCTTCATAAAAGATAGCTATTGGCATTCCTATTTTGTGGATGAGAAACCACAGCCCAGACAGGTTAAGCATCTTAAGAACACACAGTTTCCACGTAATGAGGCAGAATTTGAACTCATGTCTATCTGACTACAGAGCCCAGACAGTGCACACTATATATCACCTCCCATTCATGCATCTCCTATGGCATTTGCTATCGGGGATGCCCGACATCCTTAATGATTCCCACATAGTACAAAAACTTGAGGGTTGAAGAAAGGGCAGAGTCTGTGTCGCCACTTCTGAGCGGTGTTGGCCCCTCCTTGTTGAACAGGAGTAAGGTGGAAGGTAAAATGAGACAGAAGCAAAGACTTAAGACAACGAATTTTCCCCCTTCTAATCCCTAATTTTGGACAAACATGGGGCCCAGAAATGAGTGAGGGAATTAAATTAACGAACACAATTTCTCCCTGTCATTGAACTCTGACTAATGAGTCTATTTCTGGGTAATAAGAAGGAGCAGGAAGTGACAAGGCAGTGTAATGAATTAGTGGCCCAGAACCTCGTTAGTCAGAATAATCTTTCCACGAAAGATAAATGATGCAAACATTAATTATAAAGCCAGGGTGGAATGCATCCCATTATTTGGTTTCCTAAGAAATCTATCCCGGTTATTACGAGGCATTTCAAGCAACAATAATAATAACAAAGTCAAGGCTCAGTGAGAGCTCTAACCCCCGGGAGACTCTGTGGTGGTGGGGCAAGGGGAATCAGCTCTGTTTTCAAAAGGGGCCATTCTTGATCCTGTGAAAGCCAGCTGTGTGCTCCAGATTTTGTTCCAGGACTGATTCCCTGGCCTCGGCCTCTGCAACCTGCAGCTTAGCTGTCCCTCCAACTTGGTTATTCAAAGAGGTCCATTCTGGGTCATTAGTTTCAGGTGAGGCCTGGAGTTCAACAGAAATGTCTCCTTCATCAAGAAAAGGAAGCACAAGGCCGTGGTTTTTGCCAGGAACTCCAGCATCCTGAAAGAAAGGTCAGAGATCAAAACCATGGAGGAAACAGAGGGTAAGGGGGGATCAGGCTGTGGAATCCACTAAGTTCAGATCCTGGCTCTGCATATTTGAAAGAGTTGGCTTGTTTCTTCATCAGAGCACTGGTAACAGCGGAGGTATCTGGTTAAGGGGATTGTTTATGAAGATAGGTAAGGTTGCACACAGAAGATACTTAGCAGCTTTTAAGGGTTCAGTGGATGGCATTGATTTTTTTTTTTAATTTAATGTAGTGCTCAGGGTGTAGAACTGGCAGGCTGTTGGGACATTGAAGGCTGTTCCCTCATAAGGATGGGGAAGGTGAGACAGGGGCAGAGCTACAGTCCAGCCAATGACACACGGTGGGGGACAGGGCACCTGGCCTCCTGCTCCAGGCTCCTGAGCTTCTGTCATCTCAGGCTGGTTTGTTGCCTGGAATTTTGGTAGGCACCCAGGAGGGAAATGGGGAGAGGGAGGAGGACTTTGCTCGGAACTAAAGAGAAGGCTGAATCAGTAATAAATGTAGTTGCTGAGGCCATTACTCGGGAGAGTAAATAAACCGGAATTAAAAACTATAAAAAAGTACTCAGCAGCATCCTGGTAATAAACTTGCCCGTGACTTCACAATGTAGAGGTTCCTCAGCTTCCAAAGATTTTAGCTCTCTCATGGCCATGCGGGGGTCGGGAGTCATTTGCTGCAGGGAGAGGCGCTTGAGTTAGGCTGAAACACAGCCTCCTTCCAGGTGGCATCTGATTGAAGTGGAGACTGCCGGCTGCTTTTGTTTTGAAGGTTCTCTTGTTATCTGAATGGCAACTCTTGGGAATGAAAGAGGGGAAAAACAATTAATTGGGAATGAATTTTAATTGTCTCTGACTTCTCATTTGTAGGCGATTAAAAGGAGTCCCCTATTAAGCAATCATTCTGAGATAACGGAAGTCACCCCAAAAGTGCTCCTCTCTCCAGCCTCTTCCCTTTGGGCCCAATCTGGGCCTTTGGGTTTTAAACAAAATGAACCAAATGCGGAAAAGATAGTGGGGGAGGGAACTGTGCTGCCAAAATCTTGTTTTTTTCTTTTTCTTTTTCCTGAAGAACAAATGTCTGTATTTGTTCTGCTGTGGTATTGACTTGGTTCACATTTGGGGAGTGCGGTAGGAAATCTGTGTGGGGGACAGGGCTCAGCTGTGTTTGGGCAGCTCATCCACTGCCCACCTAGAACCGAGGCTCCACATGGGGCTGCTTGCAACCACGGAAACAGAGCCTGGCCCGCCAGGACTAAGGGAGGGGGCTTGAGAAAGAATCACCAAGACTTTATCCTCTTCTCCTCCCCACCCTGACTTGTCTCTTGTTGCTCCAAAGGGTCAGGGAGCTGAAATTCCTTCTTTTTCTTTTAAGCTTTACCAAGGTAGAATTGACAAATAAAAATCATATATACTTAAGGTCTATAATGTAGAATTTGAATACATTGTGAAATAATCCCCAGAATCAAGGTAATTAATGTAGCCATCATCTCCTATAGTTATGATTTTCTTTGTGTGTGGTGAGAATACTTAAGATCCAGCCTCTTGGCAGATTGGAAGTATACAACACATATCATTAACTACAGTCACCTTTCTGTTCATACGTCTCCAGGACTTATTCATTGTGCATAACTGAAACTGTATCTTTGGCCAACATCTCCCATTTGCCCCACCATTCTGCTTTCTGTTTCCAGGGGTTTGAACTATTTTGGATATCACTTACAAGTGATCATGCAGGATTTGCCTTTCTTTGTCAGGCTTTTTTCACTTAGCATAATGTTCATAGAGGCACTATTCACAACAGCCAAGATGTAGAAACAACATAAATGTCCATAGATGGATGACTGGATAAAGAAGATGTGGTAGGTAGACCTGAAATGTGATATTACTCAGCCTTAACAAAGAAGGGAATCCTGCCCTTTGAGACAACATGGATGGACCTGCGGGGCAGAGAGGTATCACTGTTCTGATGCAGAGCTGGCCAGGGGCACAGCCTACTCTTCATACTTGGCCATTGCTTTTCCCAGGGAAGGTGGAGGGATGTTGTGATGTAGGCTCCAGTGTAGGACCTGAGCCATTGGGGATGCAGGTGAGTCATGGGGCACATAGGTGTCTCAGTCAGCTGAACGTCTGACTGTTGATTTCGGCTCAGGTCATAATCCCAGGGTCATGGGACTGAGCCTGAGTCAGGCTCCGCATAGAGTACTGAGTCTGCTTAAGATTCTCTCTTTCTCTGTCCTCTCCTGCTCTCTTCTCTAATAAATGAATGAATGAATGAATGAATAAATAAATAAATAAATAATTTTTTTAAAGACCTAGGTGAATGAGACCCAGCCATTCAGTGTAAGGAGTGGGACAGCCTTCCTGTGGTTGTGAACCCCCTCAGTCCCTTCCCTGAGAGCTGTGTAATGTAGACCAGCTAAATCCTAGATGCCAAGGCCCCGGCAGCCCTATGCATGCCAGGGTCTTAGCTCCTTCCCTTTCAGCTCTCCCCATTAGGTGCCCCTCCCTCCCGCTGCTCACCCTCATCTGATAGGTCCCTCTCTTCCTCCTCCTGTGCCATCCCCCTTGCTTTCTCCCCTTCATCACCTTCTTCTTACCTTTTCGTTCCCCTGTTTGCTCTCTATATAAAAGTACTAGGAATTCCTCCACAGAAGGCTTGGCTCAAGAATATGCTAGGTGGCTCTTGGCTTCTTGCCTCTCTAGGTATGCTCTGTACTCAGCAACTTTATGGCTGTCAGGGAGCCATCTCTGTCCCCCTTGGGCAGAGTCATAATCAGCCTGGAAGGCCAGTCCCACCTCCTCTGCTCCCCAGGGCTCTATCTGGCTTCTATTCTAACCCCCACCCCCAGCCCATCACTGCACAATTTATTTATGGAGAACCAGCAGCACCTGTCTCCTTCCATCTAAATTACCTGCATATTCAAGGGGATTAATTCATAGCTCCTGCTTGCACTTGCCTTATTAGTTCTGGACTTTGCAGAGAATATGGTTAAATCAATGCTAACTCTGTGTCTGGGGGAGTGGTGGGATGGGACCTGGCAGGACCCTCTCCTCTCCCTGGGCACCCTCAGCAGACTGGGCATACCTGTGACTTAGCAGAGCAGGCAAATGGCTTGGAGCTCTGTGAAAATCAGCCAAGGGTCAGAGGTGTAAGAAGTTAAGGCCTGGTGCCAATCTGCAGGTCACCCAAGGTTGATGAAGTGCCAATCAACCATAGTTGACCAAACACAGGACAAAACATGCCAAAGGGAACTGTGACCCCAGAGCTTGCTCCAGAATGAGGACCTGGGAACCTGGTGGAGGCAGTGATATTTCTTGGTTTGGGAGCTGAGGCCTCTTTGAAGGTCAAGGCCAAGTTTAGGGTCTTGAGAATCCAGTGCCCTTCAACAGTGGTGGTGGCTGGGCTCCGGAGCAGAGGCCCCTGTCCTTGAAGCCCTGGGCTGGCTGGGCTGCTCCCCTGCTGGCACCTCCACTTGCAGCAGATGGTGAAGCGTGTGCTGGGCACTTCCCGTGCTTTACTCACATGCCCCGATTCCTGTCTCTCTTTCTAAACAAATTGTCTGTTTTCAGAGTGGACCAGACTTTCTGACACCATGCATCCTGGATGATGGGCCTTCTTGGCAGAGGGAGGAGGAGATTGTCTGAGTGTTGCTGGCACAGGAGCCTTGCCTCCTCCCTCACCTTCAGCAGCCCCAGGAGCATGCTATCAAGAGGACACTCTCTGTGCCCTCCATTTGGGAGGCCTGAAAACAGCACAGGGTCATCAAGACCTACAGGAGCCAGGCAGGGAACTTGGATGAGCAAAGCTCGCCCAGGGGGAGGTGGATGGCGGATGCAGGTGGTGGTGGACTAGAGCAAACACACCTCATCTAGAGGCTTTCAGCATTTATTTTAAAGCAAGAGGCTACTTAACAAGACAGACGAATGTGCCAAATTTGGCCTGAGTGCCATGTGACTCTGCAACCCTGAGGAAACCACGCTGGGTGGACACCCCAGACAGCTTGTGTCCCCCACCACCATCAAGCACCAAAGACTCTCGCCGTGACATGTCTTTGCTCAAGCTGCTTGGTCCAGTATTCCTGGGATTTCTGCTCCTTCTCTTCTGACCTGCCGCTTCCCAGGCCTCCTCCAGGACCCTGACAGAGCCCAGGGCCTGTCTTTGTTCCTCCAGCGCTATGAGGGCGGTAATCAGGTGGCAGTGTAGACTACCAGCTACAGGAAAGGGACATGATTTCACTTAGGTTTTTAGTTCTCCAGGGATATAATAAGTGCTTAATACAGGTTTATGGAATTGAAATACAGACTGGCCCTGACCGCATCTTCCCAGCCCCCAAAAGTAAGGCTTTGTGATTAACTTTTCCCTTAGAACAGTGAAGATCACCATACTTTGGGGTAAGAAGCTACTACATTATTTGTCAGAAGCCTAATTTTTATATAATAAAAATAAATCTAGACAGGGGGTACCTGGGTGGCTTAGTAAGTTGAGCTCCAGACTTTGGCTCAGGGCATGATGAGTTCAAGCCCACTATCGGGCTTGCTGCTATTGGCCTGTCAGTGCAGAGCCCGCTTCAGATCCTCTGTCCCCCTCTCTGCCCCTCCCCTGCTTGCACTATCTAAAAAATAAACATT
This sequence comes from Panthera tigris, assembly GCF_018350195.1. Classification (NCBI taxonomy): domain Eukaryota; kingdom Metazoa; phylum Chordata; class Mammalia; order Carnivora; family Felidae; genus Panthera; species Panthera tigris. Next base: position 28,174,586 of record NC_056669.1, read on the forward strand.
AAAATAATAATAATAATAATAATAATAATAATAAAACAAATCTAAACAGATGAGAAGGCTGGGATGACCAGAGGGAGAGAAGCTCACTGATATTTTTGGTGGTGAATTGTGAGGGCAGCAATGAGACGAGAAGGTGACTCACAATCCTTCCAGACTGTCTGCACTCACGCAAGGCTGGCTGAAGGCACACGACTGACTGGGTGGGGTTTGCAGTTGACCCATAGGATCTGGGCACTAGGGGTCCCGGGGAGGGAGGAACCCTGAAAGCAGCACATGGGTTCTTTGGTTATGATGCTGCTCATGTGCTTCTGCCAGGCTCCAGCTATGCACTTTGTAGGTGCTGCAAACTTGTTCCTGTTGTGTGCGTGCGCATGAACATGCATGTCGTTTCTTCCTATCCTCTTGTCCTGCTAGTCTCCTCCCTGTGGACAAAGCCTCCATTTAAATACAGTACTCAGATATTGATAGGATACCCTTTGGGAGTGGCCACTCACAGCTCTAATTTTCTCCTCTCTGGAGACCTTTCCAGAAATGTTCTCGCATCATTCACCGGAAGCAGTGGTGGAGAAACGATGAAATGATACTGCAAGGACTTGTGCAGGTGGTTCCCAGCCCTCACCGGAAACTCCCCAGGGACAGTATCACAGTCCCACACCTTGTGTGTGCTGTCCCCTATGGCGCTGGAGACCAGAGGCCCTACAATCACAAACTGCCTTTTAAATCAAAATGCCAGAAGAGGGAGACAGGGATTTCACATCTCCAGTGAGGAAAAAAAAAGTTGCCTTTTTGCTCCCCACCCCCCAAGTCCATTTCTCAGTCTGTTGGTGTCAGACTCTGATGTGTTGAAAGGCAACGCAAAGAGGAAAAGGGGTGGGGAGAATAGCGTCTCAGGGAGATAATTGACTTCAGAAAAGCTATGTTTGAGATGTAGGAAGAAAACAAGTGAAAATATGTTATTTTACAACCTTGATACTCCTGACCTCATTGAAAATAAATATACGCATGCTGTATGGGCGATCAGGTAAGCCTGGATGAAGGGTCCTAGCATGGGGTACTGGCGCCCTCTCGCGGCCATAAGAAACAGTGCCACATACCATCTTGCGTTTCCCAGAGAAGCAGGCATGTTGCACAAGAGTTTGGGCACTGCCTGAATTAAAACCAGAAAATGCATTACAGCTAATTGAAAAGGAGAGCAGTTCATAAAAGTCTCCTTTATCTAAGCAAGGCATTTTTTGTCTCTCCTAGGGTTGGTTGACACTCTAGAAGGGAAGAAGTAGATAGAGGTGGAATAAAACTAGATCCATGAGCTTGGTTTAGTCTTTGTGACTTATCAGCTACATAGCATTTGTGGTCTCAGTTTTATCGCCTGTAAAGTGATAAACTCGAAATGGACGATGCTTCTGATTTCTTCCAGCTGAGATATTCTGTTAAGTCCCAGAAGACCTTGAGGAACCCTGAAATATCAGATATCTGACAAATCACTGATGTTAGTCTTGTGGGGCAACTCTTTGTAGGGATTGTCTCATTGCATTTACACTCACTCAGTGCTATTATTACAGTCCTTCTCTAGCTCTGATGAAGCTGGTGTTAGCTCAGTGTAACAGAATCGACTGCATTGTTCTTATGTGTTGTTACAAGAATGTCGCCATTGTTATTACCAAGCCCGGCTTCTCTGTCTGCTTCCTGTAAGGTTACCTCTCGAAACTGATGACAAAGAAGACCTTCCCCTGGGAATGTAGATTATTGGGCAGCTAAACTCACTCCCGCTCCAAAATGTGCATCCACAGAAGGCCCAGGAGTGTACCCTGGGCTCTGAATCGGGGATCAAAAAGCAGGGCTCACAGTTAGTGGTATTTGGTCTTACATTTTCCCTTTTAACTGAATTTTTTATATGAAATTTATTGTCAAATTGGTTTCCATACAACACCCAGTGCTCCTCCCAATAGGTGCCCTCCTCAATGCCCGTCACCCAACCTCCTCTCCCTTCCCCCCCATCAACCCTGTTTGTTCTCAGTTTTTAAGAGTCTCTTATGGTTTGGCCTGCTCTCTCTCTAACATTTTTTTTCCTTCCCCTACCCCATGGTCTTCTGTTAAGTTTCTCAGGATCCACATAAGAGTGAAAACATATGTATCTTTCTCTGTATGACTTATTTCTCTTAGCATAACACTCTCCAGTGCCATCCACGTTGCTACAAAAGGCCAGATTTCATTCTTTCTCATTGCCACGTAGTATTCCATTGTGTATATAAAACCACAATTTCTTTATCCATTTGTCAGTTGATGGACATTTAGGCTCTTTCCATAATTTGGCTATTGTTGAAAGTGCTGCTACAAACATTGGGGTACAAGTGCCCCTATGTATCAGCACTCCTGTATCCCTTGGGTAAATTCCTGGCAGTGCTATTGCTGGGTCATAGGGTAGATCTGTTTTTAATTTTTTGAGGAACCTCCACATTGTTTTCCAGAGTGGCTGCACCAGTTTGCATTCCCACCAACAGTGCAAGAGGGTTCCCGTTTCTCCACATCTTCTCCAGCATCTATAGTCTCCTGATTTGTTCATTTGGCCACTCTGACTGGCGTGAGGTGATATCTGAGTGTGGTTTTGATTTGTAGTTCCCTGATGAGGAGTGACGCTGAGCATCTTTTCATGTGCCTGTTGACCATCTAAATGTCTTCTTTCTTTTTTTTTTTAATTTTTTTTAACATTTATTTATTTTTGAGACAGAGAGAGACAGAGCATGAACAGGGGAGGGGCAGAGAGACAGGGAGACACAGAATCTGAAATAGGCTCCAGGCTCTGAGCAGTCAGCACAGAGCCCGACGCGGGGCTCGAACTCACAGACCATGAGATCATGACCTGAGCCGAAGTCGGCCACTTAACCGACTGAGCCACCCAGGTGCCCCTGAATGTCTTCTTTAGAGAAGTGTCTATTCATGTTTTCTGCCCATTTCTTCACTGGATTATTTGTTTTTCGGGTGTGGAGTTTGGTGAGTTCTTCAACTGAATCTTAACACAGTTCACTCACTTACTGCTAGAAAAGAAAACTCCCCAGTATGATGGGCATTAAAAAAAAAAAAAAGTACAACTTTTTTCTGAATTAACCCCCTGTATCAAGACTCTCATTTTTTCAGATATTTAACCCATGTGAGCAGGATTCAGTCCTCAACCACCAGCCCCACTCTCTTCTGCCAGATGGACTTCCAGATACCCCAGTCTCACACACACTTCAGTACTTGTGTGAGGCTAACAGAGTCATTTATCTTTTCTGTTTAAACCCTTGGGATATTTCTGTTTAGCAAGACAGCAATTTCAGGAAGCTACACTGTTTTATTAAGTGTATTAAACTGCGGAGTAGCTCATCTGGTGGCTACAGTTTGTCGACTGGCTGTCTTGGCTCTATCCCAATACATCAGGGGTTGTTTTCCCAACACACTTTTAAATTTTTATTACTATGATTCAATTTCACTGATGTTATTATTAAAATTAATTTGTTTCCCACAAAGCCTAAAATACAGAGTAGACCCTTGCCAAATGCAGCATCATAACATTTCTGGAATGGTGGCCACATGAATAAATAATTGGTACTTGATGAGTGCCTACTAAGAGCCATGGAACTTTGCACTTATTTCTTCTACTTTTCCATTGCAGCCCTAGAGGGAAGATGGTATTATATCATTTTATTATTATTGTTATTTTTAATGTTTATTTATTTTTGAGAGAGACAGAATGCGAGTGAGTTAGGGGCAGAGAGAGAGGGAGACACAGAATCCAAAGCGGGATCCAGGCTCTGAGCTGTCAACATAAAGCCCAACGTGGGGCTCGAACCCACAAGCTGTGAGATCATGACCTGAGCCGAAGTCGTCGGACGCTCAACCAACTGAGCCACCCAGGCGCCCCTCATTTTATTATTTTTTAAGTTTATTTATTTATTTTGAGAGAGAGAGAGAGAGAGAGAGAGAGGAGAGAGAGAGAGAGAGAGAGAGAGAGAGAGAGAGATAATGTGAGCAGGAGAGGGGCAGAGAGAGAGGGGGAGAGAAAGAACCAAGCAGGCTCCACACTGTTAGTGCAGATCCTGACATAGGGCTCAAACTCACAAACCATGAAATCATGACCTGAGCTGAAATCAAGAGTTGAATGTTTAATCAACTGAGCCACCCAGGCTCCCAATTTATTTTTAAGAAGGCTTCACACCCACTGTGGATCCCAATGTGGGGCTTGACCTCACGAACATGAGTTGAGCCACTCAGGCACCCCATTATTATGCCATTAAAAAATAATGTTTATTTATTTTTGAGAGAGAGAGAGAGAGCAGGGGAAGGGCAGAAAGAAAGGGAGACACAGAATCCCACATCTGAGCACAGAGCCCGACGTGGGGCTTGAACCCACAAACTGTGAAATCATGACCTGAGTCAAAGTTGGGCACTTAACCGACTGAGCCATCCAAGCACCTCTATGTCATTTTAATAGATGAAGAAACTGAGGCCTGGGGAGGCCAAGTGGCTCACTCAAGTTCTCACAACTACCAAATGCTGGAGGAGACACAATTCACACCCAGGTCTGGCTCCAGGGCCTGTGCATTTCCCGTCATAGCCCTCCGGCTACAGTCATGCCCCTGATGAAATTCCATTTGGGGCCTGGTTTCAGTAAGAGATACACTGACCAGCATATTGGCTGCGGTTTTGTGTCCTTTACTCAAAATCTGAGACAAAGTGTTCTTACTCTGATGGTCCTTTTCTTAGGGAAGAGGAAAACCTCTGACCTCTGGCTGATTCACCTGAGGAGCGGCAGTCTGCAGCCCAGACCCGTTGGCAAGGATCTTTTATTACCTAATAGTGCAGGGGCAGGGGAGAGGAGGAAATTGGTCCCTTGATTTAAATCTTAGAAACCTGCCCTTACTGGTTTGTGTCACCCTAAGAGGACTAACAGCCAAATTTTGAAAGAAGAACCTTGGCATTTTCCTCTGGAGAATTTGAGTTTTGACAGGAGACTCAGCAGACTCAAAGGTCTATTTTGTGAACACACAAGTATTTTCAAATACTTTGGCAGGAAAGGAATGCGATGTTTTCTATATGATACTGTAAAGCAAAACTGAGACCAGTGAACCTAAATTATTTGGGAACAATCAGTTCAACATAAAATAAATGTAAATGTCTGAGGTGTCAAAAGAAGTAAAAGGCTGTCTTTTACAAACCAGAGGTGTATGTATGTGAGCACAAGTGCACTCACTTGAGGGCACAGGAGAAAGGTGTGCACCCACTCATGGGCACCAGGAAAGGTGCAGGCACGCTCATGGGCACAAGGGAAGGCTGTGCGCATGCTCCTGCATGCAAGGGGAAGGGTGCACGAATGCTCCTGGGCACAGGGGGAAAGGTGCACATACTCGTGCACACAAAGGAAAGGAAAGGTGCACATGGGAAAGGTGTGCACATGTTCCTGGGCACAGGGAAAAGTGCACACGCTTGTGTGCACATGGGAAGGGTGAGCACATGCTCCTGGGCACAGGGGAAAATTGCACATGCTTGTGGGCACAGTGGAATGGTGCACACATGCTGATGGGCACAGGGGAAGGGTGCACATGCTCATGCGCACAGGGTAAGGGTACATACAGGGGAAAGGGTCCACACATACTCCTGGGCACAGGGAAAATGTGTACACGCTTGTGCATACAGGGGAAGGGTGCACAAATGCTCATTTGCACAGGGGAAAGGTGCATATACTCATGTGCACAAGGAGAGGGTGCACACATGCTTCTGGGCACAGGGGAAAGTGCACACGCTAGTGCACACAGGGGAAGGGTGCACAAATGCTCATTTGCACGGGGGAAAGGTGTACACACTCGTGTGCACAAGGGAAGGGTGCACACATGCTCCTGGGCACAGGGGGATGTTGCACATGCTAGTGAACACAGGGGAAGGGGTACACATGCTCCTGGGCACAGGGGAAAAGTACACACATTCTTGTGCACAGGGAAGTGTGCACACCTGCTCCTGGGCATAGTGGAAAGGTGCACATGCTAGGGCACATAGGGGAAAGGTGCACACATGTTCCTGGGCACAGGGAAAGGTGCACATGCTCATGCACACAGGGGAAAGGTGCACACATGCTCCTGAGCACAGGGCAAAAGTGCACACATTGGGAAGGGTGCACACATGCTCATGGGTACAGGGGAAAAGTGCACACAACTCATGCGCACATAGGAAAGATGCACACATGCTCCTGGGCACAGGGGAAAACTGCATAGGCTCTTACACACATTGGGAAGAGTGCAACGTGTTCCTGGGCATTGGGGAAAGGTGCACATGCTTGTGCGTACATGGGAAGGGTGCTCAAACACTCATTCACACAGGGGAAAGTTGCACATGCTTGTGAGCATAGGGAAGGGTGCACATGCTTTTGGGCACAGGAGAAAGGTGCACACACTTGTGCTCACAGTGGAAGGGTGCACACATGTTTCTGCACACAGGGAAAGGGTACACACATACTCGTGCACACAGGGAAAGGGTGCACGCATACTCATGCACACAGGGGACGGGTGCACACATGCTCCTGAGCACAGGGAAAAGTTGCACATGCTCGTGCATACATGGAAGGGTGCACACGTGCACCTGAATACAGGGAAAAGGTGCACACACTTGTGTGCTCAGGGGAAGGGTGCACATGCTCCTTGGCACAGGGAAAAGTTGCACACACTCATGCACATAGGGAAGGGTGCACACGTGTTCCTGGGTACAGGGGAAAGGTGTACATGCCAAGGCACAGGGAAAAGTTGTGCATGCTTGTGCACACAGGGAAGGGTACACATGTGTTCCTGGGCACAGGGGAAAAGTGAACATGTTAATGCACGCAAGGGAAGGATGCACACATGCTCCTGGGCACGGGGGAAAGGTGAACACACTCATGCACACATAGGAACGGTGCACACATGCTCACGTGCACAGGGGAAAGGTGAACATGTTAGTGCACACAGGGGAAGGGTGCACACATGCTTCTGGGCACGGGGGAAAAATGCACACACTCATGCGCACAGGGAAGGGTGCACACATGCTCATAGGCACAGGGGAAGTTGCACATGCTTGTGTGCACAGGGGAAGGGTGCACATGCTCCTAAGCACAGGGAAAGGGGTGAATAGAAGATAAAAGACCTAATCAGATGACCTTACAATTCCATATTTTCGGGACTTTTATAATTAAATTTTTAAGATGGGCCTACAGGCACCACACTAGTTATCAGAGATATATTTGCTTGATAAATTTGTCTGGAGCACTTTTTTTTTTTAAATTTAAACCTTCAAAACAATAACAAGAATAGCATATTGAACAGATTTCCCCTATATTTGCCATGCAGCTTCTAAGAACAAGGCATTCTCTTACATAACCACCACAATGATCAAATCCAGGAAATTTAACATAGATATAATGCTATTTTCTAGTATACAATCTGTGTTCAAGTTTCCCCAGTTGTACAAACACTGTTGTTTCTCACATTTTCCCCAACCACTGACCTAGTCCACTTAGCTACACTCAGTTGTCAATTTGCTTTAGCCTGCTTTCATCGACCACAGTGCCTTAGCCTGACATTTTTTAAGACTACAGACAGACTGGCAGTGCTGAGTGCTTTTCAAATGCTGCTCAACTCACCAGCAGATAGTTCTGCGTCTGGCACATAATATCTAATGAGTATTATTAGCAGAAAGGAAGGACGTCTGTGAACTGGAGGGCCAGAGGCCCCAGAGCCCGAGCCTTCCTGGCTGGCTTCACTTACGTCAGAGGTGGCAGGTGCCAGGGGACAGATGCCCATGGTTTGAGTTCTGTTCTGCTATTTCAGTTTGTGTGAGCCACCCACCTTCTGTTAACCTCAGCTTCCTTCTCTCTGAAGTGAGGGCTTTCTATACCAGTAATAATTAAGTGGCACATGATAGGTAAAAGTGCTTAGTAAACTACGGCAAAATGCTAGACCAATGAACTATATTATAATTTATTATTAATATACCAGTGAGGCAGCCTGGAGCTAGAATAGCACAGTGCAATTGAAATGTTTGTAAAATGCTATGGAGGAAAATAAAAGTGGGCCGTCCAGGTAGGAATGCTGGTGTGCAGTTAGACGTGGCTTTCAGGGTTCTTCTTGGGGGTCAAACAGGGTCTCCTCTAGGCACTTGCTTGCAAAGGCCCTAAAGGCGGCAGCTTACTGAGCACCTGCTGGGGGCCAAATGTTTTCCCAGGAAAAGCCCAAATTCTAATACTAATCCTGAAAGGTGTTATGATCTCTAGACGAAGATGTAGAGTTTCAGAGAGACTATGTTATTCAAAGTCATACAGACAGGAAATGGCACAATCAGTAAGTTAATTTCCAACACCTGCAGAGGCATTGCTGTGTGTGTGTGTGTGTGTGTGTGTGTGTGTGGTGTGTGTGTGTGTGTGTGTGTGTGTGTGTGTGTGATAACTGTGTTCCTGCCGCTCTTCTCAAAACATCTTTTGTGGCACAGTGACATAGAGCCATCAGACACAGAGCTTGTCAGCAGGTCCTACTCTAAAGTAAGGGCTTTATCTGAATCTGGAAATTATCAATTTTTTAAACAGGACCTCAGTTCTTCATTGAGATGCAGATGCATGCTAATAAGCTCTGGTTCCACACATCTCTTGTTGACCTTCTGAATTACATTTATTTGCTGACCTTGTGAGAGATGTAAGTCTGGAGAGCTCTCTAAGGAATTCAGGAGTATTGCACCTTCCAGGGGACCTGGAATGAGCCTCCTCTTTCCCTTTTCCTTCCCGAGAGCCAAACCAGGATTTGGGGAGACAGAAAAGTCTTGGCTCTGGATCACACCAAGACTAGGGGACCTGGAATGAGCCTCCTCTTTCCCTTTTCCTTCCCGAGAGCCAAACCAGGATTTGGGGAGACAGAAAAGTCTTGGCTCTGGATCACACCAAGACTGAAGTTCTGGACAACTTTCTGTAGCACACACCTTAGGCACTCACCGGTTGTCCCCATGTTGGTTTCAACAGAGCCGATGCTCCATCACAGCTTATGGAATTACCAAACATGAAACTTAGGAATATCAGGCAATACAGTTGGCTGGTAGACTGCCTGACATTTGCAGGTGGGGCCATCAGCCTTCAGGCTGTGCTCACCTTTAAGTTGTATTGCCCGTTTGGCAACACACTGATATCCAGTCTTGATCCCTGCTGCTTGCTCTAGCCTAGCACAGAAGCCAGGAAGGTGGTTTGGGCCTGTGGACAAGGTCTCTGAGTCTTGTAAGAGCATGGCCCAGAAAAAGGAAGCAATGTGGAATGCACACCCTTCCTCTCCTTCTCACCCCACCCCAGAGCCATGGGTTTGCATGAATGACCCGGCTGGTGGTTTTGGGGTTTCTAGATATTTGACTGTCCAGATATCTCTTCATATCAGAGTTCTTCAAAGACATTGCTTTCTTCCTCCTCTTTGTCTCTTTCTTTATCAAGACCCTTTCATATCCCTGTCCTTTTTCTAGTTTGGGGTGGGATTGCTATTGGCTTTGTCTGCCTTGTATTTCTGACCTTTTGGCTCTGACCTCTGATTCTCCCTTGAAGCTGAAGGCAGCCAGCTTCCCAGGACTGAGCCTGCACCGTAGGAGTGAGTATGTTCCTAGGGCCCCTGTGACCACCTCCTCCAAACGCGTCCCCTGTCTTCGGGAGCACGGCTTCCTCTGACACCCTTTTATTATAGCTACTGCAGCTGTCACATTACATAATTGCTTTTAAAATGGGAACTGTTCCATTGTTGGAGAAAGTGCTCAAGGAGAACAGCCACTCTCCCTGTCCGGCCATTCCATGTGTTCTCTGCATCCCCTTCTGTCCTGGATCTCCTAAGGAGCATGGCTATTGACTCCATGAGGCTGCTCACAAACGAAAGTTAACCCAATTCCTTCACGTTCTTCAATCTTCTCCCTCTTGCACTGGGACACATTCCCTCGGGGTTCTGCTTCCATCTTCTCATTTGTTCTTAAGTCCAGATGGTCCCTCGTGCTCAGAGGAAGTTGTGTGCCTGAGATAAAGCATGAACAATGGGGAGGGATACCTGTAATAATGTAGTTCAAACTCTAGGTCAAATATAGCAAAAGGGAATCTGGCTGGCTCAGTCAGAGGCGTGTGAGGCCCTTGATCTCGGGGTTGTGAGTTTGAGCCCCACACTGGGTGTAGAGATTGGTAAAATAAATTAAACACACACACACACACACACACACACACACACACACACATATATACACACACATATGTGTGTGTGTGTGTATATATATATATATATATATATATATATATATAGCAAAGGGCTTACATCTTGCCTACTGATTCCAGTTGGTTTTAGTGGCTTTCTGGACTGGTAGGCTGAGAAAGATTCTGAAGCCAAGTCTGGGCTCAATGAGCAAGAAGGCCATGATTGCTTAACAGTGCCTGCCATGTGCATGTGCAAAGGGGTGCCCATGTTAACTATCCAGGAGCTGATGTCCATACCTCTGAATATGCTGTTTCTGTTGCTATCTGTATCCAACCATTCCCATTTCTTTCTGAAAGCTTCTGGGGAAATTAGTTTCCCCTAATAAGGTTGTAAGAAATGTAAATATGTTACAATACCATTATCACCTGAAACTTCTTAAGAATGCAAAATCTTGAGCCCCAGCCCAGATGGACTGACTTCAGAACCACGGGGGAGAGATTCAAAAATCTGTGAGATGTGTGGGCAGCCCTCCAGGTCATCCTGATGCAGACTACCCCTTGAGGACCACTGTCTAACGGAACAGGAAAACCAGGGGATGTGGGAGATGAATGGTAAAGGCTGGTGCTGGCTTTTGACTAATTCCTTTCTCTCTTTTAACAAAGTCATAGAAAAGTGAATCTAGTGGTTTAGGATTCTCTGGGTGAAGTGTCTTGAGAGGACCTATATATTTTATAGCAATATTCAGCGGCAGATTTTATCGAGCTTCAGTAAATCCCTCCTGGACAGGGGAGGATGAAGCTCCCTGGGTGATTGCATGATGTGAACCCAGACAAAGACATCCCAAGAGTGCCTGACCCTCCACCCTTCTCTGGTATTTACGCCCCTGTCTCGGCCACCACGTGGCCTTGCCTTCCCTTTCCCTGGGTTGTGCTGGCTCGTGACATTGGCATTTGTGACTTCACTGGAATGAATCAGAGAAGCCCACATTTGGGCTGTTAGAGAGAAATGAGAATACTTCACAACACGAACATGTGTGTGGATTTTTGTGTGTGTGTGTGTGTGTGTGTGTGTGTGTGTGTGTGTATGTGTATGTGTGTGTGCAGGTGTGTTTTCCCTCCTTGCACACTATAACTACAGAGTCAAGGTGAAAGAAAATAAGAAGTTTGAGCTCACACATCCTTTCCATTTCAGGTGACATACCTAAGAGATCACCCAGGGCCCAGACCCCAGTGCTAGAGGCAGGACCTTCACACTAACTGACACCTCTTACCTGGCCTCCTTGGGCAGTGTCTGGATCACCACTCAGACATCTTTTTGGCCACGAGGCACACTGGACTCAAGGTTTCATTATTTCAACAGGTTCCTGATTTCAAATCTTTTCTCTGTCAGCTACTAAGAGATAGATGCATTACTGTTGTCATGCTATATATCTGAACAGCTTCAGTTTTCTCACCTGGAAAATGGGGTAATACCTGTCTCAAAGGTTATTGTGAGGATTAATCTAAGAATCTACATACATAAAATGGCTATTACAGTTTAAGGCACTTTGAGTCCTGCCTTTTGAGGGCATTCTGCAAGCACCGTAGAGGACCAACCGAGAACTCTCTTTCCCAGTGGTCTTGCCGTCCTGACTGCAGCGGCTGGACCTCCGTCCCTACTACCTGCTGTATGAATGCAGTGAAAGCAGAAGAAAGCAAGGACACCCTCTTCTCCAACTGTCGTGCTCAGACTGTGCCCCCTGGTGGCGACTTCAGATGCTGCAGGCCCATAGCCCTGCCAGGCTGGAGGAGGGGGGCCCGCTGCTCATCATCTCTTGATGCCTCGACCCTGGAGATTCGGTCTGAGTGCACCTCTGCTCCTAAGTGCTCTCAGTAACTAAAACAGAAAGTTACCTGACAGCGTTCACTTTCTGATAGCGTATGTGAAATTGACTGTCTCTCACATCAGAAGAAGTGAAGACTCTTCACTCCCATCCTCTTCTGGTTTTGGATACTTTCTGGCTCCCACAGCCCAAGAAGGGGGCAGGCCCAGCACCTATTGCTGTCAGTGCAGAACATGTCTGTGCTCACAGCTCACTCTGCTTTTTACCTGCCAGCCAGGCCTGCTTTGTGAGATAGAATATACTTTAAAAGGCACACAAATGCCACAGATACAACAACACCAGCTTCCTGTGCGTGCTCTCTCTCTCTCTCTCTCTCTCTCTCTCTCACACACACACACACACTCAGGGACATAGGTTCATAGAGCTTTCTAGAAATTCTGCTGGTGTAAATAACTCCCACACTCATCTGCTCAGCTCTTATACCTCATTATAAGGGAACTTTTGCTTGCAAAGTACAACTTCCCTTCCTTCCTGCTAAACCCAACCAGAAGGCCTGCATGCTTTTTTCCTAATCAAAAGGAGATGCTAACAGTGCCTGCACTAGCCGCATTGCTCCCTGGGCTTCAGCAGGTCCTCGACTTTATCTCCCTCCTCTCTGCTCCTCTGGGGTAAGATAGGAAAAGCAGCCAGAACGTGTGTATCATAGAAGATGCACTGACAGGTTAGTCTGTGTCCTGGGCTCTGTGCAGGGTGCAGAGGGAGGAGGCAATAGGACCCCTGCCCTCCAGCACCAGTAGATAACCTCCCTCTCAGGAAGTGATGCAAAACAGCCTAGGCTCCAAAAGAAGTCTGAGGAGATAAATACTTTCAGAGCAAACACCAGAGGTGAAAGTGGGAGAGGGGTAGTGATGGGTCAGTGGCACACATTTTCACATGGTGGAGTGGGTTTGATAGATCCCTGTTAGCGTTGCAGAAATATGCCCGAGGTGTTAGAGGGTCACTTTGTCAACGAGGTTTGTAGCCAACCTGCCTGGGGCTCTATTGGAATATGAGCCAATCAATAATATTGCTATTACTATGGAGAGGGCGTGGCTGGGCTCTGAGGGGAGGTGGGAAGATCCCAAGGCAGACGGTGTCACATTTTCGGGGGTCACAGAGGCAGCCACAGTAAAGGTGGGTGCTTCAGAGGAACGTTCTGTAGGCGGAAATCTCTGGAGTCTCTGATGTCCTGGGAAGCGATCATCCCAGGCCAGTTTTTTCCCAGGATCTGCCTAATCCTGGTGCCATGTTGCTGGTAAGGAAAGGATTCACTGGCAGCATGGGGAGTTTAGAAGGGTCATTGATAAAGGGAAGGCCATGGTAAATGAAGGTTCTTGTAACTGAACAGATCCCCTGTTGCTGTGGAGTTCAACGGCACTGGGTCCTAAAAGCAACCCCACTCTCCACTGGCCGTGTGACACAGCATGCGGGTTAACCCTGCCTGCTGCCTGTTTGCCATCAGTAGAACTTGGAAGTGAGCTGTGTGTGTGCACTGACCCCAGTGCTTGGCATAGAAAGAGGCATGAGGTAATGTTGGTGTAGACCATGAGCGTGATGTGAAGGCGGTGGCACCAACCTTTCCAGAGTGGCCCACAGACGGTCCACAGAGGGTCGTACTGGCTGGGTGACTGGAGACAACCCTGGAATCACAGGACCACGCTCACCACTGCAGGCAGGTAGGACTCCCCACTCTTCCAGGGAAAACGCAGCCAGGTGTTAACTTCATAGGAAACTCTCCCCACAGCCTTTGAGTAGTTGACAGTGTCTCCTTACAGGCCCTCACCAGCCTGGGCCATAGCTCCTTGGGCCCTAACAGGGAGCAGGAGAGTGGGCATGGCCTCCACTCACAGTGAATCCAGGCTCGTCTCCTGTCCTCTGGCAGATGCACCCACTTTCTTGTGCAGGGTGTTTGTTCAGCTTTGGGCCTGAGGAGGGACCATGGGGCCTAGCTTATGTCTGGCCTTCCCACTTACGTCTTTTCTACCTGCCTCCTGCCTCTCAACCCTTATTTCACTCGGGAGCATAAGTGTACCAAAATCCCATGTTTCCAGAGGTCAGGAGGCATCTGGAAGCAGCAGTTGAGGCCCAGCCTAGGTGATGACCTGGGAGAGATAGCATGCCATGCATCTATCTCTCTGGGACTCAGCGTCCCTAGCTGTATAGGAGGGAAAAGAGATTTTGAGGTGGGAAGGAGATCTGGCAGGGGGAAGGGGGTTGTTGGGCTGTGAGGAAACTCCAGAAGGAGTTTCAGAGGCTTACTGAGCTCCCCATGAGGACTAGCAAGAAAGCTGATATCTGCTGAATGCTGGCTGAGACCAGAGGGAGGACCTGCTTTGTGTTGTTTGGGGGCCAGAAACAGGACCACTTAAGTGGAAAGTTTCACCCATTGAGAGCTTTCTAGAACCTATAGGTAACCTATAAGGAAACCTAAAAGTTTTCCTCTGGTACCTCCTACAGGTGTCTCATTTAATTTTCACAACAACCCCATGAGGAGGGATGTATGATGGCTGTTTTAGAGCCAGGGAAGCATGAATTGAACATCAGGGTAACCTGACAAGATCCCCCAGCTTGGGAAGGGGTAGGACCGTCCAACCGAACTCAGCCCTTCGCACACACTCTTCTTGGAGGTACTCGCACCAGGATGGAGGACCCCAGCCAACATCTATAGGAGATGGCTCGGTATTGAATGGATAGCTGGGCTGGCAGCCCATAGCTCTTGGATTTCTCAGGACCAACCAGACTGTAATATTTGTGATGCTGCAAGTTGGTATATCTCTGAGCTCAGTTACTATCCTCCTCCATTCATTCCACTGCAACCATGTTCATCTCCTGGCTGTTCCTATTACACACCAAGCACACCCTGGCCTCAGGACATTTGGACTTGCTACTTTTCTATTTGAAATGTTCCACCCCCATATATCGAGTGTACTATTTCCTCACTTCTTTCAGGTGTCTCATCAAATGCCACCTTCTCAGAAATGCCTCCCAATCATCCTACATAGTAGAATCACCACCATACCATGCTATCTCCTTACATTGGCCTACCATTTTTCTTAGCCATTTCTAACACCTGACATACTATATATTTACCTGTTCATATGTTTAGTGTTAATCTCTCCCCACTAGAATTAAAGTTCCATATGATCAGGGACATCATTCTCATCTCCATCCACAGTGTCTAGAACATTGGCACAAGGAAGGCACTTAAGTAAATTTGGGAAATCTAATCATGGTAACTAAAGGGATGTTTTCCAACTCTGAGATCCTATGATATTGTGTTGTATAAGTAATACTGTGCTTAGTCCAGGATGTTTACAAAGAAGTCTAGACTTAGCCCTGTCTCCCAGGATTTCCTTATCACAAGGGAGAGGGAAGGAACACACATAGGTGTTAAATATCCAGACGCCTAGTGACAGACCCAAGCAGGAAGAGCCATATGTGGGAGCAAAGGCAGGCCACACAGTTTCTGAGAGCAGGCCAGGTCTGGGGACTTGGTCAGGGATTATCTGCTTCAGAAACCTCTCTCTTTACCTCTAATGGCTGGGCCCCTCTGGACACCACAGTGAGGCTGGCTAAGAGATACAGATGAGAATGAACTAATTTCCTTTGATTTCCTTTGATGTTTTCAAAGGTAGAAAATAATTTCTGTGCTCTTATGAGAACCACTTAGCTGTAGGCTGGGGGTTGGGGGATGTTCCATCTGTGGGAAATGCTAATTAGAAACAATTATTCCCTGGGAATGACTGGCCAGGGCACACCTAAGTGAGGCATCCACAGCTATGGGGCCCTGGAAGGATCCCCAGTCTTCAGGAGGCAGCCAAGCTGTGGAGAGAAACCCTGAATTGGGAGACTTCCTACCACAGACCAGCCACTGTGAGACACAGGGGGGCTCAGTCTCCATGTGCCCCTATTTCATGTATGACCTCCCCATTCTGGTAAAGTGACAATTTAAGCCGATATTCCAGGGGAGACCACATGAGACGGCAAAATGTGAAATACTGTAGTTAATAAAGCTGAAGCACTGATCTGCTGGGAGCCAGGTGTCCAAATCCTCTCCCCGCTCTCCTCCCACCGCAATCATTTGAATGTGATGTGTCTGCCCACAGAGATGTCTGCCCTCTGCCTGGGCCTGCTCCATCGCTCAGTGACTCCATGGAGGGCAGGAGTTTGTCTCCCTCTGCGGCCAGGACCTCCAGGTCTGGTTGGAGCTCTCTGTTCCCAGACTCTTCACCAGGCTGGTCACGGGGTAAGGGACCTTCGTGGGCATCCAGCCTGGAATTGGCACTTGTCTGTCTTCCTTGTCTTGCTGAGAGTGACTGCGGAAAGGGGGCAGCACAATTCACTGGAATTATGTTCTACAGGCGCCTGCAAAGCCTGTCCTGGGCACTGCAGTGAGGGGATGGAATGTGAGGGCACAGAGACAAATGGCTGAGGACCCTTCTTTGGGAGCAAAACAACTGGACCTAAGTGTCATCAGGGAGACAGGAGCAAAGGGCCCCAGGGAGGAAGGGGCCACGCTGAGTCGGGCAGCAGAAGGGTTGTGAGCTGCCCCTCCCCCCATCCCGACCCCGGCCTCAGCTGTTGATCCTTGGGTGGTTCCCAGCCCCCCGTGTGTCCTTCCGCCCCACACACGTCCCCTGGTGCCGAATGTGCTCTAGCAAAGCAATCAAGTGAATGTATTTTTAAAAGAAAACTCATTTACCAACCAGGCCTCTGGAGCAGTTGATGGAATAGCCTTCCTCTGGATGGAAATAGTGGTGTAATGGCCTCCCCGGGGCTATTATTGCACTGACATTACAGCAGGCTAATAAACCCCAAAGGGTTAGGACGTGCACTGCCAGCCAGTTCGCACATCTGGACAGGGGAGCCTGCAGATGCGGGGCTGGCTGTGCCTGCAGCTCCGGAGGATGGCCACGGGAGGGCACTCCTGTGCTCTTCCAGAGGCCTAAGCTGCCTGATCTCAGCGCAGTAACAGGGCTCCTTGAACAGAAGAGGGCTCTTTTCTGCAGACTCTGTGCAGGGAGGTGAAGCCACCTGCTGTGTTTTCTCTCTCAGTGCCCCTAGCTGCATTTCCTAAAATGATTTGCAAAGCCAACCATACAGGGAGGGTTGGAAGAAGGGTGGGTAGCTTACATCGTTAAATCAGAAAACTACATGTTAATGATTACTTTTAAAGCCCATGAAAAATGCTTTCAAACACATCAGAATGTGATTGTGTCATTTCTCTTTAGGAAGAGTCTGTGAGTTGAGCTCCAAAACCCCAGAGGCAAAGGCTCCTCCTTTCCACCTGCATCTCTCGGGGGTACGCGTGGTGTAAAGTGGGTACCACGTGGTGTGGAGTGGGTATATCCTCGCCCACGCCCGGTTCTCCTAGGGGTTCCCATACAGCTTGGGCAGTGACCACGTTGCTTACCTTTGTCTCCCCTAGCCAATAGCAGGTATATGTGCAATTCACATTTTAGTTGAACTTGATATTGCTTTTTTTTGGGTGGCTGTGTGGCTTGTGTAGAAGGTCCCTTGCATATGATGACCAAATATCCATGCTGCCATCAGGCAACACGACACCGTTTGGGATCAAAATATATGGCCATCAGTGTCACAGACTCATCTGCGATGGTCTTACCCAATCTCAAAGGCCTGTGAACCCTTCTATTGAAAAGTGTTACTGTAGGATTTCCAGACCACTCACGAATACTGTAAGACACAATCTATTTACTTATTTAGTGTTTTTTAAATATATTTAGTTAGTTTTAATTTAATGTGAGAGTACCTGTCAGTAAGAGCAAATGCAGGCATATATATTGGACATTTGCTAAGGAAAATCCCCAGAAAGCCCTGGTGTCAGAGGAAGGAAGGGCTGCCTTCTGACCCTGAGCCAGTCTTTCTTCTCAGGAGGGCTGGGCCTTCCTCCTCTGCCACAGTCTGCGGCTCCACGTGGGGATGCAAGGGAGCCCTGGACCAGGGGCAGGCAGAGACACAGGGGTCAGGGGGCTGTCCTGCTGCTACCTCGGCCTCCCCACTGTAGCCTGAGCCCTCAGAAACTCAGTACTCCTACTGGGTGGCTCAGGAGGGGCTGGAAAGACAGGAAAAGGAGCAGATGAAGGAACAGGTGGGCGTGAATTTATGCCTCTTCCAATCCCAGCCCAAGACGATAACTCTTTTCTAACTTTCTGGGCCTTAATTTAAAGGCTAGCTCAGTCCTTAGGCCAGACTTAGGAGATTTATCATGTGGAATTCAGTTTCCCTGCAAATGTTGCTTTTAGTCCATTTCTCCTGAAAGCTCAGGTTCTTTCTGAGGACAGGTGGAGGCCAAGTCCATGAGGAGGGGCTGGCCTGCCGGCGGTACCCCCCTGGGAGGGATGGGATGGGGGTGAGGCCCTGAGCAGGGAGGGGATGGGGACCTCATCACAAGGAAGACCTCAGCTCCCCATTCTCCTCTGCCTTCCTCCAGGCAAGGTTGGTGGGCTTGCCTGCTTGCATTTTGAGAAATCTGGTTCAGAAATCAGTTCCTTTCATTTAGATGCCATGGTCATCTTCTTCCAGGATGCTTCCCTCTAATTCCATGATTTAGCCACCCTCCTTCCTCAGGTCACCCACTGCTTCCTGCGAAAAAGAGATGAGGCAGGAAAAATAAAGAAATTATTACATTACCAGCACGCTGTACTCTTGTTTTCCTTCCTATCATAAAAGATAATAGAGGATGCTACCTAAAAATAGCTACTAGATACTGAGTGCTGGCTCTTTGTGGGTGCTGTGCTAACATCACTTACATTCATCATTTAATCCCTTTCCTCACAATGATCCTTGGAAGTGAGTGCCATTATCACCCCCATTTTGCGGATGAGGAGACTAAGACACAGAGAAGTTGTGAGTGGTTACTGGTTTGGGCAGATCCAAGTCTCAGTCCAACCCATGCTTGCAACCACTAGGCTGGGCTCTTGCATAAGAAGAAACCACTGAAATCTCCCAAAAAGACCTCACGGCCTGGAAAAATGCTCCCTGGCAAGATAACATAGCTCTTGTGTGTCCTCAGTGCAATGAGCAACAAAGAAAGACCGCATCCTATTGCCTCCCAGTGTTCCAGTGATGAAATGTATATGGAATAAATATGCAGACATCCCCACAGCAGCCATCGGGAGGCCAACAAAAGTGATATGAATTCTGGGCAGCCCTTTCCCCTGCTGCTCATTGCCTCCTCCCCCAGGCTTGGACAGAACACCTCCGAGGGATTGGACAAGGCTTGTGTCTACCCTTCCTTTGGGCACCTGGCACCATGGCCCAGACCACCCCTCCCATTATTACCAACTGCCTTCACTCTAGAAAGACTGAACAGTGAAAAGGAATTTTTTTTGCTTTGATAGTAAGTACCAATTATTATTGGTCACATGCCTATCACCTGGGACAGAAGTATTTGCATTGACACGGTTGGCTCCCTGGTTTGCATAAGATGAAATTCACCCGTACACTAACCTGGTGGTTGTGCAAGCTGGAACTCATGCTGCAGAAGTCCACAGTGAAGGGAACTCTCTCCACACTCAGCATTTGAGGCCTCTCTCCCCTCCCACACATCTGTCCCTGAGCCCATCTGTTTGTAGGACTGGGTAGGAGCACGTGGGGCCAGCAAAGAGAAGCCTGGATCCCAGATTAGGAATGAGGGAAAACATACAATGTAGTGAGGCCTTCTCCACACACTCTGGTCCCATTCACATATTCACACACATTTCATCAGGAAGGCAAACAGAACTGCTCAAATCCTGGGAAATTGAGGAATAGGCATTCTCCCAGAGGAATGCACATGGTAGGAAAAGCGTCCACTCCAGCACCCAAGGGGATGGGCAGGACACACAAGCCTCCAGACTCAGAGGCCTGAAGCTCTGAAAGAACATATTTCATGAACTGAATGCAAAATTTAAAAGATATATGCAATGGACTTCCTAATAGAGGTAGCAGTGACCATCCCCTTCCACCAATAAAAAAAAAAATCAATCATATAGAAAACAAACAAAAAAAATAGGTAACATAATGAGAAACTCTTCTCCCAGGATAGACACCCTGGGGCCAAGGAGCTAGGGTGAGTATGATGTTTAAAAACTGAGGGAAAGGGGGTTTTGAGGGACAGTCCCTGCATCACTGGCCATGAACCCTACCTGAAGGGGTCCTTTGGGGCCCAGCTTTCCTGACCTCACCCTCCTGACACCCTTTGAGTTTCTGGGCTCCAAGAAACTCTGCCAAGGTGTCTGCCAAGATATGTGCAGAGGTTCCCAGAGCCTCCATAGCATGCAAGAGAGCCAGCTGAGCAGGCCAAGAGGCAGGGAAGCTGCTGGCTGTGTCCTGCCTGCTCACAGATATGCTGCCTGCAGTGGTCTCCCACAGCTTTGACCGGGCCCAGCAGAGACCCCTGTACTCCAACCTCAGGGCCAACCCGGATACCCCCGTCTCAGCACACATTATGCATTGTCTGGGTTAAATGCCCACTTGTCTCCTTCGGTGAGAGCCAGAGGGACTGGCTATGTTCCTTATCCTCCTTCACTGGCCAGTCCAGAGGTTGGGACCAAGGCTGTGATGGGATGAAGGAAGGAAAGGAAAGGAAGCACATAAAATATCTACCAAGTGGGAATGTGGAGGGAAGCAATGAGATCTTTCTAGAATGTTTACCATGAGGGTCCAAAGGGAAATGGAATCTCCCTTTGATGGAACTCATCCAGGGAATATTTAATAGAAGAAATACTCATATTTCCCCCTGGAGATGTCAGGGAGGGTCACAGGAGCTGAGTACTAAGGTTTTCTCAAAGGTGGCACAAGTCTGGAGTTGAGCTGAAGGGCTAAGAGGGGCAGAGGTGAATCTGCACCTGCCCCACACTCTCTTCATTGTCCCCAAGAGCTGTCTATCTCTCCTCTCACAAATATGTGGCTCCTTCGGGAGAGTTCATCTACCCCACCTGGCGTCAGTGACCTCCCAGTGCAACTTATGCACCCACCAGTCTTGACCCAGCTCTACCTCCTCTCTTTCCCCAGCGACAGGAGTGCTTTTCCTTCCATCTCTAACCTTTACAGAATCCGGGTCACATCCAAAGGCACAGTAGTAGCCCCTCTGCCAAGTTGCCTGGGGGCAGGGGGCCGTTGTGCTCTGCTGGTGTGCAAAGCCTCCCATTCAAGCCTCCTGCTACCTGTGTTTACCAGGGATGCTGAGACAGCTCTGCCGCTGAGGAAGGTGGGGGCATCCTGTGTGGTCGCTCCTTTCCTGCTGCGGGGTGTACAAAGACTCATTTCCCGCGGAACTCGGGGCAGGCCTGACCTCGCCGACACGTGTGTCCGTCCCTTCCAGTCTGCGTCCCTCCTGGACTTTCTGCGGGGACACGTGTCAGCACTGGCCCGGTGTATTACTCCATCTGCCTACCTTTCTCTGGAAGTCTTCCTCCGTCCTGGCCTCTCACTGTCTTCTCTTTCTCCTCTTCCCTTTCCCCTCCCCCCTAAGCTAAGCCCCCAGAGTGGAGGCAGTATAAAGACCTCAACTCCATGAGGCTGGGGTACTTGCGCTGGGTACTGAGGACGTCAACTTCATGCTCAGTGCACGCTCCGCGCCACTAGGTGGAGCTCGTTGAGCTGTTCTAGTGTGAACTTGGCTGATAACTAAGGAAGACGCTGCAGGCTGGGGCAGGGGTGAGCCAACATTCACCAAGCTTTCGCTGTGTCTTAGGAGCTTTTCATATGCTATCTTGCTCATGACTCAAAAAAAAAAAAAAAAGCGATTGTACAAGGTAGATATAATAAACTTTTCAAATGAAGGCATTGAAGATAAAGATGCTTGAGCAATTCGTGTAATTCAGATCCTGAGATTGATGGCAGCGTGGATACTGTCATGTCCTCTGGTCCAGAAGGAAACAAGGGCTGAAGCGACACCGGCCGGGTCACAGGGAGCTCCCTGTGGGAGCTGTGAGCAAAGGCCTCACACCCCTAAGCAAACAGAATGTGAAGCAGGAAGGAAGGGGAAGGAAGGAAGGAAGGAAGGAAGGAAGGAAAGAAAGAAAGAAGGAAGGAGAGGAGGGGTGGGGAGTCATAGGATATGTTTTTGCAGTTCTGTACCACCTGCTTGTTTCTCTCTTCCTTCCTTGCTGGCCCTTGAGACCTTCCCCTGGGATGCACTGGCACCCCTCCTGGTGGTTGGCTGTGAGAAGAGCCCTCCACGCACACCCTGGGTGGTGCCGGGACTGCTTGCCCCATGCAGACATGTGGTAAGCTGCAATTCTAGTTCCTCCTTAAAGAAATGGAGAGACGGAAAGAGGGGAGAGACAAAGGAAGAGAGATTGAGAATCCCCATTTTGGCATCTGGGCCAAGAAATGGGGACAAATGGAACTCTTAGTTGAGCTTTGATGTGGCATCAGAGCAGAAATTGCCTTCCCAAGCTTCATAAAGGAGGTCGGATAAATGCAGAGAAGGAGGCAGGAAGCTAAGGAACCTAGTCGCCCCAGTTGGTGCTACTCCTTCAGGGTTAATACATTGAGAGTAAAATCCTAGAAAAAGAGAGGTTAAAACAGAAACTTGATTAAGTCTTAGTGATTCCAGGAAGAAATCAAAGGGAAGAATGCCACTGAGCATTCGGGGTTAGTTTCAGATGCTTCAGCCAAGAAATGGCATGGCAGGTCATTAAATGAATTTAGTTGAGATTCTGGGTTTTTATATTGTGGTTAATGAATCTAGGTAAGTATTTATAATGGTAATGGCAGAGCGACCATCAGCCAAGACAATCATTGTAAGGGAAAGTCAGGTGAAGCCTGGGGACAGAACAGGGAGAGTGTGGGACTGGGGGCATAGCCTTACAGGAAATCACTCTGTTTTCTGTGTGCTGGGTCGGGGCAGAGGTTGGTCTGGGGAACTGAGCAACAATCTCAGAGCTCAGTGGTCAACAGCTCTGGTCAGGGTGATGGTAAGTGGGACAGAGGCTTATTCAGAGGGTTGCTTTCCTACTTCTGAGATGATCTGTCTCAGTGAGGGATGGGGAAAAAAATCTCCAGCTGAAAAATGTCACCTTCAACCTGACACTGGAGCCAGAGCATTTACAAATCTGCCTGTCACCGTGACAGCCTGACAGATAGCAACCTTAGCTGGGACTGAGTTAAATCGCCACTATAAGTCTTGCAAAAAGTTTGGCTCTTAAGATTTTTATCATCGAGACAGGTTAAGGGATGGGGGGCATGGTTTCCAAACAGGAAGGGACTGAGGATCCGTGCCTGCCTCCTCAGAAACTCCAGCAGCTGCGGGATTATCTATTACCTGAGGGGAGGTGACAGGAGAAAATTACCCAGCATCAGCCCCATCTGTTGCTGAGCACCGTTTATTTCACCTTCACTAATTCACTTGGTTTGTCATTTTTCCTTTGTCTCTGTGTCATCCACCAAACCCTACATCTATTTGCCCTGGTGCTGCCAGCCGGGCATTGTGGCTGCAGAAACAAAGCCTCTGGTATCTTTTCAATGAACTGCAGTCACTCCTGAATCTCTCTCTCTCTCTGCTCTCTTCATTGTCATTTCCTCCATAATTGATTAGGAACTGGAGGTGGGAGAGGAGAGGCTGTGATTGCTTTTACAGCCTGGGTCTGCAGGCAAAGCACATTTCTGTGTTTGGCTCCGTCTCCTGGGACCTGCCTCTGTCAGGAAGAGGTGGCAGAGTATTAATAAGGGAGAGCAGACTCATGTCACTGGGAGAGAGGTTGCAGAAACGAGGGTAAAACCCTGGCTCTCACATTAGCCTCGGATGCTTGGCCATCAACCCCTTCCAGCCTCTGTTTTTTCATCTGAGATTCAGATTTAATTCCTGCTCTCCTCCCATCCACCAGGGTTGTTGTAAAGATTAAATGAGATAGTATAAGGGGGAAGCTCACTGTCTATTGACTGAGAAAATGAATTTATGGCACATAACGGTGCCTTGAATGTAATAAATGCTCCATGACTACCATTATTAGCAGTATGCAAATGTAAGTAATTATGATTTTTTTTTTTTGTTACTCTCGCAGCATTTGCCATTCTTCTGGTTCCCAAGCTAGATAAAGTTTTTTATTGAACATTCATCGAGCAAGTTCCATGTGCCAGGCACTGGATTCTATCCTGGGGCTATGAAGATTTTTAAAACACAAGCTAAAAATGTGGTGCTTAGGTCTAGGAGCACAAAGCTGGGAAGACATGTCACAGAGTTGAGAACAGAGGCTGCAGGCGGGCTCCTAAGTTGGAAAGGAGGGGTTGGATTGCTAGAGAATGTCCTGGTTAAGAAAGTGACTTCTGCACTGGGTTTTCAAGGAGTTAGCCATTGAGTTGAGGTCAGGAAAGGGCATTCAAGTGGGAAATGCTCTCATGAATACCCCCACGCTGGATAAGGAGCAGATACCCCCCAGAAGTAAGGGGGTCCAGATCTGATACTGGCTATGTGGGCAAAAGAGATATCACAGGAGAAGCATATTTATTTCATGCAAAGCATCATGAGCTTTACTGAAGGGCAATGGAAACCACTAAATGTTTTTAAACAAGAAGCAATGGGAGCAGATTTGCCTAGAAGATCACTCTGGATTGGATGGGGCATGAATTGACAGGAAAGATCAGCCAGGCTGACAATATAGAGATCAAGAGCCTGCAAAGAAACTGCCTGCCTCAGGGAGGGAAGTGAAAGCAAATAATGCAATATGCACCATTGGACTCTCAGAGCTGAGGAGATGCTCCCCAAGGTATAGGCAGCATGGGGGGCTGGGAGGCCCTACAGGGAAGAACCCCAGTGGAGTCCAAAAGATCCATGAAGTTGCAAGCTTCCGCCAGCAGGGGGCAGTAGTAGAAGGGCTGAGATGCAGACAGTGCCTCCTCCAGATTCAGCCATGGAGGGTGGAGCAGAGAGCTGTCTGCTGGAGGAAATGCCAAATGTGTTGTCTGGAACATTTTCACCTTAAAATGTTCTGGGGCACCGTCAGGCCAAGGATTTTGTTTTTAAAAAATCTCTGTGATCCTACTGACAAGATATGTGCTGGACTTGTATGAGAAGCCAGGGTCCCTGTGGTACTGCATACACACCTCTGGTTTGGTGTTTATTGCAATGTGGTTGCCCACCTATCAATTCCCCTGGATATAATGGTAAAGATAGAATTGGGTTAGCCTGAGACCTTACTAAAAGAATTATTTCATGTGTCTACATGTGTTTTCATATGCCATGTCTTACTGAATCCTTAAAGCAACCCTATGAGGTACATATTAGCACTTTAAAATGCAATTCAAAGAAGTTACATGATTTGCCAGGAAATGAAGTAGGTTTTGATTCAAGAGCTCAGGCTCTCTCTGCTATTTCACACCAGATCTTTTCTTTTTTTTTTTTTAATTTTTTTTAACGTTTATTTATTTTTGAGACAGAGAGAGACAGAGCATGAACGGGGGAGGGGCAGAGAGAGAGGGAGACACAGAATCCGAAGCAGGCTCCAGGCTCTGAACCATTAGGCCAGAGCCCGATGCGGGGCTCGAACTCACGGACCGCGAGATCGTGACCTGAGCTGAAGTCGGACGCTTAACCGACTGAGCCACCCAGGTGCCTCACACCAGATCTTTTCAAGCTCCTTTGTCCTTTGAAAAAGGAGGTTTTCTATTTCATAGGTGGCAAAGCCGTGAGCAGTGTCTTTGAGTAGCCTATTAGGCATACCCACCCACCTTGAGAACGGAGGGGGATCCCACAGCAAATCAGCCTGGAGAATCCAAAATGTTTAAGTGTTGACTGTAACAAAGTTGCTTACATGGATGTTTCCCACTTAATTCTTGGGGCAACACAATGGGCAGGATTATTATCCCCATTTCCAGATGAGGCTCAGAGAGGTTACATGTCCCACTTGAGGTCTGTGCATTTACACAGCTGTGCTATTTGTTCCTGTCTTGCCTTGAGATTGACAGAAGCTGAAGTTTAGGAGCCCTGTTGGATGGGAGGGTTGAAGTTCATTAGGAAGGCTGAATTTGTGGCCCAGACAGGTGTACATCAAATTAACATTCTGACAAACAAGTTTCCCCAAAACAAAATGTTGTTGATATAATAGGTTTATGATAATCCAAAACCAAGGAGAAACCTGCCCCCCTGCAGGGAGAATAACCAATTCTATTTGGGCCACAAAAGAACTTTTATCCTCAGAACGAACAGACAAATTTCCTCAGCAGAATTGAGTGTCGGGACTGTGTTGGGTGCTCACTGTCACTCTGAGGATAGAGAAAATGATATGGCACAGCATTGGACCCACTGAGGAGGGGAACCCAGGGCCATGGGGAAGGGAAGTGGAATGCAGGCTCACAAGAACACCCCTGACGATGAATGTGGAGGGAGCCTAAAAGGCTCTGTGTAAGAGTCTTAATGTTTCTTGGGTCAAGGCTGTCTGGGAGATGTGGGTTAAATGCACAGTCACCTGCTGGGACCTCCCATTTCCCCTCCACACCTGGATCATGCCTCACAACATAGGGGGGATTTCATTTCATTTCATTTTGGATTTAGGATCTTCTCAGCATATTGTTTTCTCTCTACCTTTCTTCTCCATGGAGTCAGACTCCCAGGAAAGTGACCCTTCCCACTACCTAACTTCTCAGAGACTTGCTCCTCATGTGATAAACAAGCTTGATGATACTCTTCATACCTGATTGCTACGAGAATGGAGAGAATAAGTATATATGATAGCACTTAGTTCAGGAGGCAGCATATATTAAAGCTAAATAAATATTGGGTTTCCCTCTCCCTTCCCCTTTGTGTCTCAAACATGTGCGTGCATGCACACACACACAGGGCAAACCACAAACCTCACCAATAAATCTATGCTAAGTCAGAGTTAACTTAGAAAATCAACACGGTGCAGAGGCTTTTAGAGGACTGACATTCCTCAGGTTATGGAAAACAATAATAATAAATCTTAAGGAATGTCACCTTGCCCCTGGCACTGAAGACAAGAACCTGAAAACGTTAGTGGAATAGCCTTGAGTGTGTGGGGAAAAGCGACAGTCTGTTCACAGCAAGGGAGAATGGTGGGTTTTAGAGGGAGCAAGCTGGGAGCACAGTGACTGGCCAGTTGTTGGACTCTGGATTCGTTAATTTCTCAGAATTCATTTCAGGATGAGGATACAGGGTAAAATGGCAGTGAATGTGGAAAGTACACAGATCACAGTCATTGACATTTTGGAATCAACTTGAAAATGCACATTCGTTAGTCCGGATCCATTCAGTCCCTCTGTTTCTAGGTCTCTTAAAACATTTTTTTAATGCTTGTTTTTTGTTTTGTTTTGTTTTGTTTTTGAGAGATACAGAGAGAGAGAGAGAGAGAGAGAGAGAGAGAGAGCAAGCAGGGGAGGGGCAGAGAGAGAGGGAGGCACCGAATCCGAGGTAGGCTCCACACTCTGAGCTGTCAGCACAGAGCCTGACGCAGGGCTCAAACTCATAAACAGTGAGATCACGACCTGAGCCAAAGTCAGAGGCTTAACTGACTGAGCCACTCAGGCTTCCCCATTTCTCAGTCTCTTAGACACCACTCAGAGGTGCTGCTGTAGTTGTGGGCATATGGGCAGCTCTGAGAGTTTGGCTGGCTTTACCACTGCAGCCTTTTTGAGACTACTGCACTTGTGACTGTTTGACATATTGGCTGAATGTTTTTGGTGCTTAGGTCCTTTAGTAATGTGGGGGAATTGTTAATCTCCAATTATCTGTTAAAATATTATTTCTGGGCTCTCTCTTTCATAAGCTCCTATTAGGTATATGTGGGGTCTTCTCACTCATGATTGCTATTTCATACTTTTTCCTTAGTATGATTCTGGGGACTTTCTCAGATTTATCTGCCAATTTGGTTTTTTCTCTTCTCTGATGGTGCTTACCCATTCATTGAGGTTTTGAAATTCATGATCTCATTTTTCATTTCTAAAAGCTCTATGTTTTAAGACACCATTTTTTGAATTCTTTATAATTTCCTATGTGTTTGAATCCTGCTTTTTAAAAGTATTTTGAGCTAAATTATGCCATAGCCTCTATTATTTGATTCCTTGAAGTTCTAGGGGGTTCAGAAGAAGTGGCTGTTTCCTTGAATGTTTGGTAATTCTGGATTATGAGCACAGCTTCATGTGGCAATGGGAACTCCTTGTGGCCTGGGGCCAGAGCAGTTGTGTTTGCCTCTGCTGAGGGCCCTTGGGGTAATCAGCACAGGAAGCAGGCATCTAAACCCAAAACCTCAGCACACACCTGGAATTACAAATTCCCTGGACACACATGGCTGTTCCATCCAGAGCCCAGGTCAGGACAGACCAAAGTTCTTTACAATCTTCATGCAAAGTTTGGAATTTTTTTCCCAATGCAACATTTGGAGGCATCCAAGGATGTCAGCCATACATGGAAATGTCATCCAGTTTCCAGCCTCAGTGCCCAAGTTCCTGTTAAGACCCTGCCCCTTACTTTTAACACTGAGGCTTCACTCTCCCTCCCCCAGCCCCAGACAGCATGAGCAACAACCCCTACCCTCACCCTTCTATTTTAATTCTTCTCCTTGTTGTTGGCCCTTGGAGAATCCCCCTTTTTTTCTTGAAATCATCATCATTAGCAACATCATAATCACGGCTGTTATTGAGCCATTATACTACATGCAAGCTCTGTTCTAACTGCTTTATATGAATTAACTAATTCAACCCTCATAACAATACTAGGAGGCAGATGCTGTAATTATCCCCATTTTACAGATGATAAAATATTTCCTTTAAAGAACAAGTATTCCCCATTGATTAAAAAAAAAATAGTCCCAAAGATTTAGATAGTAATTCTAAATTTTTTTTAACATTTATTTATTTTTGAGACAGAGAGAGACAGAGCATGAACGGGGGAGGGGCAGAGAGAGAGGGAGACACAGAATCCAAAACAGGCTCCAGGCTCTGAGCTGTCAGCGCAGAGCCTGACGCGGGGCTCGAACTCATGGACCGCGAGATCGTGACCTGAGTAGAAGTCGGACGCTCAACTGACTGAGCCACCCAGGCGCCCCTAGATAGTACTTCTATAGAAAAGGATGAAGAATCAGATTCATGAAGGAAAATCATATTCCAGGGTTCACATAGCCAAGCCACCTCAGAGTCAGAATCAGTGTCCCTGTGCCTTCACTCTTAGCCCAGTGCCAAATATTCCTGCTGAAAGTATTCCTTTTACAAAGTTCAGCTTATTTCTTACACTGTAATCAAGATTTGGCTTGCTGAGGAAAACCTGAGAGAATTATTATGGCATCCTTCCATGAAGGTTAACCTGGTCCCTTGTTTCAGATCACTGTATCATTGAGGACTTTCTAGCCTACCCTAGCATTGGGAAGATAGCAAAAGAGATTGTATCCCGCATTCACAAAATTACTATTAGAGGTTGGCTGCTAAGTTTCGTCTCCCAGGGAGGGTATGTCTCTCAAAGACAGATACATTTATAAATACAGATAGGAGGTGACTCTGTGGAAAGTGTTGAGTGATGTGGACTCCCTCTTTTTTTAAGTTTATGTATTGCAAGTTGGGAGGGGCAGAGAGAGAGGGAGAGAGAGCGTATCCCAAGCAGACTTGGCACTGACAGTGCAGAGCCCCATGCTGGTCTTGAACCTGTGAAGCCATGAGATCATGACTTGAGTCAAAACCAACCTCAGACGCTCAACCGACTGAGCCAACCACATGCCCCTGGACTCCCTCTTTTAATGTGAATTGTTTTGAAAAAATAAACACACATCTATCTGCTGAACTCTATTGAAGTCAACTAAGCAGCCTCTAGATTACACTTTGAAATTACAGTTACCCTTGAACATGGTTTTGAACTACGCGTGTCCACTAATATGCAGAATTTTTTATAGTACATACTGTAAATGTATTTTCTCTTCCTTATGATTTCCTTAATAACATTTTCTTTTCTGTTACTTACTTTATATTTTAGGAATACATACAACCTACAAAATACATGTTAATTGACTGTTTATGTATCAGTAACCCTTCCAGTCAATAGTAGGCTATTAATAGTTAAGTTTTGGGGGAGTCAAAAGTTACAGGCAGATTATTGACTATCATTATTGAGATTATAAGCAAGAAGGGAATACAGGTTCTTTCTGCTACTTTCTGTCCTGAAGGCTTCTCTCTTCTTTCATGAAGATGACTGGACTGGAGCACAGGATGGAGGCAAGGCAGAAAGGGTGGAATCTGACAGGTTTGGGGCAGGAAAGAATAGGATGAGGTCTGAAACAGCACACTTCAGAGTCAAAGGAGGAAAAGAACCAGCCAGAGTGGCCAAGTGACATCAACTCTCAAGAGAAGCTCTATGCTGCTTTATGTGGACAACTAACTATAGATGGTAGGAGTCCAGAGCCCATGAGTAACCTTAGCCCTTCCTGGATATGGACAAAATGCCAGGAAGCTCATAAGACATTGCCAATATTCCCCACTTGTGTGGTTAATCTGCATTCCTGTCACCACCCATTTCCTGCTCATCACTCACACCTCAAAGCTCTTCTCCAAACAAATGATCCCAAGTTCAATTTCCTGACTCTGCCAATATACTTTCCACCTGCAGTATCTTTCTTTTTGCCTGTAACTTGCCACCAAACCATGTATTCTACCTCCTATATGACATTCATTTCCTTCATAAAACCTGAGATAGACTTGTTCGCATCTGTTCTACACATCAAAGTCTCCAGCGTGAGGTATGGTACTTGGGACCACAGAGGCAAACACACAAGAGGACCTTTTGGGATGATGAAAATGATCTGTACCTTGATTATCGTGGCAGTTGTGCAAGTATATATGATTGTTAAAATTCATTGGCTGATACACTTAAAACGTGTGCAACACTTATAAATTATACTCAATTATACTGAATCTCCCATGTTAGACAAGGAAGGGTCCAGAGCACTGAATCGTCACAGAGTTTCTAAGTGTCATCTAGGAACACAAGTAGGGCTAGACTATGCAGAAGATGCTGAAATTAAAAATGCACTTTCCAGGAATAAAGTTTTAAAATGAGAGTCTTTGAGCACATACGATAGTCAAGCATTATGCTAGGGCCTGGGACTATGAATAAAATCTGATTTAAGCTTATAGTCAGATAGGAAAGTAGAAAGTTCCAATTTAGTGGGTAAGTTCTATGATAGAGGCAAGAGTGGAGAACTGTGGGAGAGCATCAAGCCCAGGTAAATGGCACAAAAGTCTTCCTGCAGGAAGTCCATATTGAGCCCAGGAGATCAGGGGGAATCCTCCAGGATCACTGGTGAAAGCAGCAATCAAAAAGTACTGAGAACCTGTATACATATGTGTGTGTGTGTGTGTGTGTGTGTGTGTGTGTGTGTGTTCACAGCCCTTGAAGACCATGACTCTTGACCACATAAAAATGAGATACCACACTTGGGTTGGAAGCTAATTGAGGGGCTGAGAAATCCTCAGTGTATGCTCACACTGGGGACAAACTCTGGTGATGAACAGAGCAGTTTGGTTAGCTGTGGTCCCCTTTCTCTAGGAATCTGGTTAAATATTATTTCACTTGTCATTTCTGATTATATTAATTATCATCTAAGGAATTGTCTTTCTTGTTCAGAGTCTCAGTATTTTATTGCATCTATAAAGAAATGTTTCCCTTTTGTTAAAACTTCAGTAACTTCCAATATCTCAAAGATGATTTCCGTGTCTATCAAGATACATGCTTCCTATGGATTTCTTTTCTTCTTATTCTATCTTTTCTCTTTAAGAGATCTCCTTTTTGCCCATAACTTCTGTTATTATCTGTAAGTTCCCAACTCTTGAGTTTATATCTCTAGCCAAAATCTCTCTTCTTAGCTCCATTTGACCCAATTGCTTACTGGGTCATAATAATCTTCTTAGCTCTGCAATGACCCAGTTGTGTACTGGGCCATAATAATAGCAAACACTTACCTAACACTTACTCTTCTGGGTACCATTCTAAGCACCCTGCATGTATGTACTCATTCAGTCTCCACAGCAACCCTGAAGGTTCTAATATTGTATAGTATCCTCATGGATGCCTTCCAAGCACCCCAAACCCAGCATATCCAAAAGTGATGTCCCAATTATTCCCATGAAATCTGCATCTCCCCCCCCCAATATTTCAAATTTCATTAAATGACATCATCTTTCCATCAGGTACTCAAATATATAACCTAAAATTCACCCTTAACCTTTTCCATATTCAATCTCTATTCAGTCACCAAGTTTGCCCCTCTCCTAGCTCCGTCTTTTTTTCTTTTTAGAAAAAGTAGCATCTTGGGTTAGCTAAGGGTTTTGGATTTGAAGACAGACTGTTTAGGTTTGAATCCTGGTTCTGACACTTAACAGCTACAAGTCCTTATGGAATTTACTTAAACTTTCCGAGCCCATCTCAATGTGAGAATTGAATGAGCTAAAACATGTAATGCATTTAGAACAGTGCTTGGAATGTAGTAATGAAATATTTCTTCATCTGTCTCTGTTTCCAGTTGGTGGACAGTAAAATACACTAAAAAGAAAAAGGCATTTGGTGACAGACAGACCTGGGGTTATTATACTTTTTTTTTTGCCACTTACTTTATGTGTGACTTTGTCAAATTGGTTACTTCACATGCCCAAGTTTCTTAATCTGTGAAATGGAGATAATACTATCCACCCACAGGGCTATTGTGAAGAATGTATGATAAACTCTATATAAAGTCCCTTGCTTAACACTTGGCATAGGATAGATAACATAGATATGTTGTTCCTCTTCTCCTCCAATCACTTCCTCTATGCACTCTCATCCACTTTTTAGAAGAACATGATTCGCTGCCAGAGAAGCATCTGGGCATGGTGGATGGGAAGGAAAGATGGAGCAACTCAGCAGATTTGCCAGTTTTGCCATGAAGTGTGGGTTCAGAATCATGGGCAACAATTGGGCTTCTGACATCCCCATCTCTCTCACTTTTTATCCTTCTTTAACAGCTGAGTATACAGTTAGATTATAAATTATGACCTTTTATTGTAACTGTATACCAATGTTCAATACTCACATTCCTGAAAAAGTATTTTCTCCAGCTCTTCCTCCCTCTTTACATCAAGTACACTGCTGAGTGCCTTTTCATTTCGTAATTTTTTAAAAAAAATTAATTTATTTTTGAGAGAGAGACAGAGTGAGCAGGGGAGGGGCAGAGAGAGAGAGGGAGACACAGAATATGAAGCAGGCTCCAGGCCCTGAGCTGTCAGCACAGAGCCCGACATGGGGCTCAAAATCACGAACTGTGAGATCATGACCTGAGTTTCAGTTGGACACTCAACCAACTGAGTCACCTAGGAACCCCTTTATTTCCTAAGGGACTCAGCAAGGACCTTGGGGATAAGGGACTAGATAAACACAGGGTTGCCCGCACCCCATCAGATTGAAGGCTAGGGAACACATTGAAGGGGTGGAGATAGGACAGCTAATAATGTGTGGGATCCAGGGCAGAATGAAGATGTGGGACTCCTGATGAAAAATTGTCAAGCATTTATTTTTGTGTACGGTATAAGAAAGTGGTCCAGTTTCATTCTTCTGCATGTCACTGTCCAGTTTTCCCAGCATCAGTTGCTGAAGAGACTGTCCTTTTTCCAATGGGGGAATGGGTTAAATAGGTGATGGGCATTAAGGAAAGCATTTTTTGGGACAAGCAACAGGTGTCCTATGTAAGAGATGAATCACTGGGTTCTATGGAAGCCAAAACTACACTGTATGTGAACTAACCTGCATTTAAATTAAAAAAAAAAATCAAGCATTTCAGGATGGCAGCAGCAGAGCACAAACCAAACTCCAGGCCCTCTGAGCTTGGGGTCATGTAGGACTGTACGGAGTCTGCAGCTATAAGGCTGGCCCACATGGGGAGGACCTAGTTTTCTTTCCCACATGTTCAGGAGGCCTCCTCTCAGATGCCTGCAAATACTCAAAATCTTCTTCCTCAGCCAGGCCTGTCTTTTCACTCTTCATCCACTTCAAGCATCAGAAGATCACTTAAGAGTCAGACTCCCCAACATCAGATCTGATCTCTCCTTCACTGGGAATCAGTGTGTTCTTTGAACCCCTGATTTATCAGCCACTGCTTCTCCAATGCCTTTCACTCCTTTTCTTGAAAAGGTAAAGATGTTACCAATATAGATGTGCTGATTTTTGAAAGCCAGTATTTAGTGAGTGCTTATTTAATTTCACACAAAGCATTTTTAACATAATTTTCCTATTTAATCTTTAAAGTCTTCTAATCAGTAGACACTGGTATAACTCCATTTCACAGTTGAATTTATAGCCTTAGAAGGAAAGGCCAAGGATCTTGTCCAAGGTCACACAGTGATCAAGTGGTGGAGCTGAGGTTAGAATCCAAGCCCCGTGATTTCAAAGCAAGGGAAGAGTGTTTACAGAGTCTGAAGAGATGTGTATTAAGAGACATGTGATAGAATCAAATGGCAAACAACAACAAACAGAACAAGGAGAAACGAACTGCATTTCTGTCATGAGTACTGAATACTATTGTGGTGCCAGTTTTTCCTAAGAGAATTTCTGGTTTTAAGGCAATTCCAAGAAAACATTAATTGTCTTGTTTTGTTTTGTTGGTATAGCAGTTAGGGGAGAATGATATTAACTTTTAGCCACAGCTAAGAAAACCCCAACAGAGAAATTAAATGGAGGGTGTGGGGGACAGCCCTCCTTCTTTTTATTTTTTATTGATGTATAATTGATATATTCTATAAGTTTCAGGTATATAACATGTTCTGATATTTGTATACACTATAAATGATGACCACATTATCTAATTTCCTCATCCCCATGTAATGTTTCATAACATGCAATACAACATTACTGACTGTAGTCACCATGCTATCCATTACATCCCCGTGACTTATTTTATGACTGAAAATTTGTATCTCTTGACCTCCTTCTCTCATTTCTTCCACTCCCTATTCACCCTTCTTGAAACTACCAATCTGTTTTCTGTATCTATTTGTTTTGTTTTGTTTGCACATTTGTTTTGTTTTTTAGGTTCTGTATGTAAGTGAAGTCACATTGTATTTGGTTTTCTCTGATTTACTTCACTGAACCTAATACCTTCAATTACCATCCTTTTCGTTGCACATGGCAAGATTTTATTCTTTTTTATGTCTGAGCAGTATTCCATTATGTATATATAACACATCTTCTTTATCTAGTCGTGTATCCATGGACACTTAGGTTGCTTCCATAACTTGGCTATTGTGAATAATGCCTCAGTGAACATGAAGATGGATATATACTTTTTAAAATTAATGTTTTCATTTCATTCAGATAAATACCCATGAGTAGAATTACTAGGTACTCTGATAGTTCTATTTTTAATTTTTTGAGGAGACTCCATAATGTTTTCCACAATGATCACACCAATTTACATGGCCACCAATATTGCACAAAGTTTCCTTTTTTCCACATTCTCACTAACACTTGGCATTTCCTGTCTTTCAAATAATAGCCATTCTGACAGATATGAGATGCATTGCCCTGGTGATTAGGGATGCTGACCATCTTTTCATGTGTCTTTTGGCCATTTATATATATTCTTTGGTAAAACATCTATTCAAGTTCTTTTGTCCACTTTTGATTAATAGTTATGTTTGTTTGTTTTTTTAGCTATTGAATTGTTTGAGTTCCTTATATATTTTGGATACTAACCCCTTATCATATACAGGATTTGCAAATACTTTCTTCATCCGGTAGGTTGCCTTTTTATTTTGTTGATGGTTTCCTCTGCTATGCACAAGATTTTTGGTTTGATGTATTTCCATTTATTTATTTTTGCTTTTGTTGCCATTGCCTTTGGAGTCAGATTCAAAAAAAAATATTGCCAAGAGAGATGTTAAGAACTTTAGTATCTATGTTTTCTTCTAGGAGGTTTCTGGTTTCTGGTTCTACATCCAAGTCTAATCCATCTCAAGTTAATTTTAGTGTATGGTATAAGAAAGTGGTCCAGTTTTATTCTTTTGCATGTGACCAGCCAGTTTTCCCAGCACCATTTATGGAAGAGATAGTCCTTCTTCCATTTAATATTCTTACTTCTTTTGTTATAATTTAATTAACCAAAAATGCACAGGTTTATTTCAGTGTATTCTGTTCTATCGATCTATGTGTCTGTTTTTATGTCAATACCACACTGTTTTGATTCTATAGCTTTGTACTATAGTTTGAAATTAAGAAGCATGATGCCTCCAGCTTTGTTCTTCTTTCTCAAGATTGCTTTAGCTATTCAGGAATTTGTGTGGTTCCATAAAAAATAGTTTTAACAGTTTTTTTTTGTGGTTTTTATAATTTTCTATACATAAAATAATGTTTTCCATAAGTAGTAAGAATTTTACTTCTTTCTTTCCAAATTCAATGCCTTTTATTTCTTTTTCTTGCCTAATTGCTCTGGCTATGATTTCTGAAACTAAATTGAATAGTGGTGAGAGTGGGCATATTGTTCTCCGATCTTAGGAAAAAAGCTTTTGGTTTTTCACCATTGAGTATGATGTTGGTGATGGACTTGCCTTATATGGTCTTTATTATGTTGAGGTATATCCCCTCTATTCCTGCTTCATTAAAGTTTTTATCATAAATGGACGTTGAATTTTGTTAAGTTCTTTTTCTGCACCTACTGAGATGACCATATGATTTTTATCCTTCATTTTGTTAATGTGGTATATCATGTTGATTGATTTGCAAATGGTGAATTCTCCTGGCATCCCTGGAATAAATCACAATCGTGGTGTATCATCATTTTAATGCACTGTTGAATGCAGTTTGCCAATATTTTGTGGAGGATTTCTGCATCTCTGTTTATCTATGTTGACCTATATTTTTTTTCTTCTTTTTTTGTGGTGTCCTTGTCTAGTTTTGGTATCAGGGTAACAATAAACTTATAAAATGAGTTTGAAAACGTTTCTTCTTCTTCAATTTTTTGGGAGGGTTTGAGAAAAATAGGTATTAAATATTCTTTGAATATTTGGTAAAATTCACCAGTGAAGCTGTCTGGTCCTGAACTTGGTTTGTTGGAAAGTTTTGATTACTGATTCAATCTTTTTGCTGATAATTAATCTATTTAGATTTTTATTTATTCATGACCCACTCTTGAAAGATTGTATGTTTCTAGGAGTTTATTCATTTCTTCTGGCCTATCCAGTTTTTTTGCTATATGTATTTTTTAATGTTTATTTTGAGAGAGGGTTTAGGGACAAAGAGAGAGGAGAGAGAGAATCCCAAGCAGTCTCTGAACTGTCAGTGAGGATGCGGGGCTCAATCTCATGAACCTTGAGATCATGACCTGAGCTTAAATCAGGAGTCAGACAATGAGCTGGCCGAGTCACCCAGGCACCCCTATTAGCATAAAATTGGTCACAGTAGTCTTCTATGATCCTTTGTGTTATTTTGGTATACATGGTAACTTCCCCTCTTTTATTCCTGATTTTATTGATTTGAATCATCTCTCTTTTTTCTTACTGAGTCTAGCTAAGATTTATCAGTTTTGTTTATCTTTTTTAAAGAACCAGCTTTTAGTTTCATTGATCTTTCTGCTGTTTTTTTAAGTCTCTATTTCATTTATTCCCTCTAAGATCTTATTTTCTTCCTTCTACTAACCTTGAGGCTTCATTTTCTCCTCTCTTTTTCTAGCCCTTTTAGGGTAAAGTTAGATTGTTTGAGATATTTCTCATTACTTGAGGTAGGCCTGCATTGCTATGAACTCCCACCTTAGAAATGCCTTTGCTGTATCCCATAGACTTTAGTGTGTTGTAATTTCATTTTAATTTGTCTTAAGATATGTTTTGTTTTCTCCTTTGATTTCTTGTTGACACACTGGTTGTTCAATGCACGTTGTTTATTCTCCAAATATTTGTGATTTTTCCTGTGTGTGTGTGCATGTATGTGTGTGTGGATGTGTACACACATACACACACACACTCCCCATCTTCATACCATTGTGGTCTTAAAAGATGCTTGATATGATTTTAGTCTTCTTAAATGTATTGAGTTTTTTTTGTAGCTTAATACAAATATATCTTGGATAATGTTAGATGAACACTTGAGAAGAATGTGTATTCTGCTGGTTTGGGATAGAATGCTCTCTGTATATCTATCAAGTACACCTGGTCTAATGTTTTGTTTAAGGTTGATGTTTCCTTATTGATTTTCTTTCTAGATGATCTGTGCTTTGATGTAAGCTGGGTATTAAAGTCCCCTACTATAATTTTATTGCTATCCATTTTCTTCTTTATGTCAGTTAATATTTGCTTTTTATAGTTAATAGCTACTATGTTGGATGCATAAATATTTACAAATATTATATCTTTTTGCTGGATTAACTGCTTTATCATTATGTAATGTTTATCTTCATCTCTTGTTACAGTCTTTGTTTATTACATATATGCTGCTCCAATTGACATTGCCTTATAGGTCCCTTAAGCTATCTTCACTTCTTACAATTATCTTCTCTTTCTTCCTTCCTTTCTTTTTTTTTTTTTTTTCTTTTTGCTGCTCTGTTTGGGTGAGTTTCACTGTCCTGTATTCCAGGTCACTGATATTTTCTTATGCTTCATCTAGTCTTCTGTGGAACCCTTCAGTGTATTTTTTCAGTTCAATTACTGTATTCTTCAGCTCTGTGACTTTTTTGATACTTTCTTATTTTTTCCATCCCTTTGTTGACGTTCTCTCTGTGTTAATCTATTCCTATTGTGATATTGGTGAATGCCTTTATGACCATTACTTTGAATGCTTTATCAGATAGCGTACTTATTTCTGTTTCATTAAGTTTCCCTCCCCTCCCCCAGAATTTTATCGTATTCTTTCACTTGGAACATATTCTTACTTTGTCATTTTGCTTGACTCTCAGTGTTTGTTTCTGTATATTAGGTAAAACAGTTATCTCATCCATTCTTGAAGGAGAGGTCACAGGAAGACTGGAGATGTGTTTCAGTCTGCTATCTGTACAGTTCCCTGGGGGTTGTAATCTGCCAAGAATTATCTTTCTGATTAATTCAGTTTCATGGGGCCCAGAAAAACAATACCCTCCTCTGGCCACCAGAGCCAGGTGTTTCAGGGAGATCCCCTGTGTGGCTTGCCTTGACCTGTCAGCTTTGGCAAGGTAAGCCAAGGCAAGCCAAACAGTGCAAACCTGTTCACCAGATCTAGTAGGCTAGGGCCATGGGAGAGTAACATAGCTCTGCTTATTTGAAATCTTTTCACAAAGGTATAATGCTATAAATTGTGGGGTTCTGGAATAAGAATCAATAGATTGTTATATGTAACATAATTGGTTGCCCAGAAATACTGTTATGAAATGTAAAATTTTTTTGCATGAATATGACAATTTCAGAAATCAGTTAGTTAAGAAAGGGGTATTCAACAAGTCGTGTAGATTTTTCTAATAGTAAAAAATCTATATAGATCCCAACTCCAAAATAAATTATAATTAGAATACAGAGCAACAAGTAAAATATAAAATCATCAGAACTTGAAGTGAATATAAGTAAGTCTACATGGGATTAACTGGGCAGAGAAGGTTTGTCTATGTGCAAATGCAATGACATGATAAGGGAGGAAACACTAATTAGGTACCATTAAAATTAAATATTTCTGTATGCCAAACAAAAATGTAAAATCAAACAAAGAAGGTAAATATTTTTAACTGCACAATAAACTCTCAATATCTTTACTATGTAATGAACATCAAATATCAATAGGAAAAACATAAATATTTCAATAGCAAAATAAGCAAAGACTGAAAAGCTAGTTAAACTATGTTAGTGATCAAGAAATACAATAAAAACATCTAATCACTTTTCATCAAAGAAATTCAAATTAATTATAGTTGAGATGTGCCTTTTTGTGCCTCACAAACTGGCAAAGTTTAGAAGAATGTTAACCCTCTACCTTCACAGTGGGTATGCTTAAACACTACTGTTGGAGATATAAGCTGAAAAGCAGTGTGGCTGTATGAAACAAAGGTATTAAAATACCTATGCCATTTCACCTGGTGCTACCATTTATAGGATTATATCCTAGGGTGGTTAAAATATAACTAATAAAAGGTTTTTATGAAAGGCTATTTTTTGCAGTTCTATAAAACAACAAAATAGTGGAAACAACCTAAATGCCCAGCCTTAGAGAATGGTTATATCCAGTGAATGTAATGAAAACTGTGAAGTCACATGTTTCATTTATTCATCAAAAATCTACTGAGGACTGTCCATGTTTTAGAGATGGTTCTAAACCCTGGAAATGCATTAGTTAGTCAAACAACAAAATCCCTACCCTTGGGATTTTACATTTCTGTGGAAAGAAAGTAGATAAAAAGCATAACATAAATAAATTATAAATAAATAAATTTATAAATAAATTATAACAAATGCTGGGAGACCATAAGTGCTAAGAAGAAAAATACAAATGAGTAGGTGATGACAAGTGGCAAAAATTAAGGTGGTAGTGGATTATTACAGTTGGCCTCACTTTGAAGGTATTATTTGAACAAATAAATGAAGATAACAATGGAGTAAGCATTGTGGACATCTCTGGGGGCAGGATAAAAGATTCCATAGATGTAAAAGAGACTACAAAGGCTATGAAATGGGAGCTGTCTAGTGTGTTCAAGAGCAGTTAGGAAGCCAGCGTGGAGCACATGCAGGTATGGGGGGTGATGAAAACACAGGTAAGGCAGGGAGGAGGGGAAGGAAGGTACTCCCCTAAGAGTAGGGTTTTGTAGGCCACTGTAGAGATTTTTGTTTTTATTCTAGGTGAATGGAAATACATTGGCAACTTCTGAGCAGAGGCATGGCAATGAAATGATATGTTTTCAAAGGATTGCTCCTTCTTATCTATTATATTTAGACTTCAGGGGGACAAGAGTAGAAACAGTGAGAGACTTATGGGGAGATTATTTTCAATAATTCAAGAAAGGGCTAATGGTAGAAACAGTAGAGGTGGTAAGATAGATGTGATGGTTAGTTTGAAGGAAAATGCAATAGGATTTCCTAAAGGATCAGTTGACAATCATAAGTGAAAGACAGGAGTCAAGTTGACCTAAAGGTTTTTGGCCTGAGCATCTGAAGGAATGGCATTGCCCTTAACATGAATAGGAAACCTTGGCTACAGAAGACCAACAGTCACTGTTCAACATGTTAACTTTGAGATGCCTGTTAACTATTCAAGTAGAGTTGTTTAAAAAGACAGTTGGTTACTAAGTCTGTAATTCAAGGCATAAGTCTCTCAGGATTGATACATTTGGGATTAATCAGCATATGTATGATATTTAAAACAGTAAACCTGAATAAGATCACAACACAGAGGATAGAAACAAAAGAGCAACTACCCAAAGTTTTAGCCTCAGGGATTCCACCATTGAGAGAGTAGGGGAGGCAGAGGAACCAGTAAAAGGGGTAAGAGGGAGTAGTCCTTGAAAAAGAAGGAAAAAACAAAAACAAAAATAGGAGATTATGGTATCCTGGAAGCTAGGGGAAGAAAGTGTGCTCTAAAGAAAAAAAAAAAAAAAAGATCAACAGTGTGAAATGCTGCTATGTCAAGTGTGATGAGGACTCCACCCTGGACGGTAATGTGTGGGTCATTAGAAATGACCTTGACAAGACCTAGTAATGTGAAAGTCATTAGTGACCTTGACAAGAACAGTGTCAGTGTGGTGGGGGCAAAGAGATGCAGAGGAAGACAGTTGGAGACAGAAAGTCTGAACTAACCCATCACTGGTTCACAGAAGTCATCTTCTTTCACCAATTCAGAGACAATTTTCAACTTTCTCTCATATTAACAGTCTTCTCCTTTGCCTGGATCACTTTTATCAAAAAACAACTATTCTATAATTACTCCTATCTATTTTCAAAAACTACTTAATGACATAGAAAAATGCTCAGGATATCTTGTTGAATGAAGTACATAACACTATATAATATACCAGTGTGATGCCACCATATACCCAAACATAACATTTAGCCTATTTTTCTTAATTCACTAATCTAGTGGGTCTCAAAGTGTAATTCTCAGACCAGCACCATCAACAACATCATGGAAATTATAGGAAATGCAGATTTTATGACCACACTCCAGACTCAATTAATCCAAAACTCTGGGGGCAAGGCCAGCCCCTGTGGCTTATAAGACATTCAGGCTGTTCTGATGCCTCTTTAGGACAGCACAAGGCTAGGAATTTAGCCTGTCTTTGTATGGGAAAACAAGAATGTCACGCTGCACCCTGGGTATATAATTATAAAGAAATGGAAATTTTTAGAGCAACAAAATAGAAAATAGTTGAGTACATGTTCTAAATATAAACCACACAATGCGATACATGCAAGTAAAATAGAGGGAGAGAAAAGATAACAATCCAGCTAAGCACAAAAGGGTATTGTTGTCACTTAACTGTGATAAAGTTCTGTTTCTAACCATTTACTTTATTGTCCTCTTCCTATCTACATGGTTCAGCTTAGTCTGTCTCAACTTAGCCTCAGCTATTAAGTGAAGTCCAAATGTTAAATGCCTCATTAACACTTCC
Organism: Panthera tigris; assembly: GCF_018350195.1. NCBI lineage: Eukaryota > Metazoa > Chordata > Mammalia > Carnivora > Felidae > Panthera > Panthera tigris. The sequence goes on from NC_056669.1 coordinate 28,217,155, forward strand.
TGCCACCAGGAGCAATTGTGTCTGGAGTGATTTTTTCTAACTTCATAGACCCAATTCATTATTTTCTATCTTAGAGAACTAGTCTCTGAAAAACTTTTCTCTCTTCCTATTTTCTCTTTTCTCCCCAGGAAAGTGTACACTACAGGTAGGCAAACATATCCTCTCTTCTTTCTGTGTTCCCAAGTCTTACTCAGGTCTGCTCCCCTCATTGTAGTATCAGTTTAAGTGTGCCACATTATAGAATGATCAAATGCCACCATCAGGAACAGCACAGATGTAAGACATGTAGCCTATATCTTCATATAGTGTCGTCCTTCCCTAGTGTGCTATTGTCCACTGGAACTCTATGATGTTGGCACATTTGATACCTCATTGCTCTTGTCCTTCTACAGACATGGCCATCTTCCTCAGCCTTTGCCATTTCCTGTGGCCGAGAAACAAGGCAATGTGGTCTGGGTGGTGCTATTTCACTTGATTTATGCTCATTGACATTTACTGAATTGGGCTCCTTAATTTCACAAGCTGAAGCAGTCCTAGAACCACACTTTATAAATGTTTTTAATGATAAAATAAAGAAGCAAGATCTGTTTATACATGAAATTATGCTACTTGCTTCAAGAAAATTCACAACAAATGCTTGTTTCTAGGAGCTGGTGGTATAAGACAGATAAAAGAGTAATTATGAGATAAGTGGCAATTACTGGGGAACAGGTCACCCTCAAATACAATGGCTGAACTAAGATAGAGTTCTACTTCTCTCTCACCTGACATTTCAGAAATAAATAGGCTAAGGCCCCACAGTTGCTCTGTCATCTCCAACACTTGGTGTCCATGATTGTTCCAATTTTAACCAATCCCCAGTTAGTAAGGAGGAAGGATAAAGCAGGGTAAGCAATGTAAACCTCTTGTGTTTATATGCCATTGCCTCAAACTTAGCCACATGACCACACCTACTGTAAAACGGCTGGGAAATGTAGTCTGTAAATGCATAGTTGGTGCCCAACTAAAATAGGAAATAGGGAATTGTAGTTTCTTTTTTTAATTGAAGTATAATTGACATACAATATTATATTGGCTTCAGGTATACAACATAATGACCAGACATTGGTATACATTGCAAAGTGATCACCACAATATCTAGTCACCATCTGTCACCATAGAGAGTTAATACAAAATTATTGACTGTATTAGCCATGCTGTACATTATATCTCTATGACTTAATATTTTCCAAATGGAAGCTTGTACTTTTTTAATGTTTATTTATTTTTGAGAGAGAGAGAGCTGCAGATGGGCAGAGAAGCGGGGGCAGAGGATCTGAAGCAGGCTTGGCACTGACAACAGAGAGCCCTATGCAGGTCTTGAACTCAGAAACCACGAGATCATGACCCCACCTGAGCCTAAGTCAGGTGCCCCTGGAGGTTTTCTTGTAATTGAATTGTATGAGTTCTTTGTATATTTTGGATATTAACTTTCTATTGAATATATGATTTGCAAATATCAAGAAGCAGTTTCTAGGACTGAAGAACAAAAAGGGTTTCCTGAAGACTATTAGTTTTCTATGACTGGTACAAAAATTACCACAAACTGAGAGGCTTAACACAATGGAAATGTATGTTCTCACAGTTCTGGAGGTTACAAGTCTAAATTAAAGGTGCTGTGGGGGTTGGTTCCTTCTGGGGACTATGCGGGCACCTCTATTCCAACCTTCCTGCTGCCTTATGGTGGTTGCCAGTATCTTGGGTATTCTTTGGCTTATGGCCATATCATCATTCCAGTATCTGCTTCTGTCTTCACATGGTGTTCTCTCTGTGTATCTATCTAAATCTCCCTCTCCTTTCTCTTATAAAGATTCCAGTCATTGGATGTAGGGACCACACTAATCTAACAGAACCAAAGATCAGGGGTTGTGAGGAGTTTGTTTTTATCTGAGGCCTCTCTCCTTGGCTTATAGATGACCACATTCCTCATGGCTTTCCTCTGTGAGCATGCCCCTCGTATCTCTATGTGTGTCTAAATTTCTTCTTATTAGGACAACATCATATTGCATTTGGGTCCACCCTAAATCACCTTTTTACAGGACCTGCTTCTAATTAAGGTCACACTCTGAGATTCTAGGGTTTAGGGCTTCACATATGAATTTTGTAGAGAAGCAATAAAAAATGTAACACTTTGTCTTAATTTGACTATTTCTGAAAAGACCCTATATCCAAATAATGTCACATGAACAGGTTCATGGGGTTAGGACTTGAACATAACACAATTCAATTCATCAGAGAAGCTATTAGAAGTATCCTGAATATTATGTCAGCAGTGAATGCAGTTTCATTTAAAACACAGGTTGACAGGGAAAGAAGTAATGCAGAAAGGGAGGCATTTATGGAATTCCTATTCCTATGTACGCTAGAATTGAATCAGGGAAACCATAAGTTCCTTGTGCTGTAAATCCAGCAATGTTTCCCAAGGACAAGTCAGTTTGCAGAGATTGGGAAAAACGTAGATCAAAGGTGAATATAGGACAAATAGGTGGGAAGATGTATTTTAACATTTCAGACTATTTCTTCCCCCAATCATTATTTGCTTTTTTTATGTACATTTAACAGCTTTATGAGGTATAATTGATATACAATAAACTGCACATATTTAAGCATGAAAACTGAGCATTTTTTATGCATCTGTTCACTAGGGAATTTTGTCAAGATCTAGCCACTATACACCCTCCCTCCTGTTGTCCACCTGTCCACAGATACAACCACCGATGTTTCTGTCCCCATAAATGAATTTGCATTTTCTAGAGTTTTATATATTTGGACTAACACAGTACTTATTTTTACTCAGCATAATTTTTTAAGTTTATTTACTTATTTATTTATTTATTTATTGAGAGAGAGAGAGAGAGAGAGAGAGAGAGAGAGAGAGAACAAGTGGGGAAAGGGCAGAGAGAGAGAGAATCCTAAGGAGGCTCTGCTATGTGAGCACTGAGCCAGACCCGAGGCTCCATCTCACAAACCCATGAAATCATGACCTGAGCCAAAATCAAGAGTCAGATGATTAACAGACTGAGCCACCCACGTGCCACTTAGCATAATTATTTTGAGATTCTATGCATGTTGTTGCATTTATCAATAATTCCTTATTCTTTATTGTTGAGTAGTATTTCATTATAGGAATAAACAAGACTTTTTGTGGTCAATTGTTACATTTTTCTTGAGCAAATACTTAGGAGCCAAATTGTTTGATTATCTAGTAATTGTTAGTCATTGTGAAATAATTAGAATTAGAGTCATCCTAATAAGGATGTAGTAGTGTCTTATTGTGGTTTTTGAATTTCCCTAATGACTAATAAAGTTCAGCATCTTCCTGTATGCTTATTTGCTAATTGTATATATTCTTTGGTATTATGGATGTTCATATCTATTGACAATTTTTATTGGGTGCTTTTAGTACTTATTTTTGAATTTGAAAGTTCTTTACATATTCTGGACAGAAATTCTTGAGCAGATATATGATTTGAAATATTTTTTTCCTGCTCTGTGGCTCATCTTTTCATTTTCCCAACAATGCCCTTAAAAAAGGAGAAATTTTAAATTTTGCTCAAGCCCAATGTATCATTTTTTTTTCTTTTATAGATTGTGTTCTGGTATTGCATCTCAGAAATCATTACTTAACCCAAGGTCAGAAAGGTTTTTTCCTTATTTTTTTTTAAAGAAGATTTTACATTTAGGGCATTGGTTCATTCTGAGTTATTTTTGTATATGGTGCAAAGCATAGATTAGATTTTGTTTGAAAACTATAGAAATCTTATTGTTTAAGCACTATTTATAAAGCAGATTATATCTTTTCTCCACTGAGTGCCCTAGCACTTTGGTACAAAAACAAAAACAAACAGCAGCATTTATAACCATGGGTCAATTTCTGGACTCTGTTTTGTTCCACTGATCTATTTTTTTGCTAATACTACACTGTTTTGGTTTCTGTAACTTGGTAACAAGTCTTCAAATAAGGTGACATTAAGCCTCCAATTTTGTTTTCCTTCCTCAAAATTGTTTGGGTTATTTGGTGTGTTTTGTATCTCCATGTGGATTTTCAAATTAGTTTGTTAATTGCTACCAACAAGAACTACCAAAATTTAGATTGAATTTGTATTAAGTCTATGGATTAATTCTGAAAGAAGTGCCACCTTAAAAATACTGTCTTGTGGCTGACTCAGTATGTTTCTATTTGTCTAGGTCTTCTTTAACTTATTTCAGTTATGTTCTATAGTCTTCACAGTACAAGTGTTGGATATCCTTTGACAACTTTGTCCCTAAGTATTTAAATTGTCAAGGTGTTTTTTTTAATGGTGTTGTTTTTTAATTTAAATTTCAGATTACTTACTGCTAATATATGGTAATTCAATTGATTTTTGCATTGAACATTGTATCCTGCAACATTTCTATACACATTAGTTATAATAGCTTTTTTAAAGATTTCATCAGATATTCTATATTGGCAATTATGTCATCTGCAGATAAGTTTTACTTTTCCCTTTCCAATTTGGATGCGTTTTATTTCTTCTTCTTACTTTATTGCATTGGGTAGAACTTCCAGCACAAGGTTGAATAGAAATCATGTATATAAATCCTTGTCCTGTTTTTGAATTTACAAGGGAAGCATTCAGTCTTTTACTTTAATATATGCAGATATATATTGTTTTTTCACGGATGCTCTTTATTGTCAGATTGAGGAAGTTATCTTCTTAATTTGCTGAGATTTTCTTCCCCTTTAATCAGGAATGGATATTAGACTTTGTCAAATACTTCCTTCCTTATCTTGTTGGGAAAACATGCTTTTCTTATTTTAGTTTATTAATGTTGCGAATTACATTGATTTGGCTTTTGAAAATATTAAACCAACCTTGTTTTCCTAGGATAAAACTTTCATAGTCCTGATGTATCCTTTTTTATATTATTAAATTTAATTTACCAAAATTTTGTTTAGAAAATTTGCATTATGTTCATGAGGGATATTGGTCTGTAGTTTTATTTTTTTAATGACCTTTTATAATTTTGGTGTTAGAATGATGCTGGACGCACAGGATGAATTTGGGAATTTTCCCCTAGTCTTCAATTTTCTGGAAGAGTTGTGTATAACTGATATTATTTCTTCCTTAAATGTTTAGTGAAGTTCACCAATGAAGCCATCTTGCCTTACATGTTTTGTTTTTTTTTTGTTTTTTTGTTTTTTTGTTTTTTTTTTTTTTTGGTGTGAGAGCTTTCGCCTACAAATTCAATTTCTTTTGGATGTTATTTTTAAGATTTGCTGCATGAGATCAATGCAAAGTTTTGCTGAGGCAAAGTACTTATGAATACTCTACTCAATGCCTCAGGAATCTTAGTATTTTTAGTCTGGCTGATAGCAAAAAACACTATACCTGACCCTTTGTTGAGTTCTGGACACTGTTTCTTACAATCCCTTACATGATTCTTTCTCCGGACTTTGGTAGTTTCATCGCATACAGGCACCGACTCCTCTACTGAATAGGGCCTCTCTACATATCTCTGGAGTTCTCTCTAGATGAAAGTATTCTCCTCCCTACTATTCTGCTATGAGAACTCTGCTTTCATTTCCCTGGTCTCTTGCTGCTTGATTTAGGGAGTCCTCTGCCTGATTACCCCATCATGCACTGTGCTTGGGATTTCTCTCCGGGCAGTTAGCTTGGACAATTGTACCTTATTTGGTTTTACATCTCTCAAGGATTACTCCCTTTCTGTGTCTGATATCCAGTGTCTTGAAAACCACTCTGCTGTATATTTTGTTCTTCTTGTTATTGTTGCTTTTATTTCATGTGGGAGGGTTATCTGGTGTCTGTTACTTCGTCTTGGTCAGAAACTGAAGTTAGAAGTTTGGTCTACGGCCATACCACCCTGAATGTGCCTGATCTTGTCTGATGTTGGAAGCTAAGCAGGGTCAGGCCTAGTTAGTACTTGGATTGGAGAAGTTAGAAGTTTGCTTTTGAATCTAGGTAAACCATGCAATGTCATCCAGGAAAGGCAGCTGTTCGGCTATGCCAATTACATAATGTTAGAAATAACATTCAGGAAGAAGGGTAAAGACAGAGCTTCTAATAATCTATAGCAATAAAACCTGCCACTGAAGTATGCAAAGGTCACATGGAGGATGCTCATAACAGAAGCATGGGAACCCACAACCTTGCAGGCTTAATATGGTAGAGAGGACACTGCCTCAGGAGGGCCAAGACAAAGAAATGATAACTTTCTGAATGGTCCTTTGAGTGCTGTAGGAACTTGACAATAAGCCATTTCATGCCTGTGATTCCAAGCTAAACGTGGTACTTATTTGCTAAGTGTGGAGGCATTTATGGAGGCCAAGGGGACCCTGTTTATTTTAAGCATCCTGTTGTGTTCTATCAATACTAATGGGGGCTGAGCAGCCAAATCATCATGTGTTACATCCATTGGGAAATTCACTCTCCAAGATCTAAGTGAAAACATAACAATAGCTTCAAGTTTAGGAGACATTTGTAAGGGGGCAAGTCACAAATATTTAGAAATTATTCTGTTCTGAGCATGCGCAGAATGCACTATTTTGTTTGTTTGGTTTTTTTGCAAGATGTCATTCTCACACTGATGTTATGCCATCTTGAGTATATTTTTTTCCGTAAGTTGTCTTAAACATCTTCATGAGAGGAAACATAGGCCCCTGCTCAGGTGTTCAGTGGGTACTTCTTTAGAACAAAGAAACAGCATGATTCAAAAAAGGAGGTGATGACCAACACAGGCTACAGATACTACTGCTTCAGTTTACCTTTTTTTTTTAAGAAGCCAAGAAGTTGCCCAGTAATGTATACCTGCATTATGCCAGGCAGTGTGCTCAGTGCTTGACAGTTATTCCTTTGAATTCTAACAGGCATGTGTGACAACATGATCACAAATCTATGGAGAAATAAGTGGAGATTCAGAAAGGCCATACACCTTGCTAGATTCAGTGTGTCTACCTTCAAATATCAAGCTATTTGTTTATGCTGCCTGAAGAATGCTTAGCTTTGGTCATATCTGTATTAATTTATTCAGTGAAGTACTCCTGGAAAACAGAACACTCTTAGGCTTTGCAATCAGACAGTATAGTATTTGTAAGACTGGCTCCACCCCCCAAAACATCATTCATTGATTCGACAGATATGTATTTTGGGTGATAAAGGGGGTGGGGAAAATAGACTAGACTGAACTCTTACTCTAAAACTGGAAATTTAATGATGGCAATGTGGAGATTCAAACCAGTTTAGACTAACATCTGTGCTTGAACTCTTTCCGCAACATCATCTTGCATTACCAATATAATTTAGCATCATGTCGACTGCCATTAAGCTAATGAACTATTTTGACTTCAGAGTATATTATAGTGGCTTAAAGTACGGACTATGAAATAGGCAACCTAAAATCATGCCCCATCTCCACTACTTATGTCTATGAGATCTTGGGTAAATTATTTACCTTGTTTTTGCCTCAACCTCTTATTGATAAAATGGGGGTGATAAGAAGAATCTATCTTATAGGGGTTTTGTTAGGTTTAAATGAGTAGAGGACTTGGATGAACACTTAGTCCACTATAAGTACTTAAATAACCATTGTTACGATCTTTTTTTTTTCTAACATAAGAACTCTTTTTTTAATTTTATTTATTTATTTTGAGAGAGACAGAGAGTGCACACACGTGCACACACATGAGTGGGGAAGGGGCAGAGAGAGTGGCAGAGAGAGAGAATCCCAGGCAGGCTCCACACTGTCAGTGAAAAGTGCCACCCAGGGTTCGAACTCATGAACTGTGAGATTGTGACCTGAGCCGAATTCAAGAGCCAGAGGCTTAACCTACTGAGCCACTCAGATGCCCCATTACTATATTTTTCTTCTTGGTTTGTATATAGAAATATCTCTTTCTTTAGAGTAAATGGGGAATGTTTTTCTTTCCTATAGAAAAATTAGGGCACTTTAAATCAATGATATTAGAATTAGAAAGAACAATAGAAAATATCTTTTAAAATACATACTCTTGTTACCCTCCAAAAAATCCTGCCCAGTTAAGTAACCTTGAGAAACCAGAATAAACTGGCTAATTAGCAACAGAATTATTACTAGATCCCAGGAGACTGCAGGAATTATTTTTCCTTTATATTTATCATTCTCAAATTTCATCTTAGCACAGTGGCTTTGGAGGCTGGATGACCTTGGGAAAATTACCTAAACTTTCTGAACTTTAATTTTCTCATCTATAATATGGAGATATTATAATCCTAATCACTCATTAAGATTTTGTGGTCATAAAATGAAATAATGTATACAATAGATTGAGCAGATTATAAGTATCCAATAAGGATTATACATGTATACTGGCTAAGAGCTCTGGCTTTGTAGTCAAATATACCTGAATATGAATCCACCCCTGTTTACCAAATTGTTGGGTAACACTGGGAAAGTTACTCAACTTCCCTTAACCTTTCTCAGTCTCTTAACTTGTACAGTAAGGATTTGACTGCCTCTCTCTTAGGGTTGTTGTGAGAACTAAAGAAAATAATGCTTGTAAAGCATCAAGCACAATTCCTGGCATATGGTCAATGTTCAATACACAATAACAGACGTAAGTATAATTATAATTGCTTTAATTATTATTTTTTCAATCATCTGGTTTCCATTGTGTCAATATTATTATGTTCTTAAATTATTATGTTCTCCAGGGTTCTGGACATGCAGGCCAGCTCACTACATGTAAGTAGGAATGTAATCTGGATCTCCAGCCAGTCATTTTTCCCCTCACAAACTACAGTCAGTAAGAGTGAATGGTTTGGCATGTAAAGTGACAAGATGCCTATTGCCTGACTACCAAAAGAAAAACTTGGGTGAGATTCCTTTGATACGGACTTGTCACCATAGGGGCAAGATTCCAAGGTCACGCTCCAAGACATAAATAATTGGATTCACATTTTAATTTAGAAACATACAGAGTTCAAGATCTTGGCTAACCTTACAGAGAATGAAGGAGTAAGATGAAGGATAATGTATCGATGACTGTAAATATGCTGATGTTGATATTTTATTTTTTACTTTCTATTAGATTCTAGTATATACCAATCTATATCTGTTATCTATATCTATATCTATATCTATATCTATCTATATCTATCTATCTATCTATCTATCTATATATATATACTATCTATATCTATTACTATTTTCTAACTTTTCAGAATGGGAAACTCTGCCCAGAGAGGCTTAGTGATTATACCACTCAGGGTCACATACCTATTCAACAGCAGATCTGAAACTGGAATCCAGTTCTTCTGGTCCTCAACTTGCAATTCTTTCCATTATAAAAAATGGAGATACCAAAATCCTCTTTTCAGAGTGTCCATTGAGAGTTATAAAACAGCATCTTCTGTCATTCATACCACCCAGTGGTGTTTTAAGCTCACTTGCCATGGCAGCCATCAAAGTATTAAGCTCCTCAAAGCAGGATTGGCAAGGCAAATTCAGCTTTGCTATTGTTCATAGTGATGGCTGGAATCATGCAGAGCCAAGAATCACTTACCATTCATCCTCTTCCATTCAAGTGATATAGATCACACAGCTGCTGGATCAGAATTCAGCCTTCTCCATGATGGTTTTGCTGTATGGTATCTCCCCCATGATAGGTTTATGCTAAGTATATAGCAAATGAACACAGGTATAAACATGGTAGTTTATCGATCATTCCTAATTTTCTTCTTTCTTCCTCTTTCTCTCCTTCTTTCGCATTCTCCCTTCCCTCCATCCTTCCCCCTTTCTATGTAAATAACAGAGTCCTCAAATCCATGTCAGATTTCAAATGGTTTCAACCAAGCAGATCAATTCCAGTCCTCAGACCCCATGCCTCTGGAACACCAGACAACAATTTTAATGAGAAATGTAATAAGAAAACCTATATGGATTTTTTTGCCTTTTGTCATCCTTCTCATTTGCTTTATTTCTCCTCTTTGATATCTTCAGCAAAGAAATGTGTGTGTGTGTGTGTGTGTGTGTGTGTGTGTTAGAGAGACATATTTGTGAAGATACTGAGTAATCTGCTAGTAACACATGATGTTGGAAAGGTGGTTTGCTACTCATTGGCTCTGAAGTTACAGGATCTTCAGAGGGAAGGGGATATGGCTGAAGTGGTGGTAGCAAACAGCAAGAAAGCCTAAGGGTCAATGCAATTTCTTTGAACAAAATAAGGAATCCATGGTTATGATATTTCAAAATAATTTCCTAGTTTGACATTATTTATCAGGCAGTGGATCTTTTTTTTTTACATTTTTTTTCAACGTTTTTTATTTATTTTTGGGACAGAGAGAGACAGAGCATGAACGGGGGAGGGGCAGAGAGAGAGGGAGACACAGAATCGGAAACAGGCTCCAGGCTCCGAGCCATCAGCCCAGAGCCTGACGCGGGGCTCGAACTCACGGACCGCGAGATCGTGACCTGGCTGAAGTCGGACGCTTAACCGACTGCGCCACCCAGGCGCCCCTTTTGTTTGTTTTTTTTTTTTAATTTTTTTTTTCAGGCAGTGGATCTTTTAAAAGAGGTCATTTAGAAAAAGTAAACAAAGGGAGTGACTCTAGATTTTGTAGCAGAAGCTACAAACCAATACAGTAATTAGCACTAAGTAGATGAGTATGTGTGTTGGGGGTGGGCACTGGTATCTGTGCTGTTGCTCTGTTCTCCTGTCCAGATGTTGTACCAGCTGCAGGGTGATAGGGATGCTCATGGACCTCACCTTCTCTACTTGTCTGCTACATAGCTGCAGGCTTCTCTCTTTGGTTTTCCATCTGGCTCCTGGCATCAGGAAGTAAAATTATTATTATTTTTTTCCAAATGAAAGGCTTTGAATCACAGCTGTTAATTACCAGATAATTATTAAAAACACATATTGCCTACTGAGGTTTGAGAAGACAACTCATGCATGTTGCCTGGCCCTCTCTCAGAAGCTTAGCCTCAATCATTATATATGTTTCTTCAAATAACAAAATGTGATTTTACCACACATTCAGTCAAATGCAAATAAGAAGGGTAGTGAAGATATTCCAGGACACTGTTTAAAGTAATAAAGACTTTTTCTCCCTGCACAGCATGTTCCAGAATCTCAAATTGCTTATCTTAGCCCAATGCTTGATTCGGATTACCTCCATTTGGGGGCCTTTCAAACACCTGCAGCCCTTCTGATGGTGCTGACTAAGGCCTGTGTACCAATGATGCCCGAGAAAAAGAAAGAAAAGGCCCAGCAGAAGGGTACTCATAAATTATAGATCTCAGCTGTCATGCTGGGTCGCTGGAACTAGGGTGAGGGACAGATGGAGGCTGCCTGAGCAGGCACAGCCCGGGGGTGGAGAGAGCAGCCAGTGAGAGGTAGATTCTTTGCATGTCAGGGGAAATGACTGGAAATTATGGCTGGACAAAGGAAAGGAAGCAGGCGTGGGGCTCTGAACTATGTGTGCTGGAGGGAATGGTGGAGAGAGAGCTCCAGATGTTTATGGGGCATTGCATGGATTTACTGTCTTGAATCCCAAGTCTGTGGGACAATGTGATCAGACCTATAATCAAGGAATATCTTGTGATTTCTAAATTCTCAGTATGGTGCCAGGCTTGTGAAGAAGATGGACATCCAAGACAAGCTATCTCTTTTCATGGATCTTACAAACTAGTTTGCAACAAAGACTATAATGGATGGGATAGTCCATGGACAATATGGACAGACACTAGGTGTTAAATTCACTCATTCAATAAGTATTTTATTTTATGTTTTTAACGTTTATTTATTTTTGAGAGAGACGGAGACAGAGACAGAATGCGAGTGGGTTGGGGCAGAGAGAGAGGGAGGCACATAATCTGAAGCAGGCTCCAGGGCTCCGAGCTGTCAGCACAGAGCCTGACGCGGGGCTCGAACTCACGAGCTGTGAGATCATGACCTAGCTGAAGTCAGACACCCAACTGACTGAGCCACCCAGGAGCCCCAATAAGTATTTATTGAATACTCATTACCACATGAATCAAGTACTGTATTAATGAGCAAAATAAGAAAACATGAAATGATATCTCTGCTCTCCTGGAGCTTATATTCTAACAGAATGAGACAAACAATAAAAAGATTGAGGAAGTGAAATATACACAATGCTATATGCATATAAATGCTATGGAGAAAATAAATCAGACAACAGGAATAGGTTGTCATGGTGGGGGTGAATCTAATTACAAACAGTGTGACTGGGGCAAGCTTCCCAGATGTGACCTGAAGGAGGTGAGGGACTGAGGCATGTGGACATCTTGCGGAGAGTGTTCCAGGCAGAGGAAGAAGCCCCAATAAAGGTGTTGAGGCAGAAGCAAGCCTGGTCTCAATGACTGAAGGCAAGTGATTGACAGGGACAGTGAGGAGTGGGGCAAATGAGGTCAGGGAGGTAAAAATGGAACCAATGTATATGTGGGACCTGGAAAGCCATTACAAATATTTTGGTTTTTTGCTAGGAGTGAGATGGAGCTCTTTCAGATAGCATTGAACTGAAAAGAGATGTGACGTGACTGCAATGCCAACAAGATGTTTCTGGTCCCTGTACTGGTTCTCAAACTTGAGAATTGCATTAGAATCACCTGGAGGACTTGTTAACACACCTGCATTCAATGGGTAGAAGTTAGGGACTAAGGTTTTGCTTTACTAGCAAGTTCTAGGTGACACTGTCACTGCTGTTACTGAGGATCACAATTTGAGAACAGCTCTAAGAGGAACAGTAGGAAGCAATGAAAGATGAAGCATCACAAGCTCCATCCTAGGGGAGGTGTATGGATTTTAGACCCTGAGTAACGTGGGGAGAGGGAGAACCTCTCAAGAAAAGAGAGATTATAGGAGCAGATGAAGAGTGGTGTGTTTTTTCTTTTCCATTCTGTCTTCTGCTGGGAAGAATGTGGAGAAGTTTATAGAATAAAAACACAAGGGATCCTGGTTGGCTTAGTTGGTTGAGCCTCAAAATCTTGATTTCAGCTTAGGTCATGATCTCATGGTTGTCAGATTGAGCCCTTAGACTCCACCCTGGGCATGGAGCTTGCTTAAGATTCTCTCTTTCTCCCTCTTCTTCTGCCCACCCCCCTGCTCTCACACATGTGCATTCTCTCTCTCTGTCTCTCTCTCTCCCTCTCAAAAAATGTAGAATGCAGTTATCTACAGACCTTATCTTTGGTAAGTTCTAGTCTCTCTGGTACCCCCTTTTGAGGTTCTTCTTTTATTATGCTCATAGGAAAAGAGGGATCTCACATATAAAGGTCAACCTTGGTCTACAGGGCAGTCTGATTGCTGTCATTACTGCCCAGCACCTCTCCCTCTTGGGTTCTATGGCTGCCGTCCCTTTTAGGCATAGTGTCTTTTCTGCAGGACACCAACCTTTTGCTGTAGTTCCCAAATCACCCACAGCCAAAAACTACTATGAGCAACATACTTTTAATGAAGTCTTGTGAGGTCCAGAAGTGATAGCACAGCACAGAACAAAAAGAAACTTAAAACTAGATACCAAACAACCTAAAAATTTCTCAGTCATCCCTGACTTTAGGAATATCTTATTGGCCACATTTCCCAGACTCCTGCTTTATGACTAGGTCCTCTTCTCTCCCCCAAAAAATCCATTGCCCCATTGCTCTCAAAGGTATTATATGGAGCAACTTGATGCTTTGTTGTGTCCTCACTCTGCCTCCAGTCTACACCCCCAGGGGCTTTTTCTTCATCACCCTAGAGGGCTCAACAAGACCTATTCCTAAGTAAAACCAGGTTCTCTTAGGAAGATAAATTATGTGGGCTTCCTGGGACATCCTGTCTCAAAAAAACTGGATGTCTTCCTCCTCCTTCTAGTTACACATATGATTTAGCAAGATGAAAAATATCTCAAATAGCTCAAAAACAGTGCAGGGAACTGAAATGAGAGTAGGAAATTATGGGGAAGCCAGTACACAAAACATATGCTCTTACATCCTAAGCTTTTCTATAAGACAGTTCAAATTTAGCTTTTCATATACTTTCAACAAAAAGGGGAAGCAAACTATAGGGGCCACTTTCCTTCCTTTTTGAACTCAAGAGATCAGCTAAGTGCAGCAGGAGGAGAACTTGTAGTCAGGAGAGGGAGAGGGTCCAGCTTATCAACATACCAGGGAAAGGAGTTTAGACTTTGTATGAAAGGTACCCAGGCACCCATTTTAGTATTTTTTTTAAGAAAGACAGGTTTTTTTTTTCTTTTTTTTAATGTTTTTTTTTATTTTTGAGACAGAGAGATACAGAGAATGAGCAGGGGAGGGGAAGAGAGAGAGGGACACAGAATCTGAAGCATGATCCAGGCTCTGAGCCGTCAGCACAGAGCCTGATGTGGGGCTCGAACTCACAGACTGTGAGATCATGACCTGAGCCAAAGTCGGATGCCCAACCGACTAAGCCACCCAGGTGCCCTAGAAAGACAGGTCTTAAACAACATCTAAGGAAAATCAGTCTGGCAAAAGTCTGTAAGATAGATTGTAGAATAGAGTCTGGAATCAGGGCAGCCATCTGAATTCTCGGCCTCATTCAAGATCCAGGCTAGGGCTGTCAGTGCTGTCCAGCACCCATTCATTCTCCAGCCTAACTGCTGAAATGTAGCCCTTGGGCCAAGCTCAGTTTCCATGCAACCTCTGCCCCTGTCTTTCTGACCATCCGCATGGAAGCCATCCCTCTTTCTGCTCTTCTAGAGACCTTAATACATGGTGCTTATTACATCTGTGTTTTAGGTATTTGCAGACATGTTTATTAGAAAATTTGCTCCACAAGAGCAGGGGTCACCTCCTAGACCACTTTGCCAAAGTTAGACCAGAGGTAGTGCAGTAATAATAACAATACTAGCATTACTTAGTGAGCACTGAAACACTCAGGTAGGCTCCCTCTCCCAGTATACTCCATAGGATAGCTGAAGGTAATAGAATAAGGTGTAGGGTAATGTAGCTTAACTTTGGGGAATAGCGTGTAATGATAGAAAGTATCCATTTTGGAGTCAGACTATAATATGGAGTTGAAATCTGGAATGCACTGGCATTTACAAGCAGTATAACCATAGACAATTATATAACCTTTCTGCCCCCAGGTTTTCCTCCACATAGAAGGGCCATTATGAACATCAAAAGAGTTAAAACATGTAAAACACATCAAAAAAGCACTTGTAATGGGCTGAGTGACCAGTTAAGTATTAGCTATTAGGACCATTACATACACTGAGCATTCAATAAATATTGGTGGGGTGAATTCAAGCACCTGGGGGTCACTATTGAATATGTGATGTTGAAATCTTCACCAAAAGTGTTTTGTGAAAGCAAGTTAGTTTTCCCAGTATATCAGCTTTCTGGGAATTAAGTTGTAATCCACATAGTATAAAATGTACCATTTTAAAGTATATAATTCAGTAGGTTACAGTATATTCACAAAGTTGTGCTATCATAACCATTAATTCCAGAACATTTTTACCACACCAAAAGGAAACCTTATATTCATCAACAATCACTTTCCATATCCCCTCCTCCTAGCCCCTGGCAATCAGAACCTACTCCTTTCTGTCTTTATGGATTTGTTTACTCTGGATATTTAATATACATACATTGAATTGTTCAATATCTGACATTTTTGTCTAACTTCTTTCATTTAGCATGATGTTTTCAAGATTCACCCATGTTATAGCATGAATTAGTACTTGGTTTCCTTTTTTGGCTGAATAGTATTCCATTGTACGGACATACCATGTTTTATTTATCTATTTATCAGTTGATGGAAATTTGGAATAGTTTTGTTTATCATTAATTCTGCTATGAATATTCAGATATAAGCTTTTTTGTGGACACATGTCTTCATTTGTCTGGGGCCTATACCTAGGAATGGAATTTCTGTTTCACATGGTAATTCTATGTTAACACTTTTAAGAACTACCAAACTGTTTGCCAAAGTGACTTTATCATCTTATCTCCCTACCAACAATGTATGAGGTTTCCTTTTTCTCCTCACCTTTGTGAAAACTTGCCACTGCCTGTCACTTTGGTTATAGCTGCCTTAGTAGGAGTGAAGTGGTTTTGCTGCCTTAGTAAGCAATCACAATATCTTGTGATTTGCATTTCCATTTCCCTAATGACCCATGCTGTTAAGCATCTTTTAAATATGCTTATTGTCCATTTGTATATCTTCAGCTCATTTGTTTTTAACATGACACACTGGGATGAAGATGGTAAATCTAGATAAAGTTGTTCAGCAGTAACATATGTCCTGTGAATACACAGGCATATAGGTGAGCACAAGGGACTGGAGTTAGAGTCCTCCTACTAATCAACACATGGGTGGCTGCTGAAGTCATCAAGAGGCATGAGTTCGAGGAGGAAGCGATGAGGAGAGAATCCCTGAGCCTCAAGAAATATCTGCACTCAAAAGTATAATGAATTAGGGGAAGGGAAGAAGAAATAAAAGGATCTGCAGAAGTCAGGAATGGAGGTCGGGTGCCTCTTAGAGAGCAAAATGTAATTTTCCAAGAATTCTATTAGGATCAGCAAACTTCCCTTGTTAGTGGTTTCCTCTGAAAAACAAAAAAACAAAAACAAAAACAAAAACAAAAACAAAAACAGTCCCCAGGAAGATCATTGACAGTTCCAGAAGCCAGTCAGTAAGAGGTCACCCAAGTGAATGAGGATATATTTACCCAGAGTTTATTGTATCAGACCGCTAGACTGTTTTTTTGGTTTGTTTGTTTTTTTAATCTATGACATACTCTACAAATCATAACTTAGAATATTTTCCCTTATAATTTCTCAAACCAGAAAAAAAAAATCATAATTTAATAGAACACATGGCTGTTGGCCCACGACCCATCCCCCAACGTGTGTTCTCACTTTGGTCCTTCATGTCCAATGTCTAGACCCTAATTTTGTCCTATTTTGAGGACTCAAAGGAAAATCATAAGAGCTGTGGATCTTTCTATACTTTATGCTCACTTGGCTTCTTTAGATGAAAGATAATGTAGATTAGCTCCCATTTTCATGTTGCTTAAAATAATTCAGGCTGGTTGGGTATGTCTGTGCTTAGTTTTGATGCTTACCTTCCATTTCTGCCTGATATTAGAGTGTTTCCTTAAATATGATGCTATTTAATCAACTCTAAATTCCTCTAGAAAAGGCTATTAACTGTTCCTATTTATCCCTCTTATTTCAGTTTATTTTATGCAACTTCAAACATAACTGACGCTTGCCCAGGCCCATTGTTGGAAAATAAAGGTCATAGCTGGGGGCACCAATCATCACCTTTCCAGACTTCCACACACGTTTGTGCATGCATATGTCAATCTTTTCAATTTTCTTCTTGATTTAGTGGAAGCAATCAGAACACAATTGGTGCTGAATGTTGGCTGCAAAGCTTTCTTGAAGAAATTCACCAACAGGCAGGCAGCTGCCTGGCTGGACCCCATGATTAAGTTGACCAAAATGCATTTAAAGAGGCCAGGGTCTGCCCAACACAGTCTCAGAGATAAATTCCTTTTCTCTGAAAAATGCTTCATGGGCTGGTTACGGTGGCTGTTTTTAGCATATATTCTGCTGTGGTCCCCCTGCAGTCTTCCCTCCACCCCAGAGCCTCTCTCTGCACATATGCTTGTCCATTTGATGTCCTACTGTGTGTGGTATGGCATAATGGTTAGGAAGAGCTATGCACTTTCAAATTCAGCTATCCCCATCACTTCTTCAATGGATAATATTGGACACCCTTTACTTAAAATCTCTGGGCCTCCATCTGTTCATCTGTAAAGTGAACATAATTAAAGAACCCGTTTTATGAAATGGGCTGTCATGAGAGTTAATGAGGTAAGCTATAGCAAGTTCTTAGTACAATAGAAAGTGCAAAGTCCATCTTGCATTTTGTTATTTATTAACCTAATTTGTTGTTTATTTACCCAGTTGTTCAATATGGAAACTTCCAAGTCTTTGTAAATAGCCACTTATCTCCTCATTCTTAACTCTCTATATCTAACTGATTCCTTCTCTGTTAATTGTATCTTGGGAAATCTCTAGAATCCATCACCTTTCTATTTAGCCATCATTGGTTCGTTTAGGACCTCACCCTGTCTCAGTGGTTCTGCCTCCCTCCCTCTACCGCTGAAACACTCTTGTCTTTCCCAGGATCATCAGGGTTGTTTTTCCTAAACACAGAGTTGACTATGTCAAATTGAACAACTAACTTTCTCAGTGTGAGGTTTCAGAAGAGGAAATTTTAAGGCAATCTATCAATTGTAATTTTGACGAAATGCCCCCATGTTTTTGATTTTTATGGGTCTTTTTGTTTACACAAAGTCTCATCATCTCAAGCCTGGTGCTATGTCATTTCATTCCGTTATTCAGTGTTTTCAGTGTGAGTTTTATGTATTCTCAGAGGGCGCTGAAGTAGTTCTTGGTGATGCTTGTTTGATGTTTGCTTGCTTGTTTGTTATTGAAGTATAATTAACATAGAATGTTATATTAGTTTCAAGTGTACAACATATTGATTCAACAATTCTATACATTACTCAGTGCCTCACCACGATGAGTATAGTCACCATCTGTCACCATACAACATTATTACCTACACAGTATTACAGTATTATTACCTATATTCTCTATGCTGTACTTTTCATTTCCATGACATATATTTTATAACTGGAAGTACAAACTTCCATGACTTCTTGATACCCTTTACCTAATTCTCTCAGCCACCCACCTGTCCCCTAAGTCAACCACCAGTTTGACCTCTGTATTTTATCTGTTTGTTTCTTTGTTAATTTGTTTTATTATTTACTCCACATACAAGTAAAATAATTTGATATTTGTCTTTCTTTGACTGACTTATTTCACTTAGAATAATACCCTCTAGGTCAATCCATGTTTTCCCAAATGGCCAAAGCTCATTCTTTTTATGGCTGAGTAATATACCATTGTATTCATTTTTCACATCTTCTTTATCCTTTCATCTATAAATGGACACGGGTTTCTTCTGATTGCTTATAGAAGCCAGAGGGGGCAAAAAATACCAGCTACAATTTCTCTCTTGATTAAAGAGCAGTACCCTCTGAGTAGAATCACATCAGTTAGTAATATTCACCTATCCTACAGAATAATGTAGACATGGGAAAGTTACAGTCTCGTGTGCTTCAGTCATGTGTTCCCAATGATAATTTCAGTGTCTTTTTAAATTGATTTTGTTGGTATAATATAATGTTCTACATTAACATTATTACAGTGATAGTCATTTATTAATTTATAGCATTGGCCTGATGAAGGTATTATTAACCAACTATTAAAGCATTGCTTTAATGAAAAAATAAAATTCCCTCCGTCAGCTGACATCTGTTACTCTCCTATGCAGAAATGCTGCTGTTTCCCCAACTCCATGAATAAAACTCAAATCTCCTCAGAATGGCACTCAAGGCATGTTATAATCAATTAGTCTGACCTTTTCTTTCATTGCTCCACTAACAGGTTCCTTGCCTCTACTTTTCTTTTCTGGCTTTTTCCCCATTTAACATCGTCATATTTCCTCATGCCATTAAAATTGCTCTAGAATGTTATTTTAATAGCTGCATAGTAATCGATCATATGAATATGCCATAATGGATTTAATATCCCATATTGTTGATCATTAAGATAATTTGTAATTAACTGGTATTAAGAGTAATGTTATAAAAGCATCGCTGTTCACATTTTTTTTGTCTACATCAATGGATAGTTTGTTGGAATATTTTATTGATAACTTGAATGTATGCTTAAAATACTAACTGGTGACAGACTCCTGCCAGGCATAGACATATGTGACAACAAAGGGACCTTACAATGGAGCAGTACAGGGAGGGAGGCAAAGGAAGATGGGCACAAGCCCATTAGTCAATAACTTCCCATCCATAACTCTAAGACATTGTCCTCCAGCGCAGAAGCTGATTTCCTGGGTTGTCCTTTTAATGGTCTCTCTAGAAATAACCCTGGTTTTGGAGTGGCTGAATAGCCTTTACCATTGTAATGCAGCCAGGATATTTTATAAGGCCCACTTAAGGATCCAGTACACACCCCACATTCTTTTTTAGCTTTGATTTACATTTTTTTTTTACTTTAGTGATACCTTCCTTCCTTCCTTTCTTCCTATCCTTCCTTCCTTCCTTCCTTCCTATCCTTCCTACCCTTCCTTCTTTTCTTCCTCCCTACTTGCATGCCTTCTTGCCTTCTGTCCTTTCAGCAAACATATATTGTGGGTCAAATATGTGTTTGCTGGTGTGCTGGGTGGAGCGTCCCAGAAGTGCATGAGACACAGCCCCATCTTAAAGAAGCAAAACTCCTAATTCACAAGACATAGAGTTAAGAATTTTTACTTTTTTCTCTAATTGTGCTATTCATATCAGTGGCTTCCAACTATTTCTTGTGCTTGCATTGCCCTGTTTTTTCTTTAGGGTAGTGACGGACGTTATTAATAACTAGTCTCTTCCCCTTTGCTTTACCCCAAGTTGTGGGAATGTGCACAAGTCAATATTTCTCTAAAATGCTGTGAGCTTCCTAGATAGAAACTACTATTATTACTACCACTATTAGTATCATTATTAATAATCCAAATAACAATATCAGTATCACCAGCAGCACACTATCCCCCTGTGCTTCCATTCACAGTCATTATTATTATACCCCTTTTTATTATTTCTCCACGATCACCCAGGGGCTATTCAGAAAATTAAAATCCAATAAAAAAGAACGAAGAATAATTAAAATAACACCAAGAACAATAGCAATTAGATGACAAATACTGGAAAAGCCAAGAAAACATAACCAAGGGGCTAACTTCACTGTGACAGGTGCTAATAAGATCAACTAGGAATATGTGACAAAATCCTTCCTGAGACCTCGAAAATTCTCTCCTTACCCAGTGGCCTTTTTTGCCACTGAGGTCTCAAGAGGTGCTAGATTGTATAACACTTATTTAGCTGATCCTGCCAAAAATGTGCTACTAGGGGGAAAAAGATGAAGAAAAGAAAACTCTTTCATTATTAGAGGCACACTGAAGAATATTTCCCCTCTTGCCAGATGCTGGCAAAGCTCCCAGGCACTTTTCACAGCTGTCCAGATCCTACAGAAACCTTTTTGGAGCTTAAGGGGGAACTTCATACTGCATTCCTCCCATGTTTTGTGCACCCTTGTAGGCTTTGACCTCAGTTTCTCCATCTGAAAAATGGATGCAATGTTCTGACATACAACTCCTGAAGAAAGACAACTAAGATGGTTATTTCTATACAGAACCTATACCATAGTAACATGACAGTCATTTTGTTGAGGCATGTAGGTATTAAAAGTTGGAGGGGATGGAGTTTTACTTCCTGAAATGTAGTCAGGTGCAAAAAAAAAAAACAGCTAGAATAGACAAGTTTTGTGTTATGTATACCTTGACAAGGTATACATATTGAACAAAGAATATATCACTGAACTTCACCTTTAAAGGACATGAAATCGTCACCTATGTTTACATGCCTGCTGTTTCTTTGGGGGGCATTCATGCAATGTAAGCTGTTGCTCCTTATGGCAAAGATCAATGTTGTTATGGCATACAGTGGTATGGTGGGGAGAGCACCAAAGGAAACTCCTTAGGTTTTCATTTGTGAGATAGGTATCCTTGAATATTCTTGAGGTACTTCTGTGTATAAATTTTCAAAGTAGTATGACTCTCCACAAATCACTACTGTCCATGTCTTAATTTTCTCATCTAAAAAAATTAAGGTCATTGGGCAAGCTGTCCCTTCCAACTTTGACATTATTTCCATTATTTCAAAGATGGGAAACTAAGTTCAAGGTCATATACCTCAGTGGGTGATGGACGTCTAGAACCATGCACATCAGTCCTAGATTCTATTGTTATTTCCACATCACCAACATATACTGTATCCCAAATGCCATGAAAATAGTTACCTTTCCCTATTACAGACCCACACACACCTTTACCTGTCTGCCAGGCCTAGTCTACCGCTCACAAGTTGAAAAGTACTCCGCAGATAGTCTATTAGGTGACTCTGAAAACTTCATTGTCTGTCTGAGACACACACTCAGCTCTACTTACAACGCACTATGGCACTAGAGCAAGGGGCAGGGTGGCCCCGCCTGCCCCTCCTCCTTCTCTCCTCCTTACATCAATCAGCACAGCCTTGGCTGCCTCCTCAAATGGATTTCACTTTCTGTTCCATCTCATTTGACACTTTATCAGCTAGAGATGGCTCTGAAACGGTGTTCTGTCAGCTCCTGAGACACATTCCATATCTGCCAAAAACCTCTCACTCCCTGGCAAGGCAGCTGAGGACACAATAAAGGAGAGAAAAAGAGGTAGATGATTACCTTAACTCAATTTTGTTAAAATAGTGCGAACGTTTCCCTGACTTCTCTTAGGGTAGCATAAGGAGAAAGGAGGAGGAGGGAGGAGAAGGATGAATGAGGAGATCACTGTCATCTCTGTTTCCATCCAGAAACGAGGTTTGTCCATCCTGGTTGAGAATTTGGTGCTGATCTGTGACATTCTTATGTATTATTATGACATGTGTTTACTCTACAAAGAAGACATTTTTAATTAATGATTCCTATGTAGGGAGCAGTATCATGACAAGGTTTCCAAATGTAGTGACTCTCCTCAAGGAGCTTAGAATCATATCTACTCCTTCAGATGTATGATAGCTATATTTATTTAGAAAGCTACTACTACTACTTCTGGACGTCCATCTGTCAGGCTAAGTGTCAAAGCGAGGAAGGGAATAAACACTGGATTCGGATGTATCTGGCATTGTGTAAGGAATCTGACCTCCCCCCCAGAAGTAACTTGTTTAAGAGGGGACAGTTTGTCATGTCAGTGGAGCCCCACTGCTTAGGCAGTTAGGGCTGAGAAAGGAAATAAAGTCATTGGAAAGATTTTACATGAATGGGAAGGGGAGGAGCTTAGGCACAGGAGTGGAGTAGGACTGGTGAATCCCACCTCTCTGTCTTGAAAGACCCCCTCCCACGCCCCTCTGTCTGGGCCACAAACATCAGAGATCAAGGAGAACCTTTGTTCTGAAGTTCAGTCAGCATATTTGTTCTGGTACATTTGTCAGTGGAAGAGAAACCATTCATGCTATTTGTTTGGCTGTACCTCTATTTTTATCTAGGATAAACTGTGTTGATTTTTCAGCATTTTCTTATTTTTTATTTCATTTGCCCTCCAGAGCTCAGGGAAAAAACAAAACAAAACAAAAAAAAAAAAAAACAAAAAAAACCCAAACCTCAAACATCATTTTACTTCTCTCTTCCTGATCCTGGGGGGAAGATTGATATATCTGGGTTTTATGATGTCTATGCTCTCTGATCCCTTTCCCCTTTTTCTTTTCCTTCTTGGTGTGCTTCCTCCTTCTCCCTTACCCTTGCTTCCACAAATATCTTCCACCTGGAACCTAATTCTTGATGTCTGCCCCCGAGGGAGGTGGGGGTGGGAGGTGAGGGGAGTTCCATTCTCCTCAAAGTCTATCAGAAATATGAGTGTCCAGGACAAGGTTGATACCCCAGACCTCAGGTTGCCATCCTCGGCATTTTCTCTCCCCTTCCCAGTTTGGTTGAAGAAGTTAAATGGTTTATTTTTTGATATGAAAATTAATTTCTGGACAAAAAGAAATATGCCTGCACAGGGGCCAAATTTGTGTTGTCTCATAGCATGGCTGTAATTACACTGTAGATCAAACTGACTCCTTCGTTTTCAGTGGCTTTTTTTCCTTCTGTGATGTCCCTGAGGCTGCCAGGATAGCCAGCAGCGGTGGTTTTCATTAGCAGCAGAGCAAGGGGATGGCGATGGATAGGCTGGGTTAGCCATCATTCGTAGGTCTCCTTCCTCAAATTCTTTTTCTGGAGGGACATGTACAATCCAGAAAAACACAGATAGACTCAGGATGCAGGTCTCTTGACACAGTGTGGGGGTGAATGGCAGGGGTGCTGGAAGGGCCCTTCACCATCCTTTTGGTTGCAAGCACTACCACTCACCTGCTTCCAGCTGTCAGCCTCAAGAAGGGTTTGACACATTCCCCATTACCACATTGCCTATCAGAAATCCGTGTTCACCTGCTAAAAATGGTCACTGTGAATTAATATCAAGGTAAGAACTTGTGAAATAAGGCAGAACCAACAAGAAATTTTCCAGAGTAATGAAAGTGAAGTGGCTTTTATGCTGTATTCAATATTTTGAATTCTAGAAAGATTTCCAGGAAAACCATGGTTTCCTTCTTTCATATCCCAACTCCCATAGCTAATTATAAATTGTACATAGCTCCATTATTGTTTTTATTATATATAATTAGACCCCAAGATCTATGGCCCTCAAGTGGACATCTACTTTTGGCCAATAAGCCATGTATTATTCTCCAAAAAAGCTTATTTGATTCTGACATCTATAGTGTGAAGGAAAACTACTTATTCACAAAGGGCACTAGCGATCCTTCATTTTCCCCATAATATATTGGGAGAAAATGATTTGTGTGTGGAGATAGGAGTGCTCAGACATACTTCACGTGAGAAAGTCAACCGAGGAGATGTTGACAAGTCCCATCAAAGGAGCCAAAGCTCAAGAATAAGATGATATGATCTCCTGGGTTGAACTGAGGGCCAAAGGATGTGGCCCTCAATTCCTGCAGCTTTGCCACTGGCCCAGAGTGACCATTCATGTATTCTTCCCATCTGCCAAGTGGGGTAACCATCCCCTCCCACCGACATACTCATGGGATCATCTTTTTTTTTCACAGTAGCATTTTCAAGATGAGTGAGCTTCAATGCCTCTAAGGAAAAAGTCCTTCTCACATTTCCATCCCCACAGTTTTTTTTTTTAAGGAAACCAATATTAATAGTGTTTTGAGTGCTTTTGAGAAATAAACAGTTCATTCATCTCATTGGAGTGGACAAACAAAACAAAACAAAACAAAACAAAACAAAAGATGGGTTTAGGGATTCAACATTTGAAGATTCCAATCCTAAATTACTACCTATTACCACCATGGATAAATTACTTATCCTCTTGGAACTTTATTTTCCCAATATAAAAAAGTGGGGATAATACTGCCTCCCATGAAAGGCTACAAGCATAATCAATTGTCTTTATTATATCAATACTCCTGTAACATTGAGAGAAAGATTTTTTTTCCTAAGTGGCTTGATAACCCATGTAACATCTCCAATTACCACACATGGCTCCCAGTTTGCTTGTCTATGCCTCTTCTGTGCTTTCCGTGTCTGCAAAGGGCTTTCAAAGTCTAGGGAGCTCAGTGCCACATGCTAGAACCTGTCATACCACAGCACCACCTATCCTTTGCTTCCCAGTCCAGGGATGGGAAGACACTGTTGTTACATGAGGACTGTGTTCCTGGTTAGAGTAGCAGTATTTGCCAGCAGGAGAAGAAGAAAGTTAATGTTTCAATACGTCCCAATACATGCCAGATGGGAAACTGCAGTTGTCAAAGGTTGCCCGAGGTTCATTCTTCTCTTCATTTCTCAAATATAGACAGATATATGGCCACTGGCTGAATCTGAATATCCTGCAAAAACCATGAGCAAGGGGGTTCAAATGAAGGGGAAACAACCAAAATGAGGAAGGAGCTGAATGTGCAACCTCTTAGACCCAGGAGTGCGATTATCTGACATTTTGGTTTAATGGGGGAAAAAATGGTTTGGGAATCAAATGTAAGTTTGAAGCCTCAGTCTGACACTTAGCAAAGTGCTGAGGAAGTTACTTTTTTTGCTCACTTCCAGGTATTTTTATTTATAACACCAGAATAACATTTCCCTCATCGGGCTACTAAGAATGTGTTCAAATCTCAGCTGCCTCAGTTACCACCTGCTGGTCTCTGAGAAAGCTGCTTGCATCTCTGCACCTCGGTTTCCACATCTGTGAAATGAGGAAAATAATCATTGCTTGTCTCAGGGGGAGTTGTTAGGATTCAGTGATATGGTGCACAAAGGAAGCCTAAGGCCAACTGTACCTAACATAACGCATACTCAACAAGAATAGTCCTTTTTCACTGATATGTGGCTATTATTAACATTATTATTATCTTATTGATTTTTGCTTGTGATCCACACAAATAAATAGTTCTACCTACCAACTGGATTAGAATGGGACACTAGTGAAACTGTGTGTGTTTCTAAATGGCTTATACTAAAATTCCTAGAAATTTTTCTTTTTCTGAAAATTTTTCTTTGACTCTGGAGTTTCCTTCCATTTAATCCCTGATTCTCTCTCTCTCTCTCTCTCTCTCTCTCTCTCTCTCTCTCTCTCTCTCTTCCATGCAGTAAAACAGAGCTGCAGGCAGTCAATTTCAAGTCAGTGGGCTGTGAAAAGCAGTTAGAATAATAGTTTATTGACCCTGAATGTGGCAGCTGGAACTGAGGGCAGGCAAGGCTCAGGCGGACCATAATCGTCACAATGGAGGTTTGATCTTCTTTGATCATTGCTGTGACCTTTAAGAGACAGGATGCTTGCAGGGAACTTGGTGAGCACCATCAGAGCCCCCGTGTCCAGGGGAAATGGCCCAGCCCAGAGAGGGCTTGGCCTGATTGGAAAGGAGACAGGTGACCAATGATGGAGAGTCTGTGTCTACACTCTTCCGTGCATGTGGACCCCACATCATCTGGGGGATCTGCAGGTCAGACTTCTGAAAATGTCTTGACTTCCATTGGGAATGCTGATCCCCAAATTCAATTATGTCAGACCCACACTGAAGCACTCCATTTTTCAGATCATCTTTGGCAACTGAGAGTTTGCTACTAAATACTAACTTTCCTTCTTCATTCACTCAGGTGACCATGGACTTTCTGATGGTAACATAATTATGAAATGAAAACAAAATTAATCTATTTTAATATTTCAATATTGTTAACAACTTGCAAGTGGAATTATAAGTAAAAAGTTGAAAAGTAAGGCTAAGAGAGAAACTCAAGGAGAAAGAAAGGAAGAAAAGAAGGAAGGAAGCAAGGAAAGTTAGAAGGAAGGGAGGGAGGGAGGAAGGAAGATTATATTTTGCATAATTTGTGAATTGAATGTATAAAAATTAAAAACAAGAATATATACCCATAAAATACTATACGTTTAATAAAGAAACTCAAAGTGTGCAAATTTTGGGCAAATTTTGTTGTGGTCTTTAGAAATTATTTCAAATAATAACATGTTACTTCATTGTATTTACAAATGATATCTTTACTTTTGTTGTCTTTAAGTTTACTCATTTGGTGATCCTTCCAAAATTTATATTGAAAGGGAATTTATATTGATAAACACTATGTAAATAATTTATTTTTGTTTTTGTAAGAAAGCACCAATATAACTAAGGGACATATAAGTTTCTTTGGCTATCTATAATCTGGAGTAGGGTGTAGTTTTTCTCTTGGGCTAGAGAAATAACCTCTGTGAATTACATGGAAACTGTGATTTTAGCCAAGCCATTTCCAATATTAGATAAAAGGGCACTTATGCCAGTTTAAAGGTGTTGTGAGCTCTGGGTGACATATATGAGAAGGGAGCATAAATTATGTCTTTTCATTTAATTTCTTTCCATTTAAAGCAGGGAAAGACCTGCTTTCCTGGTGAACAAGCTGGTCAGCTAAAAAAAAACAACAACATGTAAATAGAATTGATGGCTGTGACAGAAATAGAAAAATGGGGCCATGTATTCAAGTAGAACAGGATCTAGGTGAAGGGTGAGAACACAGACATGAAATAATATTTTGTTTTTCATAGTAACAATTCAGCAAGTGCACAAATTAAATTTGTATGAACTGAATGCCTAAGTGCTGACTGTCTGCTGAGGAAAAGTGTGAAGAGGCATTTCTGAAGGTTGACACCAGAGGCTGATAGATTCAGCTTCCCTTTTTCCAATTGTTTATGCATTTGTATGAGCCATCTGAGGTCTGTAACGCTGCTTGATTGTTCAGTTCAATTATTGCAAGAAGGGATTTCAGAAAAAACTAGTTTTGTCTGCTTTCCCTCTCTCACAAAGGATGCAATTGTTTCAACAAAAGCTGAGATTTGGTGGTAACCTCTCAGGCCTGAGCATCTGTTTAAGACCTAACAGCTTGGTGTTTTTATTGTTAACACTTTTCCAATAGTGCCTTTTGCTGGTTATTGTTAACGTTGTGTGTTTTTTTCACATTTTAAAACTAATAACCCTTGGTTAGGATATATCGGTTTCTGGTGTCTGATAATTATTTAAGAAATACTTTTGAAAAAAGACAAAGTGGAAGAGAAGGTAAAATGTAGAGGCCATATTACAGGGTTTACATTTACAAATTTTCCCTTAAAAAGCAATATTCTATTTTCCAGAAACCAGGTCAGGCAAGTTTTTATGCAAAAACTATGAAACAAGGTAAAACCGGATGAAAGATACTGCTAGAACCTTCATAATACTCTTCCTCAGAGAGGTAATTTGTTATGTGGATTTTAAATGTCTTTGGGATCATGGATTTGATTAAATGTAATCATGTTATGGAATCTTCCTACTAAGTGCTCAGCCAGAATGAACATGTACCAGGCAGAATAATGACTTATCCCATTTTCCCAATGTATCTGTGAGCCACTGCCCCTTAGTGCATTTTATTTCCATGTCTCAAGGAAAAGAGACAAAAAAACAATAAGATTGGGAAGTCATGTGAAATAGTGGAAGCAGCTGTTCTTATTTTTCTGAAAATGTGTACACCCTTCACGGTGATACAGATCAACTAGAATTCTATCTAGAGTTTCAATCTGGTATGTTGGGGCAGAGGTAGCAAATTCACGGCTATTCCCTGATACTTAGAGGACTCTACCATCCAGGCCATTCATTCTGGCACCCAATCCAAATATGCCCTTTGTGTTCTCAATTTCCTCAAGGTATATTTTGACTGTAATAATCTCCCAGCAGCTGATTGTTCTTCGGATAAAACCTAAATGTCTTTTACACTAGGAGCTCTTGATATTCCAAAATTAGCCCATTTTTGAGAGGCAGATCTCTTCTGCTTGCTATCTTTGGAGATACTATCTCTGTAACTTGAAGCAAGTCTCTTAACCTTTCCTGATTTCCCCATCTGTGAATCAGAGGTAATTATTCCTAACTTTAAGGAGCCATTGAGAAGATTAATTTGTTAATGTTTGTAAAGTACTTTAGATATGTAAAGTGCTAAGCATTATTAAATTCCATACAAATAAATTGCCATCTAGGCTCTAAAGGGACTAAACAATTGACTTTATTCTTGTGAGTTTATAATATTTTAGCAAATCTACAAAAAAGTGGGTTTTTTCCATCCAACATTTGTACAGAGATTATTATTGTTTGTAATATAGAACAAGCAAATCAACCTCTCCTCCCTACTCAAGTTAATAAAAACATAAAAGAAATGGCTGTCATTAGAAGCAAACTAAATGTCCTGGGGGAAAGTATCTCCCAATTTCAAACATTGCTGGCAATTCCCTCTTTGAGCAGTCTGCAGAAAACCTGTCAGAGAAGGCAAAGAGAAGAGTGAAGTCTATTAAGGAATTGGATGTGGATTAGACAATTCATGTTTAAACAAGAGAATAAATTTCTAATTGCATTGTTTCCTAGACTCTGTAACAATTTTCGTAAATAAGCATAACATATTTGCCCTCAAGCCCACTTCTTTAAGACACAGGGCTAGCCTCTGGAACTGGCTAGACTTTCTTCAGCCCCAGTGATACTCAGATCCTGGTTAATGAATATTCCTCTGACATAATCCCACCAGGTGGATGCATCAAGTTTAGCATTTGTATCATGCCTGAATCACTGGAGACTGACAAGATATTAGACTATATAGACCACTGGCTGCACTTGTGTATATCTCCTGGGCAAATGCAAGAACTTTGCATACTGACAGAGCACCCCCCAAATGATGATTCAGATGCAGGCATTTCCTGTATTTATGAAAGGGTGATATTCTTTAAGCAAACCCAGGCACACAAATACAGGGACTTCTGCTGGAGTGGTGCTGACTTATTCTGATTGATGGTGCTACCAGAAACCACTTTGCAGAGTTACAGCCTTGGATGACAACGATTATTGCACATATTACTGAGGCTGTATTTCCTGGAGCTATCCCTGCAGGATTTGAAGGATTTGAGAGAGAACAGTGTCTGTGTCTCCTGCACTGGGGGTTAGGAGGTACCATCAGGTTAAGGGCTCTGCCCTCCACATCCTCATCTTTCAAATGGGGAGAGTTATTCAAGCTATCGCCTGCCTTACAGGATGAGGCCAAAGTGATGGAATAAGCGTGTAGGTGTTGGCAGGTTTAGAAGCCTATGCCAGTGTAATTGATACTCTCAGAACCACTATTTTTGCTATGACCAAAGCATTCTGTCTGGATTAATAATGCCTTTGTCTCCATCATGCCATCCTCATCTGCTTGCTGTGCTTAGCAATTAGAAAAATACATATCTTCACAGAGAGTAAGTGAAGTTATAGCACTGAAATAAATACTTCTCAGTGGGCAAAAGAGACCCTTTGGTTTTGCTTTTGAATTTCATCAAAAGAGGTATTTCAAGGTAATATGCTCATTGTCTAATCTGTGCCCCTCTTGCTGCTGCACCTCATAACACCTGGGCTGCTGGGTGGCTTGTGGCAGGACAGAGTATAGTCGGGAGACTTGTGAGGGATCCATCCCACTCCGCCTTGCCTTCTCTTGGGGAGTCTTTACTCTCCTATTCCTATGGATGATCAAGAGAGCAAGGTAAGTAGATATGGTGGAGAAAAAAAAAAAGAATCTTCCTTCAGAAGGTGACTTTCAGGGTTGGTGAGATTTAATTTATTTCTCTGTGGCAACCATCAGGGACGGACATCTTTCATAGAGCTGGCTGGGCACATTTCTTGCATGCTGGTGGGATGGGGACATGTGCTGCTCTTCCTCAACCCCAGAAAAGTGAAATGTTGCCCAATGGGGAGCTCTTCATTACTTCTATGGAGGGATATGATGTAGCCAGATCGGTGTGAAAGTTTTAGAGACAGGAGAGGAGGAGGCTGCAAAGTAAAGACAGATGTTCCAGAATGCATTTTGCATCCCTTCACTCTGCACCCAGACACTAGGTTTCCTTTGCTCCATCCTTATGGTGTAATTTTCAAGATCAAGATAAGCATGAAGCATGTTGCCTGATCCCTCCTGTACAATTAGCAGTTTCAGGCTGTGCTCAGATGAATAGATCTGTGAGTGTGCTCGGACATTAATAAGGCTATGCATTCAAATAACCTTTATCTTCCAAGGAGCTCAGACTGTTATAAATGATGGAACATTGCCTTTTTTTCTGCTTCAGACACTTAGTGTTCTTATAAAACTTTGAATTTAAGGATTATCCTTCATGAAGCTAGCGTAACATTAGAAAAAACAGTAACAATGATAACAACAAATTATTGCAATGGAGGCTCAACAATACATACAGAAAAAAAAAAAATCAGAGAACTGGAGTTTCAATGCTGGGTTAGTCACTTAGTGTCTTGCTATGGTAGTTTCAGCCAAGCCCCTTAATCTTAGACACTCATTTTCATTACCTGTAAAATTGGGGTAAAAATATCTAACCTGCAGGGTTGTAGTAAGGAACAAGATGAGATAGCTACTTCATTGTGAAACATTATCCAAATATGAAATGATTATTATAACCATTTCTTGGAAGCCACTACATCCCTAAGGAGCAGTTTGCTTTTTATATAAATGTGCCAGAGGGAAACTAAGGCACAGATGGAAAATGTACTTTTTCCTACTGCAATCTATAAACTAACAACTCCCAAAACTATTAATGCAGACAAAGCTCCTGTGAGCTAAAAACTCCCACGTCAAGATGCCAGCTGAGTAACTTACAGGCACCCACCTCGGCATCCTTTATGAGTTTCTTTGCAAACTCGTTCCTCCTGCCCAGTTCCTTTTTCCACTTGTGGTACAGATTTCTGTGCCAGGAGCTGGCACCACATCCTGGCCTGCTCTTCTATACAGTGGATGGGACTGATTGCACCTCCTAAACCTTTCTCCCTAGGTCTCCTTGCTATCCAGACAACTGATATCTCAGTGAAGCCCCTTGTGTTTCTGCTAAAGGCAATAGGTTTGTAACTGCACTGCCTGCCTGTGGTCTTCTGTTCCTTACTCCTGAAATCATCTTCCACAATCTTGCCAGAGCTATATATGTAAAATGCAACATGAACCACATCCATCCTAAATGTAACCCATCCCCCACACCTGCTGCCATGGACCATAGAATAATCTCAAGCTTTTCAACCAAACAACTACATCTCATCAGTGCTACCTCTCAATGAAACCTGCAGCAACATCAAGTCAATTTCCTAAAAGCACTTTGCACTTACCATGTCTCTTTCATCGACATTCTGTTCTCCTTGCATAGAACCCCTTTCCTTCCTTTCTTCATCTTGAAAGCACCTCATCATCCTGTGATCTCAAGTACACCTCCACCAGCACATTACCGCTGTGTCACCCTGATGGAAGATGGGCCTCCCACTGTGCTCACAGGGCACCCTGTGGCACCTGTCACCTGTCATGATGACTTTAGTCTTACCTGATACATCTTTCTTCAAAGAATCTATTGACTGAGTTTAAGAAGTTTTAATGCTACCATTCATACAAGATTAGGTGCTGTGAGCCAAATGTTTTCAGTTCTATAGTAGATCTGTGTGTGAGTTTAGTCATACAATCACTCAACCAACTTTATTAAGTTGTTAAAGGTTTACTATGGGACAGATACTGAGTTATGTTCCAAATAACATAGGGGTTCTTGGTTAGGTTTCAGGGAATGTACTATGTAGTGTATAAATGGGGACACAAGCTTCCTTGGTAGTCCCCAGAAGCATTGAAAGTTCTGAAAATAGAGGACTACAGCAGTAGAAAAAGATTCTTACCAGTAGGGGTCACTGCAGCTAACCAGACACCCAGACACAGCTAGCATTGAGAGGCATTAGGAACTCTGTCTTGAATTAATAACATTCTAAACGTTTTCTATTTATATGTGAAAATTCACATTTCTTTGCCTTTTGGGACTAGACTAGATCTATTCATTCTCCTTTAATGGTTTTGTAAACACTGTGTCTTCTGTGACCTGCTCCCCTCCTCCCTCTCTCCCTGTGCCCATCTACTGCCTCTTACTATACAGCGTGAGGAGCAATTTTTATTTTGATTGTATTCATTTCCTATAAGAAGAGAGGCTGTGAGTGAATCGTACATCGGTTCAAATGACTTTCTGTTTTGAGAATGTTCCCAGAGGGGTGCAATTCTTTTAATTTATTTAATCTGATGTGCTTTTTCAGAATCACTCTCCTCTGCAAAACAGATGGGAGGGGACCACACCGCACTACCTCTCTCGCTCAGCTCCCCGTGGAGGCTGGGCTCTCCACATAAAGTGTGGGGGCCGTGTGTGGCTGTGTGGTGCCACAACACACTGGAAGAGTTCTACAGCATTGTGGGGTTCTTGACATCAGAGGGTTTGCTTTTCTCTTGGGCCTGCCTCTGTGGCCTGTTCCGTGTTTTGTTTGGACCAAGAAAAAAGGACACAGAATAGCACATGTCCTTAGGACTTAGATCCACAAGTGTGGCACATGAATGAGACCTTTTTTGGACATTAAATAAATCAACAGTTGAAGCAGGAGTGGGTGCAGGAGAACATGTAATAAATGCAGCCAATTTTATTCCCAGTCAAATGTGTTCTGAATAAACTCATCAACAGTCATGTAAGTCACCAGGAGCCAGGGCTTATGGGTCACACAGACCTGGGTTTGCATCCCAGCTGGCCACTTCCCAAGAATGTGAGTTAAGCAAACTGATGTGTTTGAGCCAGTTTCCTAGCATGTGATAAAGGAATGACAATAATATCCACATCACAGGATTGTTCTGAGAAGTTAATGGCTGGGAGTTCACAAAGTGCTCAGGCTCGTGTTGGGCACAGAGTAAGCACCCGAAAGTGGCAATGAGAGTAAATATTATTATTAACGGCGTAGAGTTAACACTATAGGGAAATCATTCTTTTCTTTCTTTTTCCAATTGACTGAATTTGGCTCATTCAATGAAAGCCTTGCTTTGGATACCTTAGACCCTTGGACCCACATCTGCTCTACCACATACATCTCCACACCATCACTGTTCTACCTGCATGACTAACAGACTTTTTTCCTGTCAGCTTTATAAGGCAGAGAC
Organism: Panthera tigris; assembly: GCF_018350195.1. Lineage (NCBI taxonomy): Eukaryota > Metazoa > Chordata > Mammalia > Carnivora > Felidae > Panthera > Panthera tigris. The sequence goes on from NC_056669.1 coordinate 28,251,400, forward strand.
TGAGTCACCAATGCCTCTATGCCTGTCTCTTTTCCTCTCATGTTTAGTCAGGGTTCTGTCCTAGAGAAGTGGCCCCATGAATGCTCACAAAAAGAAAGCCAGGTAAGCTGTCCTATGACCACCTACTCCTTGGTTTGTTTACTTAAGTTCCTACTTAGGTGATCTTAGGTGACAAGCCATTAATTAGGCACCTGCTTATACATGACAGAAAAAAAGGCAACAATTAATTATCTTATGTTCCCAATTCTCCCTAAATTTACCTTTCAAAATATCTATCTTGCGTATCTTTTTGCGAGAAACACCTTTTTCTTTTATTCATGAGACTAGATGTTGCCAGCTTTGTCCAGGGCTGTTATACATGGTTGTTCAAGGAGGACAATCTATACATCTGTGTGTGGTGGCCCTGAATCTCACTCAGTGTCTACTTAGAGAGAGACCCCTAGGACATTACATTAAGTCACATGCACATTGCCACATACTAGTATATTTTTACCATCTTTATTTTTACTGTCAGGAAAAATGTTACTCTGGCAACAAGATTATCACCTCCTTCCCTGTAGGTTGCCACTCTAGTCTTCTGTACAAGTTACCATGAAGTTACAGTTTGTTGGTACCTCCATCAGCTCAAGGCAGAGACCCAGTAGCCTCCCAGCCCTCCCTTCCTGCAGTCTTATCACCTGAGTTGTCACCAAATCCGGTTGATTTCCTCTTGAGGATTTATGGTGAACTCTTCAATTTCCACTCTCTCTACTAAGGTCCACACCTCAGCCATCTGCTTCAACTACAGCAATAGCCACTGGCTGGCATCTCATGCCTCGTTCTCCAGAGTCTCATTCAAATCCTTCCCATCACTGGGGTCTAGGTGAGATTTGGAAAGCATGTATTCTTATGCTCCTCTCCTTCCCTACCAGTGAATTTCCGTTCCACTTAGGACCACAGCCTGACTGATTTCCACGATCTGGAGAGCTCTCTTCCTGTGATCTGTGCCATCCTCCATATTCTCTTCATGTGCCACTCCCCGCTGCCTCTGTGTTGTCAACCACAGGGGCCTTCTTTTAGTCCTTTCTATCCCAAGGTCTTCAAACGTATCCTGCTCTCCATCCAGAAAATTCCCCAGCTCCCCCTTCACTGCCTCCTTAAGTCCTACTCACCCTTCAGAGTGTGTCACATGTTCTTCCAGAGGCTTCATCTCTCACCTTTAGTCTAAGTTGAGTGGCTTCTATTATTCTCTCTTACCACACGAGTTATTTATACTTCTATTAATACTTATTACCATGTGTAGATATATATTCATGAATTTTTGCTTAACACCTGCTCACAGACTACATCATCAGCTCCAATGCGCAAGGATCATGTCTTTTGTTGTTACCATTTTACACTCACTACCTATAGTGCAGTACTTGGTAAAAAAAAAAAAGTAAATGTTCGAAAATTTGCTTAATGAATGGAGAAACAAAGGTTAATTTTATTTTTCTGAGTATTTATTTTTTATTTTTTAATGTTTATTTATTTTGAGAGAGAGAAAGAGAGAGAGAGAGAGAGTGGCAGAGGGGCTGAGGGACAGGGAGACACAGAATGTGAAGCAGGCTCCAGGCTCTGAGCTGTCAGCACAGAGTCCAATGCAGGTCTCGAACTCACCAACCATAAGATCATGACCTGTGCCGAAGCCGGACACCCAACCGACTGAGCCACCCAGGCACCCCTATTTTTATGAGTATTTTAAAACTCAATTGATCTCAGGTAAATGCATACCAAAACCACTATGAGATACCACTTCACACCTATTATAGTGACTAATAATTAAAAAAAAAAAATAAAGCTGACCATAAGTAGGTGTTGGCCAAGATGTGAAGCAGCTGGAACTGTCAAACCCTGATGGTAGGAATGTAGAAGACTTCGAACTACTTTGAAAAATATCATGCCAATTCCTCATAAAGTTACACATATATCTAGCATATGACGCTGTCATTTCACCCTTTGGTATTTATCTGAGAGAAATAAAGTGATATGTTTATGCAAAGACATGTACACAAATGTTAATGGTGGCTTTATTTATATTATTCAAATCTGGAAACAAATCCATGTCCACTAATGGATGAATGGATAAACACATTATGATAAATCCATATTATGGAATACAACCCAACAATAAATAAGAATGAACTATTAATAAAGGCAACTATATGGATGAATCTCAAACGATTATGCTGAGCCAAAGAAGGTAGATACGGAAGAGCACAGATGGTTGAACTCTATGATTCCATTTATGTAAAATTATAGGAAAAGAAGATTAGTTAATCTATAATGATAGAAAGCTGAGAAATGTCAATCTAGAGCTGGAGGGTCATGGAGTTGATTGCTAAGGATGTGAGGTAACTTCCTGGGGTGATGAAAACATTCCCTATCTTAATTGGAGTGGAGGTTACACAGATGTATACAGTGAGCAAAACCCATTGAACCAGGTGTTCGTAAATGGATACATTTGATTATATGTATGCATATGCATGTATAATGCCTTGATAAAGTTGGGCTAAAAGCTCAGTTGGGCACATCAGGGAACATCTTTTTTAAATGGTTGTATATAGAGGTTTCACTCTTGGCCCAGGGGAAATCCTAGTAAGCCCAGAGACTTGAGACTGGCAATGATGACAGAGGAGAAAGCAATTAAGTTTTCTTTGATCATATTTTCAGTTTGTCACTGCAAAGTGAAGCTGGGGGCTCAAGGCATTAAACTACAGATACATTACATTTAGGGTTGCCAAAAAAAAAATACAGGATGACCAGCTAAGTTTCAGTTTATGACAAATGATATATAAATTTAGTATAAGTACATCCCATGCAATATTTGGGACATACTTATGATAAAAATATATATTTGTTTGTCATCTGTAATTCAAATTTAACAAGGTATCCTGTATTTTTATTTTCCAAACCTAGCACCTCTTCCAGCATACTGTATTATCACCAAAATGTTTGAATGCGTATATGGCAAGATTATCTTTTGAACATATTTTGCATTTTATGATGCCACACACATGGAAAATTGGAATCAATACTAGGTTGCGAAAATAATGTGGATTTTGTAGTGAGTCAGACCTTGATTCTAATCCCAACTTTGCTTCCTAACTCATTTTGAGAGTTTGGCCAAGCTGTTTAACATCTCTGCAAAATGAGGATAGTAACATCTCACTCAGTTTTATTGGAGGAGTGGTGATAGAAGAATTAGGTGTTTGGCATTCCTAATCCAGATGACACTTTCCTTGCTCTTTGCTGCCCTGTTTTGGTCTGTAGAGGTCAGCGTCTTGACTTTCAGGAACACTAGCACTGTGGTGTCTGAATCTGAGGCAAGAACAGCAAGTTGTTGGCAGTCAGTATATGTCTACAAAGGATGCTGGGTTGTCATCTTGATTATCAGCACCACTCTCCCACACTCTCTGTGTTTGTGATGAGGTAGGTGTTGTAGCAGTGGTGGTAGGGAAGAAAATGAGATGTCCTTTTCACAGTCTGCTAATGCTTTTTGAGAGGAGGAAGGAGGTGTGGAGTTGAAAAGAAACAGGGAGAGGTCTTGATTTACTCTGAAGAAATGGGGGGTACCTCATATTAAAGAATTGCTACAATAGGGGATTATTTTATTGTAGGAAGAGAAGAGGAAAGGCTGTTCAGGGGGGATAGTGAAAACTGCTTACTCCCCTTACTTACTTTACCTGACAGTAACACATAGACCTGAAGGCACTCAGTGAAATTTATGGCCAGTAAATTCCCAGCCATTAAAAGGAAATACTTCTTTATCTACTATGCAGTTGACTGCTGGGGGGGGGGTCATTCAAGCAGAACCAGGGGCTATGTTTAAAAAGGGGACCTGGCAATTTTATGATCCATAAAATCTTGGCTGGTAATGCAGCTTGGAGTGGGGAAATGGAATGCCATCTGGGAGCCCAGAGTGAAAGCTGTTGCCTTCAGTAAGAGCAGGGTCACTTCTCCTAGTTCAGTATAACCTCAAACCCCAGCTCTTGGTTCTGGGAACATCATATCTTTCTTTGATCCTTCACTCCTAGACCTGGGAGACTTCCTTTGTTGTTCATCTACAGGATGCTTCATCATCTTCTCTTTCCCTTTTCCAACAACTGCAACTAGTTCCCAGTATGAAATTCCTTCTCTTGGAGTTCTGCTGTATATGCACTCTGCCTGACTGGCCCCTGTCTGATGCACCTGGATATGCCATTTTCCCTGGGTATTTCTGCCTGTCACACACCATCTTTTTTTAAAATTGTTTTTAATGTTTATTTATTTATTTTGAGAGAAAGAGAAAGCACCAGCAGGGAAGGGGCAGTGGGATAGGAAAGAGCAAGTCTTAAGTAGGCTCCACACTCAGTGCAAAGCCTGATACGGGGCATGATCCCTCAACTATGAGACCATGACCTGAGCTGAAATCAACAGTCAGATGCTTAACCGAGTGAGCCACCTAGGCACCCCTGTCACAAACCATCTTAATGGGATGGATACATTAACAGTTATCAGTGTAGCTTCACAGTCAAAGGGAAACCTGAACTGAAGGAGACTTGGGTACTAACTCTCTTCCTGCTCTTCTAGTACTCATTTTGAGGGATGTTCTAGCTCCATAGTCAATGCTGCGTGACAGGAGATAGTCCCTTTCACTCAGGGGAGATGGAAGCAAGGCCAGGACCTGATGTTCTATACTTCCACTTGTGTGGCTTCAAGTGAAATCACTATGCAGTTATTGTTATTATGCTTGATGTGCTTGCTTAGGAGGAAGTTGTCCCTAAGGTATTCAAGTACAACAGGGATTCAAAGTCATTTAATTATGTTACAGAGGAACTTAATCAGAGCAAGGGCAGTTGGACAAAAATTAGTGAAAATGTGCCCAAGTTGAGAAAAGAAACCCACACTAACATTAGAATGGAGAGAATATTTTTTAAAACACTGTCACTAAAAGTATATTCTAGGAGTGAAATGTAGGTAAAGGATTTAATGTTTGTTACTACTCTACTAGCTTCAAATTTTAAACAGAACTTCCCTGAATAGTTTTGGGGTCTAAATGATTCATATTTTCAAGAACCCCCAGCTGGTCACTGGACGTTGCAGGAGTCTGCTGAGAGCAAGTTGCCTTACTTAAGCAATAGCAGGAAAGCCCAAGATTTTAAATCCTATGTAGACTATTTTATACAGTTTTACATTGTTCTATCTGAATGGACAAGAATAAGCTCCATCTAAATACAGAGTTACAAATAGTGCCATTCTTTACAAGTTCATCTTTGAAAGCAACTTCTTAATCCAACTCAGTCTTTTTTTCCCACTAGCTAGTTGTAGTAAACTCTGATGATGTGGGCTTGTAACATAGGCATGCTTCATTTCTGGCCATTTGCAGGAAATTGAATTTTATTTACATTTGAAAAAATTGAGTCGCACTTCACATTCACTACAAAATACTGTCTTTGAAGCAACATCCCCAGAGTTCTTTTAACATTTTTTAAACATTTATTCATTTTTGAGAGACAGAGACAGAGCATGAGCGGGGGAGGGGCAGAGAGCAAGGGAGACCGAGAATCTGAAGCAGGTTCTAGGCTCTGAGATGGCAGCACAGAGCCCAGCGTGGGGTTCAAACTCACGAAATACGAGATCATGACCAGAGCCAAAGTTGGACACTCAACTGACTGAGCCACCCAGGCACCCCACCCCCACCCTCCCCCTCCCTGCCCCCCACCACAGAGCTCTTTTAAAGAGAGAGACAGAGAGACAGAGATTGAGAGTCTTTACCATTTTAGTACCTTGGAATTTTCTGAATCATATTGTCTTAAAACATCTATTTGCCTAGATAAGTCCTAATCGAGGCAGTGACCATTGGAAGATAAGTGGATCACCCATCTTCATTGACATAAGGAGCAAACTTCATAAGTTCAGACATTGCATTTTTGAAAAGTTTAGTTGAAGATAATACAATGAGAAGAGCAAGGCTGTACCCATATCCTATTGTTTGGAATGCATTTTTTGAAAACCTTCACACCTTTATGATTCTACTTGGAACACAGCAGCCATAGCAAGAAAGTTCACAGCTGCACTATTCGGGTACAAAGAAGAGGATTGGAAGCAACAATTTTTCTCTGCTCTTTATTCCCTGGTACTGTTCATCGGCATATTTATAAGTTCTCTAAAAAATGCTTCAGGCTTTTTAGGGAATGAGAAAATAATTCCATCTTCATGGTTCCAAATAAAGTATTCCTGGGGCTGCAAAACCAATACTGTATAGGCTAAGATTGCCTGGCATTCTGGAACCTGAGAGCAAACAGAAGACAGTATTCAATAGACACAACTTTGCAGATTTCATTCAAATATGCATTGGAACATGGACATTTTCACTGGTTTACCAACTTTTCTTTCTTTACCCCCTTTCCCTGGCTCTTATCCCTTCCTCCTTTTATCTCTAACTTATTTGTTTGAAGAACACATACTGATATATTTAACAACAATTCTATTTGCCTATAGGAACAAATTCACAACCATATAAAAATGGTAAGAGATTAAAGAGAAAGATTGTTCTTCCATTATAGGCCAGTTGCCTAAACATATTTAAAATCTTTCTCATGATGTTAATCCTTGGCCTTGTTAGAGCTTATTTTCATAGATGTTACCAAACTTTACAGAAAAGAATATACTTCATCCAGATCACTAAATTACCTTCCTGAAATTGATTAGAGAGGGAGCAAAAATCCACTGCAACCTTGATCCCAAATGGATTTCTCTCTCCATGAAAGTGTCCAGGTTTCATTTTGAGTTTTAGTGGGCTTTTTTTTTTTTTTTTTTTTTAGGTATTCTTTATAGGAGGGAGAGGGTGATGTCGGAGTGTTAATGAAAAAACTAAATAACTCTCTGAACATGAACCCATCATCTGAACAACAGAAGCTAATTTTGAATTATTAAAGGAGGCTGGATCACAACTCACCACTGAGAAACAGAGGGAGGGAAAACGCTGTTTGGGAAGTCCAATTATTTCTGAACCAGAGACAGTCTTATTAAGTTGGGCAGAAAATTAATTAGGCTAATTAGAAAACCTCATTGGAATTCAGCAAGGAGTTATGAGAGGAAAATGACAACCCTGGATGTGGTAGTTGAGGGAGAAGGTTCTGGGGGAGAGTGAAATGAGTTTTTCAGGAAGCAATTGGAGGGTGATTCACGCACATCGCGGTTGATCATTGGGTCACTTCAGAAGGAAGCAGCAGCGTTTTTATAGACTTCTGTTCCCAGTTGTGGGTCTTCACTGAGTATTAAAAATGATGTCTTGTGTATGTTATAAGGGGGAAAAAAGAGAAAAAAACCCTAAGATTTATTCTGAGGCTTCAGGGGGATTTTATATTTATTTTGGTATTTCCGATATGCTGGTTCATCAGCATGGCGCATTGTTAAAAAGTGCTGGGTGGGTGTTTTTTTATCTTCACGGATTTATGGAGTCCTTAAAACATCTGTTCCGTTCTGATTCCCTCGCTCAGTACAAAGACGTTAGTCAGGGGAAGTGTCTAACATTGCACTGTTTCAATGCACTGACGTTGGCAACAGCTAATAGAGATAACCCTGATGAAAGAATCAGTGGTGTCTGGGGGCTGGGAAGCAAGGGCCAGGGGATGCCATATACAGGAAAAAGTTTATGGAAACTGGGCCACGAAATGGGACTTGGTGCCATAGACACTGAGACTTTGAAGTGAGGCAAGAGGAACCCCAGGAATAGGGCACATGGGATGTTGTGTAGGCTGAGAAAACCTGCTTCCAGGTCATTGTGATGATGGAAAATAACTTCCATGTGTCTTCTAATGCCTTATTACAGTACCCTCCTCCTCAATGGGACCCTCCCAGGAGAGGAGGCACCATCCTAGCTCCTAGGGAAAATTCTCACTTCTGTTGTTGTTTCCTGAGGGAGCAAGGTTCAACCCATCCCAACTCATCAGGATGGAGGGAATCTCAAAGAGGAGACATTCTCCACATGGAATGGGGGGTAGGACAGAAGTCTTGATGAAACAGATGTTACCATAGATCAGAAATTCCTTAAAATAGACACGATGGAGGGAACAGAACAGAACGCATATTTCATATGCGTCAGAGGCATTGTCTGCATTTACCCCCCTGCTCCTCACAGTGGTGCAACTTAGTAAGTATTGCTAGTCACATTATACAGGTAAGGCAACTGAGATCCAGGCATTGAAATCAGGTAGGATCCACACCTAATAAAAAAAGGAAGCTGAAATTCAAACTCAGGTCTTATATGGACTGAATGTTTATGTCCACCCAAATTTATGTGGTAAAGCCCTCATCTCCACTGTAATGGTTTTGGAGATGGGACCTTTGACATGCAATTAGAGTTAGATGAGGCAATGAGGGTGGGGCCTTCATGATGGGATTCATAGCTTTTTGGGAAGAGATAGAGAGGGAGAGAAGAAATTTCTCTCTCTCCACGTCAGGGAGGACAGGACAGGCAAGGACACAGTGAGAAGACAGCCTTCTGCAAGTCAGAAAGGGAGCTCTCCCCAGAACCCGACCATGGTGGCATCCTTATCGAGGACTCTGGCTTCCAGAACTTGAATGAATGAATGCCCATTGTTTAAGTTGCCCAAGGTATGGTGTTCATCATGACAGTTTGAGCTAACTAATATAACAGGTTTGTTTACTTTTGAAGTCCCAAGACTTTCAGCAGCCCCACAGTGCTTCCAAGAGCCCCTTGGTAGTCGCTGAGAAAACCAAACATGCTTTACATAGGTTCCCATGTGGCTCAGGATAACAACAGTAGCTCCTTAAGCCCTTGTATAAGTTCCTATAGTCCCAGGATAATGAAAACTTACCCTGCTTGCCTAGAGAAGTCCCTACTTTCACCTTCCTCTGGGGAAGGGTACAGAGGATCTTAATCACAGGATTTCAAGGTGAGATTTTGGGGGAAAGGAACAAAGTGATACCAAAGGGTCTGAATTGTGAGTGTCCTTCATCACTGCAGCTCACAAACACAGACAGATGGGCGGCATAGTCTCCCTGTAGGCCAGGGGCAAGTCAGGGCTGCATGTTGGAAAATTACAACCTGAATTTGTGGGGCTGACATTGGGCAGTCCACTTACACTCCCCCAGGCCCAGCAGGTGCGGTGGCCTCTTGCCCCTTCCTTGGCATGGTCCTCTTCTGAGGCTGTCCTTTTCCCATCACTGAGTTTGCCTGTCAAGCTGAGCCAAGTAATGAGACAGGAGTCAATTAGTTCTCCCCAATAGACTGCTCCCATGTCTATTCCCAGACTCCCAGGTGACCCCATTATGATAATGGCCCAACCTGGCTGCTCTCAGAACAGGCCTGCTCTCAGAACAGGAGAAGTGAGAGCCTCCTTGAAATGCGAATTACAGAGAGGCTGGCAGACTACAGCTCTGTTCCCTGCTGGCTCTGGACAGGAGCCTTCTGCCTCCCCATTGTCACTGCTGAGCAATGCCATGTGCTTATTCATACCACATGCTGCTGGCATTCCAGGAACATCCCATCGTGCCATTCATTCCAACAATGGGCTCGATCTGCTGACACCCAGGGAGACAGGTGGATTCAGAGCAAAAAATGTGTTGCTATACACTGGCATCCCGATCTGAACTCAGTCTTTAGAGCAGGTGCCCAGCTTTTATATCCTCAGCTATGTGATATTGTTCTTCACTCTGGACCTTGATAAATACACCGCTTTTAGAAAACTGAGGCAGCCTGACTGCAAAACTTTGGGATAAAAAGATTAGCAAGTCAGTCAGCATCTGGTATTTGATTTAACATCTTAGTCTTCTCAAATATTTGAGTCTGGTAACATTGTGATAACACAACCAAAGCAACATCATGATATGGGGATTATGTGCTTCAACAATCTCAAATAATTTTCAAAAGAGTATCATCCTCGGCCTCTGGCAAGCTTCCCATCCCATGTGCACGCACTAGTCATTGAGTCAACGCAGGTAGCTGAAGAGTAGTTATGTAATATTTAGCCAGGACTAAAGCTAAATTTTTAGATAATTTAAAACCTAGAGATTAAATGTGTGTCATATGTGTTAGACTGTGCAGCTAAGGGTATTATACTATCCATGTGATTTATAGCTTTAGACAAAATACTTTGTGCACTGGGGTTGATAAAATCCACCCACATGTCTGAATCTAGAATGGGAAGCTGAAGAGTCTTCACAAGACAAACCCCAGAGGTCCCCATGCTGGGCCCATGTTGCTTTGTTTCTCTTCCATTCTGTAGGCTGCTTTATATAGTCCATGTCCCTGTAGTTCTAGGATAATTTATTATTTAATTATGTAACCATTACATAATTTTTAATCTTCATCCTTCAGTGTTTCTATTGTTGTTAATGTGACTGCTATGGAGGCACGTAAGTTTTATTTATTGTTTCCATTGTACAGCAATAATTATGTAACTCTGCAATTCCACAACTATTATTTCTATTTGTTTAATTACATAACTATAACGATATTAAACCTCTAAAACATTTGGTGATAGATTTATGCAGAAGATGCTAGGAGACAGCAATAATAATGATATATCAGAGTAATAATAAAACTAAATAATAGTATTAATATTAATATTAATGGCAATAATGTAATAAGCAGCAACATTACCATTTGCTTTTCCTTCATGCTGTATTTGGTCTCTTTAATGGGTTCCTTCCCAAATCTCTGTGGTTAATTAGCTATATAACATTTGGTACTCAGCAGTGGGTACAACCTCATTTCCAGACTTTACCTGGCAAGGCTGTGCTTTATAGAATACCAGATGGAACGGGTCTGTTCTGTCCTTTTTTATAAGCCTTGGAGTGGGCAGATTTCTTTCTTCCCTGTGTTACCTGGGGACCATCCATAGATAGGATACCCTGTGCTGAGAGACACAGATGCTACAGAATCCTAAGAACCTGAGATATGTTTGGAATGCAGGTGTGTGCTGTAGATGCACCGTTTTGGTGGAAAGATCATGGGGTTTGGAAAGAGACAGATCTGGATTGAATTCTGGCTCTGCCACTAACTAGGTGACCTTGAGCAAGTTAGCTAGTTCCTTTGGACCACAATTTCCTCATATATAAGATGAAGATAATAATATCTACACAGGAAGACTGCATGTGAATGAAATAAAACAATGGGTGCCTATGACTAGGCCTGTGGTTGATGACTGTTGATAGCTATTGTTTTGGAGCAATTAGTCATTGAGATGAAGAGGGAGAACACACCTTGAAGCTGCTTCTTTCTATGACTCACCTTGTTTTTGCCTTCTCCCCTCATGACCAGGAGTTCCCTCCCTTCCTGATCCCCAAAAGTCACCAAAACAGTTAAAGAGGTAACATGTAGCCAGCGATCACTGCACACCACTTCCTTTTCATTCATTATCTGATTAATCATCATAGCCACCCTAAAACATAAGGGCAATTATTATCTCTGAGTTGAGGAAATCAAGACACAGACAGGTTAAGAAATGTGTCCAAGTCTCCCCAGTTCATTGGTAGTGAGCCCAGCCAGTGTATCTCCACAGCAGGTGTTCTTAAGCTACACTCTGTATTCCTTCCAGGTGCATAACCCAGCAGCTGCATAAAGAAGAAACCATATGAGCACCTCCTCCCTCTAGGGAACCAACTTTCTCCTTCCCCCTTTCCACCACCCCAGTCCATTCTCTGCAAAGCAGTTTATCTAATAATCTGAGAATGCAAATCAGTGCCATTATCGCTACTTTTAGACCCTCCAAAGACTTTGTTACTCTCAACCTCTTCCCAGGGCCTAAATACAAATATCTGTATGATTTGACCTCATCTCTTCCTATTCGCCAGACCCCTGGCCTTCTCTGACTCTGCCATGCTCCACCTCCATTTCTCTCAGGCAATTGCATTCAGTTTCCTATGCCTGTAATGCTTTCTATCTTCTCATCCTATACATCTCCACTTACATAATTTTCACCCAAAGCTTTACCTAAATTAACCTTGGCCCCATGTCCTGATATTCATTAATAAACATCTTATATGTTTCATGTATAACAGGTACTATCCTGCACTTCTTTAAATTTTCTGATCATTCATTTTTTGCAGTGTGTCCTCCACTAAGGTGTAAACTTTATGAATCCAGGCCCTGTGTCTTACTTGTTCACAATCCTACCTCTAGACATAGCTCAGGACCTTGAAATCAGTAAACATTTGCTTATGGGAAAGAATGACTGTCTGTCTTTGTGTGGCCATATATGCCTTTGGGGGTTCAAATAGTTCATATACAATGGGAAGAAAAGGATATTGAGTTTTCTCATGAGGAATATTAGTGAACATCCAAGATGTGATATAGCACCCATATTCAGAAGTTTAGACATGGGTGAGAGTATGTTTATGGCTCTGGAACTGGGAGTATAGTAAGGCAATAATGTGTTCAGCTGGGGAAGAGTGCATCAGAGAAAGGCAGCTGAATCAGACACATGTGACAAGTAGAGGGGGAGAGTCCTGTCTTGTTCCATAAATGTGAGGAAATTCAGGGTTGTTGTTCCAAATTGACATCTGACTCAGAACTCTGGTACTCAGAGCAACTACCCTTCCAGAGGGCACATGGCAGTCCTCCATTCTGCCAAGAGTATCTCTTGTTTCTACAGTTACCACCAAAGAACCTACATTATTCCACCTGTCTTCTAATTATTATTATTTTATTGAAGCATCTTCCTTCCTTGGCTTATATACATGTGTGATCTTAAAAATATGTTATGTTGTTTAAAGCAATGTGGTCTTTCTCCTTTCCATCGACTATTTTCCTTTTCAATCACATGCTTTTCATTCCTATACATCACATTTCAGTCACTGCCACATGAAACATGGAGCATAAATATTCAGATACAGCCCTTTTTATCATCTTTATAATTCCCATTTCTCTGTCCAATTCCCCAATTCCCCAAGGGATATTCCTCTCCCTTTTTCCAGTGGCTTTGTTACCATTACACTGTCTTCCTCAATAGTCATCACCCATATTTATTTTATTTTTAAATTACTAACTAATGTGATTAAGTTGGAATTACTTTATTGTGTGTCATCACTCTATATGTATTTTATTTTGTGCTGAGAACTATAAGCAAGGCAATAAATATCATGTAAGGGTTAACAATTCAACGTCCAGAATCAATTGGCCTGGGCTCCTAATCTCAGTTCAAAGGCAAATTGCTTAACTTTTTAGGGGCCTTGGTTCCATCATCTCCAAAAAGTGTTCAACAATCTGACCTCATGAGCTTGTTGTAAGAATTAAACAAGGTAATCCAAATAAAGTGCTTAGTACCTTAATACCTGAATAATAATAATAATAATAATAATAATTATTATTATTATTATTTATTATATGCTTGTAATGAAATAGTTTATGGTTCTAAAAGCACCAGGAGAGAGTAAATCATGATTCCCAATCTATGGGAGCCCCCCTAGGGCAGTGTAGACTAAATAAATAATGTGACCTAGATATTTTTTGTATTATTTTTGAAAGGGTGAAGTTTTTGTTATATTTAAAAATATAGCTCATTTAAATGCTATTGACTTAATCAAATCAATGTAAATCTTCACAGAGGACTTGGAGGGTTTTGATAAGGTCTTGATATCTCAAAAGGTTGTTAAACATTGGTATAAGTTGCCCAGTACAAAGACCGGGCATATGTCACATTCTCCAAGCAGTTCCCTATGACAGCAACATATAATTAAGCATTTAATGGCATCTTTTCTGTTGATGATCTTCTTATCTCACAGAAACTCCCTCCTAAATTTTCCTATATTTAACATTTCACACCTATTTCTGAATTCCCAGTACTTCTTCCCCATTCCATCAATTCATATTTTATTCTCCATTTATTTGATATTTTTAGTTTTATAAAGTAAAAAGTTTTCTACTGAAACTATTCTTTCAATTAGGAAGAAAAGCACTCAAACCCTCTTCAAGCTTTATGCTTCTGTGAAAATGTTAGCAGAGAAACTCCAATGTGAAAACAAGACAAGAAAGGAGGTAAGAAAGAAGGAAAGCGAAGCAAATTAAAGAACAAAGAAGAAAAAAGAATGTTCACCAGTAACTAGCTTTTGGTTTCTCTAAAGCATTTATGTTTTTTTTTTCCCTATGGGATCAAAATATGTTGAGTTCATTAATTATAGATATTTGAATAATGGAGTCCTATAGGGGCTCTACAACCCTGCCTGTGGAGAAAATTTTACTGACTTTTTTTTTTTTTTCAAATAAAGCAACAGAGATTCAGACCATTGGTGAGAAGTGAAAATTTTCAAGGTGACAGCTAGTGACTAGAATCAAGGCTGTGGGCTACAAGTGCTGTGTTTTTTTCTACCTGACCATGAGGGAAGGCTGGGGGATAGGAACATCAATCACATCTCTGCCTTGCATATTCTGAACCAATTGAGAAACAATGTAAGAAGGCAGATGTCCATCCAGTCCAGGCAGACTTGCAATCCAACCTCAGATCTCTTACTAATCAATGGGCTGTTCATGGCATGGTGAAGGCAGATGATACATCCCAGGGTACTAGTCCAGCCAGAGTGCACATGCTCAGAAATTTTCCCAGGCTGATTAGACAGATAGATCTCTCCTCCTCTCAGGGGAAGTGAGGAGGGAGGATGTTGCAGAAGTGTGATTGCACTCATGTTTTTTCATGTTACAGAAATAAGAGGATGAGACATGGTTTGAATAGCCCATGTTGTTATTTTGTCTGTTCATTTGTTTTTAATTAAATCATTTACCCAGCTAAGCAGTCACCAGATAGGCCCCGCCCCCTAACAGGGGAGACCAGAGACCTGATGGCTGGTGCTGAGCAGGCTCAAACTATTGTTTCCCTCCTCCTTTTCTTTTTTTTCATTTTTCTTTTTTTAATGTTTGTTTTTATTTTTAAGAGAGAGAGAGAGCATGAGGAGGGGAGGGCAGAGAAAGAGAGGGAGAGACAGAATCCTAAGCAGGCTCCAGGCTCTGAGCTAGCTGAATGGAGCTTGATGAGGGACTTGAACTCACAAACCATGAGATCATGACCCTAGTGAAGTCTGATGCTTAACTGACTGAGCCATCCAGGAGCCCCTCCCTCCTCCTTTTCTACTTAAGGTGGAGAACCTAGATTTTAAGGTTCTCCTTAAAGGTTCTCCTTTCGGAATATGAGGGGATGTACTTGTAGACCCAGCCCATTTTTAGAGATGTGAACTTGTCAACACAGAAGGGATTATCTTCCATTGGTAGTAGAAGTGCTAAGTTACAAAAGGTAAAACATTAGGTCTAAGGCTTCCCAGGACAGTCAGTGTAACTTTCTCTGCATGAGTTCTTAGGCAAGTCTGATTGGAATTAGGTGTTTACTTTGTAGGTTCCGGGCTGTGGCCATTTCTGAGCCCTGGCTCTGTAAGTCATGAGATTTTCCTAGTAAGAAACGTCTGCTAAATTAAATCAATAGCCTGTGGGTGGAAATAATAGCTTCCACATGCAGGAATCTCAAATTTCTGAGCTTCATGAAACAGAATTGGAGCTTCCTGAAGTCTCCTGTTCATTGTTTCTTTTCCAGTGCTTTGCCATTGATCCCTGGGACGATTGGGAACACTGGCCCTTCACAACTTTGCTCTGCAATCTCACGGTCAGTATGATGAGTATCACTGCCTGCTGCCTCATTTTCCTCAGCCAATGTTTCTTGAGCCAGGGTTAAGTCAGAAAGGACTGTCATTGAAGAGACACCATTTGTGTCCATAGGTTTATGTGGGTGGTGTCGTTGTTCTTTCTGCTGTTGTTCTGTGTTCTGGACTCTGATTTTTGTGGATGCTCAGATTGGGATGATGCTTCCTTTCACATTTTTTGTAGCACTGGTGACTCACATGAAAAGGTCTTCTAAAGAATATGCCAGGCAAAAAAGAGAGCCCACCAGTCTGGATGAACTGGAAAAATCTAGCAATTCCAACTCTAAAACTTATAAAACAGAACCAGTAATAAAAAATGTATTTCTTGATAAAAGGTATCTTAGAAATTTTCAAAATGCTGCATCTATCTCACTTAAAGCTTTTATCAACTATGTTACTCCTATTTATGATTACAGGAAAATGTAGTCTGACCCTTATGTGATTCTGTATCTATACTGCAGCACATGAAAGACTCAGGGTTCAAGCTTTGAGCAGCATCCAGTACATAGATGACAAGGTTAGAAATTCAGACACCAAGATGCCAAGGCTTCATCATTATTGCTCCATAATCTGTCTAGGCTAAGACTACAATCTACCCAGGTATATGAGTCAGCACTGACTGGGACATGTTCTGGGCCTTTATCATCACCATCACCCATTTAATCCTGGTAGCAGTTTAAAGTGAAGTTTTTAGGCCTCCTTTGGTCCCAAGTCCATGCTCTTCCATAATTTCCTTGTAATTCAGTATGAAATATCAGTGTTTTCAAGAAAGGGGGACTCCTTGTTCTGCTGGATTGATGTAGTGGGCAACCTGGGCTCTTCAAGTGTTCAATGAAGCTTTTCTATGAAGGTGACTGTCCCAGATGCAGCCATCTCCAGCACCATCTGCACACTACTTGGGCTCAGAGGTGCTCTTCCTTGCTCTAAACCTGGGTAATGCCATCTTCTCTCTAGCCCCACTTCTGTCCCCGGGGAAGTGCCTTAAAACTTGGACTGGGGGAGAATATGAACCCTGCACTTCTAACAGAATCATGTTGTTTCTCTTTGACTTTAAGAATGTCAGAAAAAAAATTTGAGAATTCTGTTGGTAGTGGTGTAACATAGTGTATGCTTTATTGAGCAGTCCACAGTGAAACATGAGGGCTGAA
The DNA here is from genome assembly GCF_018350195.1 of Panthera tigris. NCBI lineage: Eukaryota > Metazoa > Chordata > Mammalia > Carnivora > Felidae > Panthera > Panthera tigris. The sequence continues at coordinate 28,268,199 of NC_056669.1, forward strand.
GTGGACACATTGTCACACGTTATCTTCCACATGTTCAGGAAACTTTCTTCTTTTTTCCATTCTCTACCTTCCTATGCCATTTCCAAATGTATTTCTCATAATCCTCTCTCAAACCAATCCTAAATGTTGTTGTTGTTCGTTTATATGCTATTTTCAAACTGGCATTTAACTTAAAAGAAGTTATTAATATCTCCTATAGGTTTAGTATCATTCTAGTTCTTGGTAATAGTGATTTGAAAACATATGGTCTCTGCTCAAGGGGAGACTCTGTGTGTGTGTGTGTGTGTGTGTGTGTGTGTGTGTGTATAAAAACACATATATAATAATATACGTATTATATGCATATATAGTAATATAAAACTATATATAGTATAATATATAATTGTGAATATATAATATATTAAAATATCATGTATATCCTAGCCATAAAATATATGACTATTATACCAAATCTCAACAGTTATAGTGCATAGTAGGCAGGATTCCATAATGACACCCATTTCTCCTCCCACCTGCACATACACCCAGTATTTTCTCCTCCCCTCTAGTGTGGGTGGAGTCAATGGATATGATGGGATACTATCCTTATGACTAGGCTATTGATCAGTTGACTTTCGATCAATCAAAAGGGACATTATTCTGGATGAGATGGACCTAGTCAGGCCAGTCCTGTCAAGACAAGGTGCAGTGTCAGAGAGATATCCTCCCGCTGGCCTGGAAGAAAGCAGCCTATGGAAAGAACCACAGAGTCTGTGGTCATGACTTAGAACCTGAAAACAGACTCTAGGACCTGAATGTGATCTCTAGCTGACAGCCTCATTTCAATTGGTCACAAGGAAATAATTCTCCTAATGATCTGATAAAGCTTGAAAGTGACCATTCCCTAACTGAGCTTCTAGATGCCAATACAGACTGTCGACACCCAACTTCAGCATTGTGAGATACTGAGCAGACCACCCAGCTAAAACAGAAGGACCCCTGACCCATGGAAACCATGAGATGGTAAATTTGTGCTGTTTTAGGTGTCAATTTTGTGGAAATTTGTTCTGCAACAATAGAAAACTCACACATGGCATTTATACCAAACACTGGAGGATCAGAGAGGAGGGAGCAGTTGTCCCTACCTAAGAAAGGATGAGTATGTTATAGAGAGGAGATGATGGTTGTGATGAGACTAAAAGGAATAAAGAAGGAATAAAGATTGGCCAGAAAAAGGGGAGAGATGTTTATTGTTGTGATACCTTCCAAGATATGTTTGCAGAACAGCAGGTACACTGGAATATCTAAAGGGTAGGCTGCTATGCTCACTTTAGTTCTTTCTTAATGCAGCCATTTCAAAATCATATTTATGGATTGGACATTACCATGGGTAAATGGGAGTTTACCTTCACCTTAGCTTCCCATATCACTGGTGTGCCACATATATGATGTTGCCTAGCATTCCCTGTATCCCTTTCCTTAGCATTAGTCTTATACTGATGCATTTTTAAAATCAGAAACGTGTTGTAAATGCAGGCAGCAAATAGTTGAGTGGGTATCTTTACCTTTTCTTCAGACATTTTTCTCTTCTTTCTGACTATCCATTCTCATGTGGCTAATGTGGTACGTCACATGCATAACCTTAGCAATGCAAAGTCACACACTGTCTTGTCAAACACGATGTCTTTATCCAAGAGTGGTGTAACTTGATTGTGTTCCAACTTCAGGATGTCCTCCTTCTTCATTTCAGGTGACTAAGCGGTGCATGATCTTCCTCCCCTTTATTACATGGTTTAGGTTCTCGTGTATCATTCTGTCAGTAATGGCTGCTGGACTCATAGCAAAATTCCCACTAGTGTTTTAAAGCCTGGGTTCAATAGTGCTAAGAACCTCCAATTCCTGACATCTCCTGTCATGCCATTTTTAAACAAAATAGTCAATAGCCATGGAGTCACTGACTTTGCCTTCTTCCGTTTTTCCAAAATTGCTCTGAAGGCTTCCACCAAGCTTGGAGTACTTAATCGTCAGTGAATTCTTCATAAGTGTCAGTGGGAGACCCATCTGTTCCAAGAGCTTTCCTTTATCTCAATAGCTTTTATTAAGCTTCTTACCCCTCAGGCTCTGATTTTTGCCCCTTACAACCTCAATTTCTTCTTCCATGGCAGCATCCCAGGAAGGATGGTGATGTGCTCCTTCATTTCTTCCTTCTCCTTATTTCTGTCTCCCCTTGGGGATGTCCATTCTTATCACTCACACTAACCCTTGACTTTTCACACAATTACACACACTGTCTTATGGAGCTGGAAAATTCATTTTCAAAAAGTCACTGAACTTTTTTTTTCTTTTTTCTTTTTTTTTGGTCCACGAATACACATTTCCCCACCGTGTGCTTTCTGGAATAGTTTTCTCCACTTTGTATCACTCCAGCTAGGCCAACAGAGCATCTACTTGCCACAGATGAATTCATAGCAAGCAGGATAAATGAAGAGGTCATATTTTTGGCTCCAAATATAATTTTCCATCTCTGTTTTAGGTTGTGTGGTCACCAAGAATTGAAGCAAGTTTTTTCTTTCACTTGCCATTAGGAACATTCCTCAGAGCTGTTCTTGTGGTTTCCAGGAATGCATTAAACTTAAGGTGAAGATAATTTTGCCTCAGCATTCAATATGAGTGTATCATTAATGATCTGAGTGCTGTTGTGGGCTACTTCCTTCCTAAGATGCCTGTGGCTTTTAGAGCAGACTGATTTCAAAACTGCTGAGAGGAACTCAGTCCCCTGGACAGACCCTGTGGTGACTCAGGAGAAAATGAGTATGTGTGTTCCCTTTCTCTTTCTATTCCTCTCACTTCCCTGTCTATTCACGAGGCTTAGCAATGCACATCTCTCTTGGAGTTTTGTTTTTTATGGACGTTAGAAATAGTAACTCCAGAGGTAAAGAAGGCTTTCTCTGCTGTAAGCCTCACTGTGGCTTCTATTTCAGTGTCCCTGGATTGTAACTCAGCACAAGCCTCCTCCAGGGGAAGGCTGTCCATGAAGTTAATCTATGCTTTAAAAAACACAGTGAGATGTATCTTAGAAAAAGAGCATGTGGAAATACTTTTCAGGGGGCTGTCCCCTGAAAATATCAAATATGGATCATCACTGCTCAACTGTGGTTGGCAGCTTTATTTATTAGTTCACTTGGTTTATGGTTTAATATCAAGGTGCTTTTTGCTGTGTTCAGCACTTGCTCAACAAGGAGGAAGATCATGTGTTTCTTCCCTGGAGGTGAGCTTCTCCACCAGGCAAAGTTGAAGTGAAATTTTGGCCACTTTTAGACAGCAAGACTCAACAAAACTAAAAAGATTTTCATTTTCACTTTCCTTACTTGATAAATTCCCGAAAGAAAACATTTACTCCCATGATTTCCCTCTTTCCTCCACTGATGTCACCTGAAAGTGTGTATTTAGGGACTATCTCTTCCAGATACCTATTTTGATCATATCTTCCCTCCCAAAAGAATAGTCATCAAGCAATGCTTGGTGCACGGTACATACTGTACCTCTGTCTAACTTAGACACACCTTGAAAGCATATACTCAGCCTTTTTCCTCTAGGAGCTTTTAACTTAAGATATACATGAATTTAAGAATTTCAGTGTCGGGGCGCCGGGGTGGCTCAGTCGGTTAGGCGGCCGACCTCGGCTCAGGTCATGATCTTGCGGTCCGTGAGTTCGAGCCCCGCGTCGGGCTCTGTGCTGACAGCTCAGAGCCCGGAGCCTCTTTCAGATTCTGTGTCTCCCTCTCTCTGACCCTACCCCGTTCATGCTCTGTCTCTCTCTGTCTCAAAAATAAATAAACGTTAAAAAAATTTAAAAAAAAAAGAATTTCAGTGAACATAATGCCTATGGCAAGATGAAGGCTTCTGTGCCACAGAAGCAAAAGTGATGTGAACTTGATGCTGAGCCAGTACAAGTTTTGATAGGAGTTATACATAATAAATGACGTTTTGGGACTGTGTGTTAGTTAGGTTAGAATCAGTGCTTGACACAAGGATTACCCACACTGCTTGACGTATTTCCAGCCAGTTCCATGGGCCATAAATCACACTTAAAAATTCTTTCTAGAACAATAGTGGTGCCTTCTTTATTTCTCCACTTGTGCTTCTCTCTATCGAGGTAATGGTAGGTAACTTGAGGTTGTCTGGAACAACAAGCTTGAGTGGAAGCCCCACTCTCTATCTGGTCCCAGTTCCAGGGCCCTGTGACTTTATTTAATTGAGAAGTATTAATGGGCCTTTTTGGCCCAAAGGCTTTTAAAGTCTTATTTTACATTATTTGTCTTCTAGAAGCAGTTTCTAGCTTGTGCAACTCCAAATTTCTGATACTTTTATTCTGTTTCCTTCTGTCTGCAAACTAGCTCACTCTTTCTTGAAATACCTTGCCAAACACAGCAAGGGAAGATCAACATATGCTAGCATTCTGGCTCATTCCAACCACCTTCCCGAGATGCACAGGCTCAGCAGACACTTGGTCTGCCTTCCACGCTAACAAGGGTGACAGTTTTACCAAATGTTTCACTACAGCAAGCAGGGACTTCCAGCTTGCTAGATCTGTCTCCTCACTGCCTACCACAAAACTGCTAAGCTCCTGTCAGATACTTTACTTTTTTTTATTGTTTTTTTTCCAGCAGCATCTACATCAAAGCCTTGATTTTTGTCTTGGTTCAGGTAACACTAGCTGTTAAAACAAACAAATACCCACATTTTAATGGCAAAACAGAATGAAAGTTATTTTTCCTTCATTTAAATTCCAATGCAGGTGTTCCTGGATCATGAAAGAGTGACTTTCTGCCACATAATGATCCAGGTGCATTCTGTCCTGTGACTCCACTATGTCTTAGGGCTTCCCAGTCTTCAGCATCCAGCCAGCTGAGGAAGTAACAGTGGGATGTGTTTGTGGCCCAGCCTTAGAAGAATGCATATTACTTATGCTCAAGTTCCATTTTGCTATAACTCAGCAAATGGCTGCACTGAAGTGTGAAGAGACTGGAATCGTGGTCTCTGTCAGGTCAGCTATGTCCCAGTGACAACAGTACAGGAAGAAAGTTCAAGTCACAAACTTTTGGTGGCAGAAGCTGCTTCTGCTGTACATGAAGAAAGGTTTTGGTAGAAATTATGTGTTTAAAGGGAAAATGAATATTCATCAATACTTATGTATGTATTATGTACTGGTGTAGATGTAAGTGTATGCATTTGTATACTTGTGTATATAAATATAATATTTATATTATATACTATAGTATATATATCAAATATAACATTTTCAACAATACCCTCTAGTGGTAGGGTTAGACAACTTGATTTGAGAAGAGTTAACGTCAAGGAGAAACTTGATTCCATGAAGAAAATACACACACACACACACACACACACACACACACTGTAAGTGAAGATCTTTTCATGGACAGTATGATCCTAATTCATCCTCATGATACAGGGGTTCTTTTTTTAAGTTTTGAAATACAGAAATCATGAATTCCCATACTCATTTTTTTATGAACAAATCCTTTCCCAAATGCAATTCTGATGTTCATCTTCACTGAAGCATTTAGTATGAGATTCTTCTCTCATGCCTACCATTCTTAGGAGGAGTTTGAAGTAGATACCTGTTCTGCACAATGTGCTCTCCTTTTCTGTATTCTAGCTTCAAATTATGGTATTAAAAAAACCCAAAAAATTATTCTTATTTTAGCAAAAATGCTTCCCAAAAGTATTGTTAGTAATGCTGTGAGTTCACTCTAATTTCCTGGTAAATTGCTATCATCAGATATTACAAGTACTACCAAGTTCCTGGTTACTTCAGGAATTTCTACTTTATATTGGCGTAGTGACAAAGTTTATCTACAGTATATGACTGTGAATGCTCCAACATGCACTTCCATTAATAGAAAACACCATCATTTTTACATTAATCATAAAGGGAATTGATAATTGCCTATGGGAGTTTTTACCTATGAGCAAAACTGTTTGACCCAATTATGTTTGCATGGTGATGGATGAATATATTGAATTATGATAAACAGATCATTGGTGGATTTCAGGGGAAGAGAAGAAGTATCCCAGGGGAATAAGCCATGAGTGAGCAAGTGCTAAAAAATTTAAAAACTGATAATACTGTCATTACATCACCTGTCACAGCTCAGAAGTTAATCCCATTCAATGAAAGAGATGAGAAGGTAAACCTGGTATGTTCAGTAACATTAAGCACCTGTCAGTCAAATCCCAGGATCCACATGAATTTGTAGAAAAGCAACAGACACCCTCTACAAGGAGCTAAAACCTGCAATGCTAGCTGGTGACTGGCTTTCCAGAAGGTCAAACTGAAGCTAGTACAACTGGCTCCATACATACTTATGCTTCACAAAAAGATAAGACGCCAGTCTTACTTCAAAAGCCATTGGCTATATTCTTTTAAACTTGAAGTTTAAGATTCTATTTAGAGTTGATAAAGTTGAGCAAGAAATTTAAGAGTGATTGATCAGACTTACTTCCTCAGAGACGTCCCTTTTCACACACTTAACTGTTCCAAGGCTGAGGGGTGTTATTTGTTTGCAATGACTTGGATAAAAGGTGATTCTAAGGTAGAAGAAAGATCATGTTAGCAGTAATCAGGAATACTACTGTTACGACAAATTACAAGGTCCTCAAATTTTACACTCATTTATAAAATCTGACACATTTGTTTTTAAATCCAGCACTAGCATATCATGATAGTAATATGTATACACACACACATATATACACATATATATGGTAGTAATACATATAATATATATTATATCTCATATATACATGATATAATATATATTATATTATAGTAATATATATATGTGTGTGTGTGTGTATATATATATATATATATATAATATCTGTCTCATTTTATCCTCATGTTCAACATTAACTTCCTTTCTCATTTTCCCAGACTTATCATGAATACCTCAAGTTTGGCAGCTAACTAATGTGGTAGAGAGAATTCAAAATGATCCTCCTGATTCTCACCCTCTGGTGTACCTGCCTGTGTAATCCTCCATGTTTGAGTGAGGACTAGATGTATGAATGTGATGAGATAGATAGCCTATTATCGCTCCCTTGGTTAGGTGTGTTGGGTGGCAAATTTGATTACATTGCATTACATAAGTTTCTATCATAGAAGACTTGAAAGGGATAGGAAGTCAGCCAGCTGCCTTCCTTTTAGCCTGGAAGAAAGCACACAGCACTGTTGTGAACTGCGCATGAGGGCTATGTGCCAAAGATCCAGTCAGTCTCTAGGAGCTTATAACTAGCAAAAACATGGATGCCTCCATCCTACAGTACAAGAAATATATTCCTCCATAGCCAATGAGCTCAGAAGAGAACTCAGAGCCTCAGGTGAGATCACAGCCCTTGCTGACACCATGATTTAAGCCTAGACAGATTCTGACCAGAAGATTCATGAATGTTTGACCCATGAAAATTGTGAAATAATCCTTTTTTTTTGGTTTTAAACTGCTAAGTCTTTGATAATTTCTAGTGCAGCAATAGAAAATTAATACAACTATACATAAAATTTAATGTTCAATTTATTATTCTATTTCATTTTATATTCATACATTCATATATACATATTCATACATATATATTATAAAATTGTTTATTTAAAAAAGATGTTTATTAATAACTTGAAATATGACACATAGTGTACAAGATACCAGTGATAGGCCACAGTCTCTGCCCTCAAAGTATTATAATTAGTAAATAAATTAGGTATATATAAACAAAATCTGTTAAGAATGAATCACATTCTTGGGGCACCTGGGTGGCTCAGTCGATTGGGCATCGGACTTTGGCTTAGGTCTGATCTCACTGTTCGTGAGTTCGAGCCCCACATTGGGCTCTGTGCTGATAGCTCAGAGCCTGGAGCCCACTTCAGATTCTGTGTTTCCCTCTCTCGTTCTGTGACCCTCTCCTGTTCACTCTCTCTCTCAAAAATGAATAAACATTAAAAATTAAAAAAAAAGAATTAATCACATTCTTAACACATTATCCCCTAGGAGTTGCTTGTACTGGTATAGGAAGGCACAAAGAGTAGTAAGTAAGTAAATAAGCCTTATTATGGGATGGAGGAATCAAGGAAAGATTCTAGGGTCTTTGGGTGGCTCAGTTGATTAAGTATCTGACTCTTGATTTTGGCTCAGATCACAATCTCACAGTTCATGGTATCAAGCCTCTGCTGTCAGCATGGAGCCCACTTGGGTTTCTCTTTCTCCCTCTCTCTGCCTCTCTCTCTCTCTCTCTCTCTCTCTCAGAATAAATAAACTTAAAAAAGAAAAGATTCTTTTATAAAATTCAACTTGAGGTAAGTTTTAAAGAAGAATAGAAATTCTTCAGATGGAAATGGAAGAGAAGAGTATTCTGAACAGAAAAGCTGTCTGACTAATCATAGAAGATGCTTGGCAAGGCACTTTAAGTAGGTAGGTAAGAGAAAAAGATAGGGCTGCAGTGGAAGAGGCAGAAATGAAAATGAGTCTAAAGAGAAGTCTGAACAGGAAGACATCTTAAAGACATGACACGGAGAGTCGTCCAAGGGGTAGCAGCATGGGTATCACCTGGGAACTTGGTAAAAATTCAGAATCTCTGGCCCCATCTACATCTACTAAATTATAATCTATGTTTTAACAACATTCTCAGGTGATTCAGAGCTACTTTCATGTTTTAGAGCCTCTTGATGATGGTGAGTCTGGACACTATCTTTTAGATAAAGGGAAGATATTAAAATGTTTTAAGGGGTGTAGTAACACAATCAGATTGAGATTTCAGAAAAAGCATTAGCAGTGGGAGGGATAATGAAAGACATATGTGACAGAAAGCAGAGGAATAGTTAGAGCATTATTCTAACATTCTCAGGTAGGAGAACAAATGAGGAACAGTGGACACAGAAAAGAGTGGACAAGTAAGATAGATTTTAAGAAGAGATAGCATATAGAATTTGAAAACCAGACCAGGGACACTGAATTGTTTAAAATGAACATCAGGGGTTGGTTAATACAACTACATCGATGGAGTGGTCATTTTTGAATGTAGGATATACAGGACAAAGGGTGAATTTTAGTTTGGAAACACTGAGTTTGAGATGGCTGTGGGACTGAGGTAAAGATGTTTAGTAGGAAATGGTTATATGAGTCTCTAGGTCACTAGAAAAATCTGAGTCACTTCTAGGTCACTAGAAAACTCTGGGTCATTACTCAGCATGTCAGGGACTTGTAGGGTGTATCTGAACTTATGAGTGAGTGAGTGATTTCTGTTCAATGTTTTCTTCTAAAATTTTTTTAAGTTTATTTATTTTTGAGACAGAGAGAGACAGAGCATGACCGGGGGAGGGTCAGAGAGAGGGAGACACAGAATCTGAAACAGGCTCCGGGCTCTGAGCTGTCAGCACAGAGCCCGACACGGGGCTTGAACTCACGGACCACGAGATCATGACCTGAGCCGAAGTTGGCCGCTTAACCGACTGAGCCACCCAGGTGCCCCTCTTCTAAAATTTTTAAGACATTAGAATCCATATTTCCTCCAGCACTTGATTTTTACTCCTCCACCTTATTAAAATAATACTTATAAAATACATATATCCAATACCTATACAGTACACAATACATGTATCAAATATTAAGTTTTGAAATGAGCTAACATACCTGGCAGCCATTTAGATTCTGATGTGAGGATTCTTCCTGCTCCTAGGTGCGAATTGATGCAGGCCAGGAGGAATATCCACCCATCCCTCAATTTTCATATACCCTCTCCTTCAGGGATAAATATAAAGAATGAAGAAATAACCATAAGAGAAATGTGAAAAGATTTTGTAGAGTCTTTGTTGTACTTACACGATGAATATGATTATACCCAAGATGTAAGGGAGGAAAAGCAATTAAAAAAAAAACATATACTACAGAAAACACAAAACAACTTTAGAGAGTATCTTATATATAATTTCCATAAAGGCAAAAAAAAAGAAATCACTAGCTCTGTGAAAAAAGCAATAAAATAGAAGATGATGTAACAGCAGATTGAGTTAAAAAGAGAGTTCCATTATATCAAGAAATATTTAAGGAAACTAAAATTCAAGAGAAGGAGTATAGGACAGAAATAGCAATCTAAAATTTAATCAGTGATGCAGAGAACACATTTGGGAATGCTTTTTCCTTTTCAAAATTAAAAGATGAAGAACAAAGAAATGAATTTAAAGCAAAGAGAATAATTCTTATCTAAGGAGAATTTGTGTCCTATAAGGGTATGCCATGCCAATTGAGAGCAACATATATATAATACCTAATCATTTCCTAAGCTAAATAAACACTTTAATTTGAAGAAAGAGCACATTTAGTAAATGCCAGTTGAGGTCAATGGAAAGAAAAGAGCATAAGGGTATATGAACCCAATTTAAATATGTTATACTATATGTTAATTTATCATTGTTAAATGCTTGGCAACATAACAAATGCTTAATAAGATTCTGTTGAATTAATAAAATACTGCAAAAGACAAACATCAAGAAGCTAATAGTAAGGCTTCTAGAATATTGCTTCTGGCCATAAAAGATTAATTGGTATCAGAATTTCCCTCTGCTGTTAAAACTAGAAATGGAACATAATATGTGCATTGATGTTTTTAAGATATTGGACAGCAATCAGTGAAGACTCTGATCCTTGAATAAATGAAATCAGGTAAGGCAAACTCTTTGATCCACTCATTTTCAACCCAGAAGCATTTTTCTGGAAGCACATAGGTGTTGTTGAGGTTAATACATAGAGATCAGTGTTCAGTGAGGTTGAGGAGACAAGAAGGAGGAAAGTACACAGAGAAAAAGAGCTGTGGAAATCAACACAGGGGTCCCCATGACTTTACTGATGTATACTAAGGGGCACATCCATGGAGTGAACATGTGCACAGCCAGGAAAAGAACTAGGAAGGATTTAGAAACTGGATAATTTCAGGAACTCAAAAAGAACTAGGAAATAACTCAAGGTTTGACCAACTAGAATGGAGAGATCTTATTGGAACTGTGGAGCATTCAGTGAAGACAACGGATGGAAAACAATATGGAAAGTAAATGACAAAATTTTTATTTTCTAAAAAGATCAAAAATTAATTTTTTATTTAGAAGAAATTTTTATTTATGAGAAGACTGATCCATATTATGAAGAAGACAATTACCAAAAGGGAGATGAAAAAGGATATATTACTACAGCGCCTACAAACTTCAAATGGACAATAGGGAGTATAATGAAAACTGGATGCCAATAAATTTGACAACTTAGATGAAATAGAAAAATTTCTTGAAAAAAACCAAAAATCACCAAAATTGTCACAAGAATAAGTAGAAAATCTGAACAGCCCTATATATATATATATATATATATATATATATATATATATATAATGAACTAAATGCATAGTTCAATATACCCACAGAGAAAACTCAAGACCTACATGAATTCATTGGTTAATTATACCAAATAGTTAAGAGAGAAATAATACCAAACCTATAGGAAGAATTTCAGGAAATAGAGAAGTAAGAAGTTTTATAAGGCCAGCATTACACTGATAATAGAACTAAAGAAATTATAAGATAAAAAGGATATATAAACCAAAGTCACATAACACACAAAAGTCCTTGACAACATATTAGCAAATTGAATCCACAAATACATGAAAATGATGATTCAACCTAGGGATGTAAGGTTGCTTTAACATTTGAAGATCAATCTAACTATTCATAACACCAAAATAAATGATAAAAAAGTCAACAGATGCACAACAAGAATTTGATAAAATTCAACATCTATTCACAGTAAAAGCTCTCAGCTAATTGAGAAGATAGAATTTGACAATGGGAATCCACAGAAAACCTATAGTTATCATTATAGGGGGGAAAGAAAAATGTTTACTCCTTAAAATTGAGAACAAGGAAGATGTTTTTACCTAGTGCAATAATAAAGAAAAATAATAAAATTTATAGAGATTAGAAAGATGTCCAATTGTTCAAATTCACAGTTGGCATGATTATGCACTTGGAAATATGAAGAAATTCACAAAAAACACTAGTGCTAATAAGTAAAATTAGCAAAGTTGTATGATACAAGATCAATGTATAGAAACCAAGTTCATTTCTGTACACTAGTAATGAATCAGGTATGAATTATAAAATTCAATTTTAAAAAAATCCTATTTATAGTGGCATCAAAAAACAAAATATTTAAGAATAATTTTTCAAGGGGCACCTGGGTGACTCAGTCAGTTAAGCATCCAACTTTCGCTCAGGTCACAGTCTCACAGTTTGTGGGTTCAAGACCTGCATCCAGCTCGGTGCTGACAGCTCAGAACCTGGAGCCTGCTTCAGATTCTGTGTTTCTCTCTCTCTCTCTCTCTCTCTCTCTCTCTCTCTCTCTCTCTTCCCCTCCCCGGCTCATACTCTGTCTCTCTCTGTCTTTCAAAAATGAATAAATGTTAAAAAATAAAAAAAATATATGTTTTCCAGATTTATTGAGATGTACAGTGTGATGATTTTGTACATATATATATATATATATATATACTGCAAAATATTTACCACAATAAAGTTAGTTAATACATCCTTCACCTTACATAATTACCATTTTGTTGTGGTGGTGCTGAGACCACTAAAACTCTATTCTTACAGAGACTTTTAAGTAAGCATTACAGTACTGATAACTACAGTCACCATACTGTGCATTAGTTTCCTAAAACTTACTCATCTTATAACTGATGAGTTATAAGTACTTTTTGGTACTCTTTGACCAACATTCCCCATTTCCCCCACCCCTCAGCTCATGGCAACTACCATTCTATTTTCTATTTCTATGTGCTCAATGTTTTCAGATTCCGCACATAGATAAGAGCATAGTCTTTCTCTGTCAGTCTGACTTATTTTACTTAAAATGATGCCTTCAATGTCCATTCATGTCATCACAAATGGGAGGATATCCTTTCTTAGGGCTGAATAATATTCCAGTGTGTGTGTATGTGTGTGTGTGTGTGTGTGTGTGTGTGTGTGTATATATATATATATACACACATACATACATATATATATGTATGTATATATATACTACATTTTCTTCTTCCATGGTTGAACACTTAGATTATCTCTATATCTTGTCTATTGTGAAAAACGCTACAATGAACATGTAGGTGCAGATATTTCTTCAAGACAGTGATTTCATCTGCTTTGGATATATACTGAAAAGTGGGATTTCTAGATTATATGATACTTCTATTTTTAAATTTTTGAGGAATCTCCATACTGTTTTTCATAGTGGTTATATCAACTGATATTCCCATCAACATTGCACAAGGGTTCTCTTTCCTCTATATCCACACCAGCATTTACCTTTAAAAAAAAAATAATGTGTATTTATTTTTGAGAGAGAGAGACAGAGACAGAGCATGAGCAGGGGAGGGGCAGATTTAGAGGGAGACACAGAATCCGAAATGGGCTCCAGGCTATGAGCTGTCAGCACAGAGCCCAACACAGGGTTCGAACTCACGAATCACGAGATCATGATCTGAACTGAAGTTGGACGCTTAACCGACTGAGCCACGCAGGTGCCCCAGCATTTATTATCTCTTGTTTTCTGATAACAACAATTCTAACAGGTGTGAGGTGATATCTCAGTGTGGTTTTAATTTGCATTTCCCTGAAGATCAATTGATTTTCAACAAAGATATCAAACAAATTAAGTGAGGAAGAGGATGCTTTTTCTATGTATGGTACTAAATGAACTAGATGCCCCTATTTAAAAAAAATTATACCTTATATCATTCACAAAACTCAACTCAAAATGGATCATAAATATAAATGTAGGAGCAAAAACTATAAAATTTCTAGAAAAAAATAGGAAGAAATATCTGTGACTTTGGGGTGGGTAAATATTCCCTAGATCTGAGACAGACAACACAAATCAAAAGGGTAAAATTATTAAATTGAACTTGATCAAATTTAAATATTTTTAAGTGTAAGAAAATGGAAAAGCAAGCCACAATTGGAATATTCTTCTTGCAGGTATATGACAAATGACTTGTATCCATAATCTATAAACCAATCTTACATCTCAATAGTAAGAGGTCAGATAACTCAATTTTTTTAATGGGCAAAGTGTTTAAACAAATCCTTCACAAAAGAAGATTTATGAAATGCCAATGAAAAGCCTCATGAAAAGAGATTCAACATTAAGGCAATGCAAATTAAAACTACAGTAAGTACCACTTCCCACCTTCTAGAAAGGAGACAATTTTTAAAAGATTGAAATAGAACATGTTAATGATGGTGTGTGAACAGGTAGAACTCTCATATATTGACAGTAGGAATATAAAATTATATAGTCACTTTGGAAAACAATTTGATAGTTTCTTATAAAATTAAACAAACAATATACGAGCTGTCAATCCCTGGGCATTTACCTAAGATAAATAGATATGTGTCCAAAGACTTGCACACAAATGTTCAGAGTCACTTTATTCACGATAGCCAAAAATTGGTAATAATCTAAATATCCATCAGAAAATGAATGGATAAAAAATTTATATTATAGCCACAAGTTGGAATTCTATTGAGTAATGATAAGAAAATGCTGATATATAAAACAGAAGGTATGAATCCTAAAAACATTGACATTATCCTGAACCAAAGAAGCTAGATATAAAGGAAAACAGACTATATAATCCAAATCATATGAAGTTATAGAATGGGCAAAACCAAGCTATAGTGAGAGGACAGCAAAGCTCTGTTGCCCGGCATCAGGGTCAGAGGGAGAGTAAGAGAGGGTTGGTGACATACATTGGAAAGGGACATGAGCTAATTAATTTGGGGAGGTTGTGGAAATGTTCTAAAGCTTGATTGCAGTGGTAGTTACATGAGTGTGTATAATTGTCAAAACTCATTGGACTGTGCACTTTGAATGGTCCCATCTTATCATATGCAAAATATACCTAATTCAAGCTGATAAAAATGAGTTTACAAATGGTTTAAAATTTCTCTTTCTGGTCTTTTTGTATTTTCCAAACTCTTTTCAAATTCATATATTAACATTTTCATCAAACATAAACTAGTTAAAAGATTCTTTTTTTCCACTGTCATTGCTTATGCAGTAGACCTTGCACAGGTATTCTGCAAGCAACCTAGTTAGCTCTACCAAGTATAATCAGGACCTACAAAAACTAATCCTTTAACCTCCTCACTGTGTGTGTGTGTGTGTGTGTATGCCATATATATGCTTTTTTTTTTTTATCCAAAGACATATTTATTCATTATTAAAAACAAAAACAAAAGCTGCAGGTGATCAGCCTTCGCACTGGATTCAAGATTTACAACATTTTTCATCAGTCTTGCTGGACATGATCTGAACAGTCTTCTTGTTTTGTTATGTAAAAGTGTTTGCAGGAGCCAATAGGGTCCAAGCAAGCCAACCACTTACAGACTGAGAGCACCTGAAATGTGGTGAGGCTAATGCTAGATCAGAAGCAAAAATCAAGATTATATGAATTTTAACAAGTGAAACATAGTGTGAAATGAGAGGGAGATAAAAACAGACCAGAAATAGACTCAAAAATGAGACAGTTGATTCATCCAGATACCCAAGGAAGCTAATTTTACAATTGAGCCTTTGGCAACTAAGGCTAACAAAGAAATTATGTCGTATTACTTAATTATCCTTTTCCACTGAAAGAAAGCATGGCGATTTTCTGATAGAAAATGTGTTCCTGGAGCAGAACTCAAGACAGAATTTATTATGGGGACAATGAACTTTTGGTAATGAGATAAATGATATTATCAACAGAATTTTTAAAAAGCCAGCTCTCTGCACAAATACACTGTCCTCACGCCCAAGCGGGCAGAGGAGGGGGTACTAAGATAGATGCTCGATAAAGATGGTCGGTTTGGGAGGTGAAGGCATTGCTTTCTGATTATCTAACTTAATACAGTGGTAGTAGCATAGGAGAGAATAAAAGAAAAAAGTAGTTTATATGCTTATTAAGCAGTTTTCCTTAAACATCAACAATATTAGGAGAGCCTCTGGTTGATGCTGGGAATCAGACAAGGTATGATTGAATCCTCTAACAAGTACCTGTAGTGAGGGCATCCTATGTTGCTGTGATGGCCATATGCTTTCCACACCAGATGGGAAGGAAGATGTCATTCTGCTGTGAAAGTTGAGGAGACAGACAGAAGGCTATTGCACTTTAGAACAGGTGGGGACAGCAGGATTTCTTTCAGGTAGAGCCAGCATTTTCTTCAGGGAAGAGCTTTCTGTCTCCTAAACTGGCACACGTTTGGTTAAGACCTCAACGTTTTACACAATGTGGAAAAAATTAGCTTGAAAAAGTTTAAGGCAAGTCTGTAGCTGACCTCCGTGTCCATCAAAGGAACTTAGTGTTAACACTGGGGAATATATATCTTTTCACGTTACATCTTGATGCACTTGCCAAGACAAGTAAGCTACAAGGTGAGTTGAAAACTTCACCTGTGCCTTGGGGTTACATATCTGTGCTCACGAATGTCTTACAAATGTAGTGTTTACAAGTTTGATCAAAGTGATGCTGAGACATTCAGGTTCAGATTCTTTTTGAGAGTAAACATTGCTAAAATCAAAAAGTGACTGGAGGAAGGTAACAATTTGATTCAGCATTATTTGGTGCTCTGGAAGATTACTGAGAAGCCCTCCCTTTCCAGGATAAAAAAGATTAAAAAAGCATATATATGGTAAGCACTGTAGGAAATTTTTAACAAAGCAAGTAAAACATTCCTTTTTTTAAGTATATTTGTTTTGAGAGACAGAGTGTGTGTGTGTGAGCATAAGCAGGGAAAGGAAGAGAAAGAGAGGGAAAGAGAAAACCCCAAGCTGGCTCCAAGCTGTCAGCACAGTGCCCTATGTGGGACTCGATCTCATGCACCATGAAATCATGACCCTAGCCAAAATCAGGACCCAGGTGCTTAACCAACTGAGCCACCCAGGCACCCCACAAGTATAACACTCTTAAAGAGCTTGAAATGTACAAAGACATAACTACTCTTTTAGATTTATCATGTTTTTTAAATATGAAAAGAGAACTAGATAATATGTTAAGGGTCAATGCAAACTGATAACATTAAAATTAGAGACTGCACTTGCAGGAGGCTATTTCATCACCAACACAGGTTAGCAATAGAGTTTAGATACAAGTCTGAAGAGACATTCATAGAGTAGTCTTACACTATTGGCTGTTGGCCTTACGTTATTCCTGTCCATTGAGTTAAAGGCGAATTTAATGAATACTGCCAATAGATTGAACTTTGTTACGTTATTTTTAATGTGAAGGAATTATATAAATGTAATTATATAAACTCTGGGTTTCTGTAAACATCCATATATATGTCATTGTGTGTGGAATAATATTACTAAATCTGCATTCTGTATTATCTCTGTCTTGGATGGTTAAAACCAAGTCTCTGATTAATCACAGAATCTATACTCATGAAGGCAGAGAGATTATTTTTTTAAATGTATATTAAATATAATTTAATGTCAAATTGGTTTCCATACAATACCCAGTGCTTATCCCAACAGGTGCCCTCCTCAATACCCATCACCCACTTTTCCCTCTCCCCTAGCCCCCATCAACCCTCAGTTTGTTGTCAGTATTTAAGAATCTCTTATGGTTTGCCTCCTTCTCTCTCTATAACTTTTCCCCCCTTCCCCTCCCCCATGGTTTTCAGTTAAGTTTCTCAGGATCCACATAAGAGTGAAAACATATGGTATCTGTCTTTCTCTGCTTGGCTTATTTCACTTAGCATAATGCCCTCCAGTTCCATCCATGTTGCTATAAATGGCCAGATTTCATTCTTTCTCATTGCCAAGTAGTATTCCATTATATATATAAACCACATCTTTATCCATTCATCAGTCGACGGCCATTTAGGCTCTTTCCATAATTTGGCTATTGTTGAAAGTGCTGCTGTAAACATTGGGGTACAAGTGCTCCTATGCATCAGCACTCCTGTATCCCTTCGGTAAATTCCTAGCAGTGCTATTGCTGGGTCATAGGGTAGATCTATTTTTAATTTTTTGAGGAACCTCCACACTGTTTTCCAGAGTGGCTACACCAGTTTGCCTTCCCACTAACAGTGCAAGAGGGTTCCTGTTTCTCCACATCCTCCCCAGCCTCTATAGTCTCCTGATTTGTTCATTTTAGCTACTCTGACTGGCATGTGGTGATATCTCAGTGTGGTTTTGATTTGTATTTCCTTGATGAGGAGTGACATTGAGCATCTTTTCATGTGTCTGTTGGTCATCTGGATGTCTCCTTTAGAAAAGTGTCTACTCATGTCTTCTACCCATTTTTTCACTGGATTATTTGTTTTTCGGGTGTGGAGTTTGGTGAGTTCTTTATAGATTTTGGATACTAGCCCTTTGTCCGATATGTCATTTGAAAATATCTTTTCCAATTCCACCAGTTGCCTTTTAGTTTTGTTGATTGTTTCCTTTACAGTGCAGAAGCTTTTTATCTTGATGAAGTCCCAAAAGGTCATCGCTGCTTTTAATTTCCTTGCCTTTGGAGATGTGTCAAGTAAGAAATTGCTGCAGCTGAGGTCAGAGAAGTTTTTTCCCATTTTCTCCTCTAGGGTTTTGATGGTTTCCTGTCTCACATTCAGGTCCTTTATCCATTTTGAGTTTATTTTTGTGAATGGTGTAAGAAAGTGGTCTAGTTTCGTTCTTCTGCATGTTGCTGTCCAGTTCTCCCAACAACATGTGTTAAAGAGACTGTCATTTTCCATTGGATATTCTTTCTTGCTTTGTCAAAGATTAGTTGGCCATACTTTTGTGGGTTTAATTCTGGAGTCTCTATTCTATTCCATTGGTCTATGTGTCTGTTTTTGTGCCAATACCATACTGTCTTGATGATTATAGCTTTGTAGTAGAGGCTGAAGTCTGGGATTGTGATGCCTTCCACTTTGGTCTTCTTCAATATTACTTTGGCTATTCCAGGTCTTTTGTGGTTCCATACAAATTTTAGGATTGCTTGTTCTAGCTTCGAGAAGAATGCTGGTGCAATTTTGATTAGGATTTCATTGAATGTGTAGATTGCTTTGGGACGTATTGACATTTTAGCAATATTTATGCTTCCAATCCATGAGCATGGGACGTTTTTCCATTTCTTTATATCTTCTTAAATTTCCTTCATAAGCTTTCTATAGTTTTCAGCATACAGATCTTTTACATCTTTGGTTAGGTTTATTCCTAGGTATTTTATGATTCTTAGTGCAATTGTGAATGGGATCAGTTTCTTTATTTCTATTTCTGTGGTTTGATTATCGGTATATAAAAATGCAACCGATTTCTGTACATTAATTTTGTATCCTGGGATTTTGCTGATTAACATTTGTTTATTTTTGAGAGACAGAAAGAGGCAGAGAACAAGCGCGGGGGTGGGGCAAAGAGAGAGGGAGACACAGAATCCAAAGCAGGCTCCAGGCTCTGAGCTGTCAACACAGAACCCCATGTGGGGCTCGAACTAATGAGCTGTGAGATCAGACCTGAGCCAAAGCCAGACCCTCAACAGACTGAGCCACCAAGGCGCCCCTAGAGAGATTGTTTTTTAAAAGTTCTGAATTGAAATAGCTCCCAAACAATTCTAATTTATTTAATTGAATCGTTTGATTTTTCTTAGTTCTCCCACACCTTAGATAAGGCTATCCTTTCTTATAATATATTTTAGTTAATTGCTCAATTCTGATACTGATGTTTAAATGACATATTTGTGCCAATATGAAGGATGAGATTGATTTATAGTATTTTATTAGGTTTTGGTGCTAATGTAATACTTCATTTTAAAAAATTTAATTGACCCAGAATATTTCCAATATCATCAGAATCTAAACGTTAATGAAACCTTGACTGTGAACCAATCTGGTCTCAATTCCTATTAAAAATGGCAGATGTTCGGGGTACCTGGGTGACTC
The DNA here is from genome assembly GCF_018350195.1 of Panthera tigris. Taxonomy (NCBI): domain Eukaryota; kingdom Metazoa; phylum Chordata; class Mammalia; order Carnivora; family Felidae; genus Panthera; species Panthera tigris. The sequence goes on from NC_056669.1 coordinate 28,288,207, forward strand.
AGTCAGTTAAGTGTTTCTTTATTTCGGCTTGGGTCATGATCCCGGAATTTCAGCTCAGTCATGATCCCAGAGTCATGGGATGGAGCCCCACATGAGGTTCTGTGCTGAGTGTTGCTCCTGCTTGAGACTCTCTTTCTCTTTCTCTTTTCCCCTCCCCCTCTCTCACTCTCTCTCTCAAAAACAAAAACAAAAACAAAAACAAAAACAAAAACAAAAGGCAGGTGCCTGGGTGGCTCAGTCAGTTAAGCATCCAACTTAGGCTCAGGCCATGATCTCACAGCTCAGCTCCTTAGTTCAAGCCCTGCAGGGGTTCTGTATTGACAGCTCAGAGCCTGGAACCTCTTTCAGATTCTGTGTCTCCCTCTCTCTCTCTCTGCCCCTCCCCAGCTTGTAAGGATGCATGAACTCTCTCTCTCTCAAAAATAAATTAACATTAAAATTAAAAAAAAACCCCGCAAATATTTAATTTGATCTGTTTGGGGCTTCTACTTCTAAGGCAAGGTTAATTTTTGTAAATTTGCATTTTTTTGTGTTTTTTTTGTAAGAGTTTACCTTTTCTAATTTTTTAAAATTTATTTTATGAGAGAGAGCATGCCTGTGAGCAGGAGCGGGAGAGGGGCAGAGAAAGAGGAAATGAGAGAGAGTCTCAAGTTGCACAATGTCAGCAGGGAGCCAGACTTTGGGCTTGAACTCACTAACCAAGAGATCATGAACTGAGTGGAAGTCAAGAGTCAGATGTTCAACCAGCCGAGCCACCCAAATGCCCCAGCATTTTGCTGTTGTTATTGAGTTTCAGGCAGTATTTCTTAAAATATTTTAATCTTTATGGAGTCAGTATTTGTTTTTTGCCTTTTCTTCTTCTTCTTTTTTTTTTTTAATCTTCTCTCCTGATTGTATTTATATCTGTTTTCTGTTTTCTTCTTAATTAGGCTCAAAAAGGACTTTTCAGTGAACTGGGTTTTGGATTTTTTTCTCCTTCTCTTTTGTATTTGTTTGTTTGATTTTAATTAATTCTTGATTGCACCCATGTTAAACCCCTTCTTCCTAAGATTGTTTGCTTGTTCTGTTGTTCTTTCTCTAATTTCTTGAGTATTGAGTTCATCCATTTTTCATAATTTTCATTAGTAATAAAAACAAGGATATAGTAAAATTTTACTGGTATTCCATAGATTTAATGTGAAGTATTTCCATTTAATTTGTTTTCATTGATAACTTCTAATTCCCTTTTCTGACCCAAAAATGATCTGGCATATATTTCTTATTTTTTAAGTAAAGATTTTGCAATGTGCTTTTATTATTTATTTTTAATTTAAGGAATTTTGGTCAGAGAACATTGCCTATAAAATCTTTAATTTTAAAATTTCATTTAAGTTTTTTGTACTCCAGTGTAAGAAAAAAAAATGTAACTATCACTTGTACATACATAAATTAATACAATCTGAACACAGCATATAAGAATGAAAGATTGTATCTGATGCCGATTTATTGACTGTATTCCTCAGTTCTTCTATCTCATCATTGCTTTCTGTCCACTAAAGATGCCAAATTCTAAGAAATTTGCATTACTGTTTCTTAATATAAGTATTTTTATCAAGTTTTTGAATTTGGATAATTTTGTTGTATATAATCGACTGTATATTGTATAAATATATAGATTGACGCCTATTACATCTTAATTACTCTTCATTCTATGGTTCCCACTTTACTTTTTCAGAAATTCCACTGTGTATTATTAATAGCTATAGTCTTTTCTGCTGACATAATCAGACATATATTTCCCAATTGTTTGAAAAC